>NC_044037.1:131696117-132028201 GCF_901765095.1 Microcaecilia unicolor
TGGCGGAGGCGAGCAGCGGGGGATGGGCGTTTATGGCGGGAAAAACCGCCGCACCGGAGGAAGACCCGGGACACTGACCGGCCTCCGAACTGACACCCAATAAGGGCGAATCAGACTTTAATACCCCCGCATCCCTGCTAGGAGCGCACACGCGGTCCGGGGAGCGATTCTTCGCGCCCTCGCCCTCTGACGCCATAGGCCACGTGGAGATCGATCGGGGAACCCCCTGCCCGCTATAAAAAGGTAAAAATTACCTGCTTCTCGCTCCGAGCTGTAACGACCTGGTGTCCCAGTGAGTAGCTGCAATAAACGTTTAAATAAACGTCGAAATAAACGCCTTTAAGGACATCCAAAATTTTTTTATTTTTTTTTTTTTTAACGGAGCCAGCGGGAGGGGGGAGAAAAGGAGGGACCTGGCGCCACCAGGTTTGCACTTGCTCAAGAAGAGCCCTCAACCCCAGGCACTCAACAAAACCTAAAAATTAGGCTTGGAGGCCTAGCCAGAGCTGCTGCTGTGTGTGACCACCACCTGCTGAGATAGAGAACATACTGAGGAGTTTCTGGCAGCACATGACCACATATAGGGAGGCAAAAGGATTGCTCTCTATCTCCACCTGCTGGTAGATGGACACAACCCACCAGTCTATGGATTGATCAGCATGATGATATGGAAGATTTCTTTATAAATGTTACAATCCAACCTATTACTCAGGAACTTATATTCTTTTACCATGTATATACGCACTTGAATGCAACATCATTTGTAATTATGTTAACCGGAAATGGCAATCGCCACTACGGCAAATGTAAGCCACATTGAGCCTGCAAAGTGGTGGGAAAGTGTGGGATACAAATGCTACAAATAAATAAATAAATAAAATTCCTTAATCTCCACTACCCCAGCTGCAAAGGAATTAAATATAAATCCACATATGCATCCAGCTTCTCCTACATAAGCGCGCAACTATGGAACACACTACCAAAGGCCATAAAAACAATGCATGACCCAACAGTCTTCCGAAAACAACTGAAAACCAACCTATTCAAGAAGGCATACCATAACGATCCATCCTAAATACTAGACAACCAGACTCTACATGAACTAGACAAAACCAAACTCTTTACACTAGACTGGTAACCTTCGCTGCTACTAATGAAAGTTATGCAATACGCACTACCACTTTATTTCTCATGCCGGAATTGAACTTTCAATAGTTGATTATCTAACTTATGTTATTACTCAAGAACTTTCTATAGTTGATTATCTAACTTATGTTACTTATTACTCAGGAACTTCAATGCAATACCACTTTGTATTCTACTTTATCATTTATGCACCTTAATGCATTACCACTTGTAATTCTCTATCTGGAAATGGCAATCGCCATTACAGCATAATGTAAGCCACATTGAGCCTGCAAATTGGTGGGAAAATGTGGGATACAAATGCAATAAATAAATAAATAAGCAAGCTCCAGTGGCCAGTGCAATTAGCTAGCACCAGTTATTCAATGATGATGGTGCCCAGACACAGCCCAACACTGAATATCTGGAGCTAATTTAGCCAGCAAAGGTTAGCAATTTAAAAAAAAAAAAACATTCTGACTACCACCATCTGAATATCAGCTGGAATGTTTTGTTTGTGAAGCATTAAAGTATTTGACTTCTCTAAAGTCTCTGCCTTCATATTTGACCTATCTTGAGAGGTCCCAGGAGGAAAGGCCAGGGGCAATAAAATGGACCTAGTGTGGCTGTCCCACTGACCATTGGAAGGCACTCTGTCCAGCATATAGCACATGAGGTGGTGCTCCAATAGAATATAACAGTATAAATCCTGCTGCTGCTATTACCTTCTCAGGAAGTGCTTCATACTGGCCAAGGCGTATGGCAGGCAGTGATTTCCGATTCTCCTGCTGTGCAGCCTCTGCATACAGATAAACTATGAGAAAAAAAGAAGCAGACCACTGAAAGTGAGTAAACCTGCCCGTCTTTTTTGAGAGAAGAAATAAAATGATTGGTTCCTATCAACTTCAGTCCCCCCCCCCCCCCCCCCCCACAGGAGAGAGAGAACATTGTCACCCTAGTAGAACCCTACCAGAGTGCCAGTCAGCAACACTCCTTTCCCAAAGAGCGGGAGACATGCATTTGTTCCTTCTTGTAGAGACCAGAGAGGCTAGAGAAAGTCCCAACCCCAAAGCCTCAATTCCATTTCACAGAGACTGGTTCACCCTAACATTCCAATATTTTATTCAGAATCAGAATTTCTGAAACAGTAAGGAACCATGTTTTAAGAGGAATATTTACAAAAGACCTGACTATGAAGAAAGATCTAATGTCCTTAGATCTTTCTTCATTGGTTGATGATCATTATTAGTAAAATCATCAACCAATGAATATCTTTGTACTCTGTTTATATAGTGGGTGGGGAATACAATTTATTTCCTGAACATTTGGTGTAATCACATCATTTGCTCCCACTGACACATCCAGCAAGAACTACAACATTTTTAAAAGGATATTTGTAAGTACCTCAAGTTGGAGGATCCAGGATAAAAGAGATCTAAATTCTCCTTAAGTCTCCCTCCCACATCCACTACTTCAGACAACTATCCATTTACTTTCACAGATTCCAGATAGAGAATCAGTGGTTTCTGCTCACAGGACGAGGAGCAGAAACCAATAAGAGCCAGATGCACTAAAGTCATCGTTAGAGCCATTCCCTACCGAATTCCATAGTGAATCGGTAGGGAACGGCTATGCATCAAGGAAAGGGAATGCAAATGAGCTACTCGTTGTAGCTCACTTGCATTCTCTATTCCATCGTAAAACAGTCGGCCAATCGGCCGGTCGAGCATGCACAGAGCAGCAAAGCGTTATGCTGGCTGCTCTGCGCATGCCAAATACGCCTCCCTGTGCCGCCTGAAGACACCGCGCCACTCACCCCCCCCCCCCCCCCCCACACCGCAATAATAAAAACAAAAGTGCAGTTGAGGCCGGCCATCGAATAAAGCCATCCGTTTTCGCCGTCATTCACCTCCGCAATAATAAAAAATGTATTTTTTGGCCGTGCTTCACTCAGCTGAGAGACCCGCTGTGATTGGCTCAGAGACTTCCGGGTCTCTCAGCTGAGTGAAAGACGGCCAAAAAGAAAGTTTTTATCCTTGCTGGATGCGAAGGAGCTGTTCATGCACAGTTAAATCTGTACAAATCTCTACAGATGAAATATCATCAGTTCAAAGTGTCTTGCTTTCGCTTTCTCAGATGTCAACTCTGAGATCCTGTGACTGGCTTTTATTATCATCCAGTCTCAGCTGTTGTTCCCTTTACAAGTGGCTAGTACATTCCAGTACTTCAGAACAGAGAAATCCATTTAACCTCCTCAGCTGATATTTCTTTTCCCTTTAGCTGCTGCCTAGCTTGTCTGCCTCTCAGCAAAGAGCCTTTGAAATCTGATCCTGCAATGGCTGACAACTATTTGAAAGCTTAATCTCAAACCGACAGAACATGCTGATAGCTGCAGAAATTTTGTGTCATAAGTTGTGTTTCAGCTCTGGCAAGTCGACTGCAGACAATAGCCAACCCTTAGTGTCCTTCCAGTTTTCCTGCACAGACATCACAGTTCCCCTGCCCGGAACGAGCACTTGGCCGTTTTTGACCCCCCCCCCCCCCCCCCCCCCCATTTTTTTTTTTTACATTTTAATAATTTTTCCAATCCCGCGCAGCCCCAACAAGAGGTACAGACCTCTCGTTAGATTTTCCAGCGTTTTCCAGCATTAAGGCAATCGGAAAAGGTTAGTGCATCTCATTACAATAGGGTTTCTACGCAATTTGCTCATCTGCATTCCGTTTTCGTTAGCTGCTACTGTCGTCGGAAAAAAGTGTTTAGTGCATGCCAGGTTTACTACTTGCTCGTTAATGGCTCGTTAAGTTTAGTGCATCTGGCTCTAAGTCTCCAAGCATTCTTACTCAGGAAAGAACAAGACTTGCTACAACTAACCAGGCACTTCCAATTCCGAGGCCAGCTGCTGCCCAAAGCGACGGGCACAAAAGACACATTCCTCCATGGACACATCTTTTACAGGAATGAAGGGGCAGACATCGAGGGCGCCCATGCGGGGGTGCTCACCTGTAATGAAGGAAGAAACACTCAGAAAAGGTGTAAAAAGTAAGGACAGGAGAATACCAATGAGCGAGACAGGCAGAGCACTAATGAGTAATACGTAAAAATAAGAAGATGAGTATTCCCATATGTAATAATAGCATAATAAATGACAGCAGATAAAGACCAAGTGGCCCATCCAGTTTACCTAACAAGGTGCTCAGTTATAATGCCACTCTGTGCAGGTTAGTCGCCATGCAATTCTGTTTAGGACCTTATCATTCCTTCCAAACTCTTCTGAAAATGGAAATCTGTCAGTGTTACTTTCCACCCCTAAAATAGCAATGGCAAGCCTGAACCAATGTTCCCCATCTGTCCTTCAGTTGTGCTTTTGCTGCACCAAAACCACAGTGAAGATGTTTCCCCTCTACCATTTTCCCCATAAAATGCAGGTTATCTAGGTACTTCTCTCTAACAATCACCATCCTCCATAGCAGGTTAAAGTAATGTCTTTCCTGAACTTCAAGTATCTAATCCTTTCTCTACTACAGTTCTGTGCAGGAAGCCCCCCCCCTCCCCTCTAATCCAGATCTGGATCACAGGATTTACCTTTATGTTTGGTCATGTCGATTAGCTGGAATGCTATCCGGGCTGCACAGAGGGCCCCCTGAATGACAGCATTGGGAGAGCCCACAAATGTGTACACGGTCCGGTTGGTAGAAGGGCCAGCATCTACATCCAAAAGCAAACAGCCTTCTGTTTGTGAAATGGCATCAGCAATAGCATCTATAACCTACAGAGTAACAAACACATTCACAAATATGGCAAAGGGAAAGGAGGATTGTTTCACAAAAATTTCCAGTTTTCATTACTTATTCTGTTAGTCACTAGCTGTGAGCTAGGGAACCATAAGAAAAACATTGTTTAATTGTGTGCTTCAAGAGTTGATGCTAAATATGGTTGTATACAATCCATAATAAATTAATTAAAGCATGCAGAATGGGAGGGCTGATAAGATAGGACACCTTGATATGTTCAGAATAGTGAAGTTTAGCCATCATAGAGACAGTTTCTAGGAAGGAGGAAGCTCACCAATACTGAATAACTTGGCTGTGTTAATGCCAAACAATATCTTTCTGAGTTTACACAAAATTACATGTGTGGCAGTTCTTATGCTGCAGCAATCCTGCATCTCCCCACCCCTCCAATCACTTAGTTTTGACTGGGGTGAGAACAATTGCAAATGGCTTGTGTGACTGGTGAACTACTGTCTTCAAAGATCTATTGCAGGTAAGCACCTATGATTTTCTGAACACAAACAATTCACCTGTTTATGTTTGTTTATTAAGCACTTGATATACTGCTTTTCAGGGTTACAATCAAGGTGGTTTACATTATAAAGCTAAAATAGTAGGGATAGTGGGGAGGACAGACTTAAAACTGAGCTTGCAGATGCCACATTGTCAACAATTCCAGAACCTCCAGTACCCTAGGCAAAGGCATTTTCGAAAGAGAAGGGCGCCCATCTTCTGACACAAATCAGAAGATGGGCGTCCTCTCAGGGTTGCCCAAATTGGCATAATCGAAAGCCGATTTTGGGCACCCTCAACTGCAGTCTGTCGCGGGGACGACCAAAGTTGACGGGGGCGTGTCGGAGGCGTAGCGAAGGCAGGACTGGGGCGTGCTTAAGAGATGGGTGTCCTCAGCCAATAATGGAAAAAAGAAGGGCGTCCCTGACAAGCATTTGGTCGACTTTACTTGGTCCATTTTTTTTCACGTCCAAGCCTCAAAAAGGTGCCCGAACTGACCAGATGACCACCGGAGGGAATCGGGGATTACCTCTCCTTACTCCCCCAGTGGTCACCAACCCCCTCCCACCCTAAAAAAAATTTAAATTTTTTTTTGCCAGCCTCTATGCCAGCCTCAAATGTCATACCCAGCTCTATGACAGCAGTATGCAGGTCCCTGGAGCAGTTTTAGTGGGTGCAGTGCAATTCAGGCAGGCGGACTCAGGCCCACCTCCCCCTACCTGTTACACTTGTGGTGGTAAATGTGAGCCCTTCAAAACCCACCCGAAACCCACTGTACCCATATGTAGGTGCCCCCCCTTCACCCCTTAGGGCTATGGTAGTGGTGTACAGTTGTGGAGAGTGAGTTTGGGGGGGGGGGGTTGGAGAGCTCAGCACCCAAGGTAAGGGAGCTATGCACCTGGGAGCAATTTGTGAAGTCCACTGCAGTGCCCCCTAGGGTGCCAGGTCTGAGCACACCACCCAAACTCTCATCCACTCTCTCATTACCTCTCACCTTGACTACTGCAACCTACTCCTCACTGGCCTCCCACTTAACCTTATCTATCCCCCCTTCAATCCGTTCAGAACTCTGCTGCGCATCTTATCTTCTGCCTAGACCGATATGCTCATATCACCCCTCTCCTCAAGTCACTTCACTGGCTTCCGATCAGGTACAGCATACAATTCAAGCTTCTCCTACTAACCTACAAATGCACTCAATCTGCAGCCCCTCACTAACTCTCTACCCTCATCTCCCCTTACGCTCCTACCCGTAACCTCCGCTTACAGGACAAATCCCTCCTCTCAGAACCCTTCTCCACCACCGTCAACTCCAGACTCCGCCCTTTCTGCCTCGCCTCACCCTATGCTTAGAATAAACTCCCTGAGCCCATACACCAAGCCCCCTCCATACCCATCTTCAAATCCTTGCTCAAAGCCCACTTCTTCAATGTTGCTTTCGGCACCTAACCATTGTACCTCTATCAAGGAAATCTAGACTGCCTCAATCTTGATTGACTGCACTTTTTGTCCTTTAGATTGTAAGCTCCTTTGAGCAGGGACTGTCCTTCTTTGTTAATTGTACAGCGCTGCACAACCCTGGTAGCGCTTTAGAAATGTTAAATAGTAGTAAATAGTAGTAGTAGTGTCCTGGCATGTGAGGGGGACCAGTGCACTACGAAGACTGGCTCCTCCCATGACCAAATGGCTTGGATTTGGTCGTTTTTGAGATGGGCGTCCTTGGTTTCCATTATCGCCGAAAACCGGGAACGACCATCTCTAAGGTCAACCTAAATGTTGAGATTTGGGTGTCCCCAACCGTATTATCGAAATGAAATATGGACGCTCATCTTGTTTCGATAATAGCGGTTTTCCCGCCCCTTCACGGGGCCGTCCTACGGGGACGCCCTCAGGAAAACTTGGGCGCCCTGTTCGATTATGCCCCTCCACGACTGCTCCTCAATGAAAAGGCTCTAAGTCTCCTTTTGAATTTCTTACAGTTAGACTCTACCCTTAGACAAATAGAGTGAATTCCAGAGCACTGGGCCCATGAAGTAAAATGCAGAATGATGAGTGCTCTCATGTCTTGCAAAAGTTGATGGAAGGAGGACTAAATGGTTTTGAGTTTGAAATCACAACATTCTAATGAGCTGATATGGAATTAGCTGGTTAAAGAGATAATGCGGCAGATTAGAAAAGAACCTCTCATGCACTACAATTAAAACTTTAAACTTGCTGTGATAGATAATAAGTAACCAAGGAGATTCTCGAAGCAGGGGAGTAATATAGACAGTGAAGCAAAAAGACCTGAAAGGTGATTTTACAAGGCATTACAGTACAGTAATCTAAATGACTGATTATTAATGAAAAAACTAACAGAGTTAATGATAATTTATTAAGGTATGGACAAAGAGCCCTGAGTGGAGGAGTAGCCTAGTGGTTAGTGCAGTGGACTTTGATCCTGGGGAACTGAGTTCGATTCCCACTGCAGCTCCTTGTGACTCTGGGCAAGTCACTTAATCCTCCATTGCCCCTGGTACAAAATAAGTACCTGAATATATGTAAACCACTTTGAATGTAGTTGCAAAAACCTCAGAAAGGCGGTATGTCAAGTCTCATTACCCTATCCCTTAATATATCATAGGACAACAAAGCAAAGGTGAACTAATGATGAAATCTGCTGGTCAAAGGTAGATGACAGTCCCAGAGAACACTCAATATGTTCATAGAAGTGTTAAATACATGATTAAGCAATGTTGGAATTAATATAGGAACACGTGGCGGGGCATTTTCGAAAGAAACGTCTACGTTTGGATTTGGATGTCTTTGTAAAACATCCAAATCTAGAGGCAGGGAAAAGCTCATTTTCAAAACAAGATGGACATCCATCTTTCATTTCGAAAATAACAAGGACGTCCTTGGATTGGACGTCCCTAGATTTGGACGTCTTTGACTGTCAGCGATTTTTGATACCAAAGACGTCCATGTCTAAAATGTCCAAATGCAAGCCATTTGGACAAGGGAGGAGCCAGCATTTGTAGTGCACTGGTCCCCCTGACATACCAGGACAGCAATTGGGCACCCTACGGGGCACTGCAGTGGATTTCATAAAATGCTCCAAGGTACATAGCTCCCTTACCTTACGTGCTGAGCCCCCAAAACCCACTACCCTCAACTGTACACCACTACCATAGCCCTTACGGGTGAAAGGGGGGCACCTATATGTAGGCACAGAGGGTTTGTGATGGGTTTTGGAGGGCTCGCTGTTTCCTCCAGAAATGTAGCAGGTAGGGGGGGTACGGGCCTGGGTCCGCCTGTCTGCAGTGCACTGCACCCACTAAAACTGCTCCAGGGACCTGCATACAGCTGTCATGGACCTGAGTATGACATCTGAGGCTGACATGTAATATTTTTAATGATGTTTTCTGAGGGTCGGAGGGGGTTAGTAACCACTGGGAGAGTAACGGGAGGTCATCCCTGATTCCCTCCAGTGGTCATCTGGTCATTTCGGGCACCTTTTTGTGCCTTATTCATAATAAAAACACGTCCAGGTGAAAACGTCCAAGTTTTAGTTTAGGACATCTCTGATTTTTCGATTATGGCTCAAAGACATCCAAGTCTTAGGCACGCGTAAGTCCCGCCTTCACCACGCCTCCAATATGCCCCCTTGAGATTTGGACATCCTTGTGATGGACTTTCGCTAGAGACGTCCAAAATCGGGTTTCGATTATACCGATTTGGACGTTTCTGAGAGATGGATATCCAAGTGCCAATTTATGTTGAAAGATCTCTTTCAACATCTCTTTCGAAAATGTGCCTATTAGCCAATCATCAATCCACATGACTAAGATTTAAAAGGATTTAGTTTAAAGACGATTCTGAGATAGCCAGTCTGTGACAGGTGAGAAGTACTATTCTTTCTGTAAAGAAATATTTCCTTAGATTATCCTGAGTCTATCCTCTTTCACCTTCATCCATTGCCTCCTTGTTCCAGTATTTGAAAAGAAATAGGCCCGCTACCAGTGCATTTATGCCATGGAGGCATTTAAATGTCTCTGTTATATCTCTCCTTTCTCAAAATATACATATTGAGATCTTCAAGTCTGTCCCAATGTGCCTTATGATGAAGACCATTGGCCATTTTAGCAGCCATCCTCTGGAACAGCTCTATCATGTTTATATCTTTTTAAAGGTACATTTTCCAGAATCTTACACAGTACTCCAAATGATGTCTCATTAGAGATTTATACAAAGGCACTATTTTATTTATTTGCTGCATTTGTATCCCACATTTTCCCACCTATTTGTAGGCTCAGTGTGGCTTACATTATGTTGCACTGGCATCATCATTAACAGAGTAAGAGGTTCAGCATATTATTACAATTAGTGTGCAAGAATATCAGGTAAATAGGGTAAATAAAAGATAATACGTAACATATTTATTTATTTATTGCATTTGTACCCCACATTTTCCCACCTATTTGCAGGCTCAATGTGGCTTACAGAGGTCTGTTATGGCATTGCCATTCCAGGGTGTCAGATACAATTGTTGATGCAAAGAGATTGAAGATGGAAAGAAGTACTAAGAAGGTAGATATAGAAAGATGACTTTCAGATTGGGGTGGATTGGTGAGGTGGTATAGTTTTTTGTTGTTGTTGTTACATTTGTACCCCGCGCTTTCCCACTCATGGCAATGCGGCTTACATATTGTATACAGGTACTTATTTGTACCTGGGGCAATGGAGGGTTAAGTGACTTGCCCAGAGTCACAAGGAGCTGCCTGTGCCTGAAGTGGGAATCAAACTCAGTTCCTCAGTTCCCCAGGACCAAAGTCCACCACCCTAACCACTAGGCCACTCCTAAGCTATGGGTCCTCTTTGTAGGCTTTATTGAAGAGATACGTCTTCAGGGATTTACGAAAGTTGGATATTTCGTTGATTGTTTTCAAATCAGCTGGTAGTGCGTTCCACAGCTGCGTACTCATGTAGGAGAAGGAGGTCGCGTGTATAAGCTTGTATTTTAGTCCTTTACAGCTGGAGAAGTGTAGGTTAAGAAATTTTCGGGATGATCTTTTGGCATTTCTGGGAGGTAGGTCCACGAGGTTTAGCATGTAGGTCAGGGCGTCTCCGTGGATGATTTTGTGTATGATAGTACAGATCTTAAACGTGGTCCGTTCCTTAAGTGGGAGCCAGTGGAGTTTCTCTCTTAAGGGTTTTGCACTTTCATATTTTGGTTTTCCAAATATGAGTCTGGCGGCGGTATTTTGGGCTGTTTGTAGTTTCTTGATGGTCTGTTCTTTGCAGCCAGCATACAGTACGTTGCAGTAATCCAGATAACTTAGTACCATTGATTGTACCAGGATACGAAAGATGGATCTCGGGAAGAAAGGTTTTACTCTTTTGAGTTTCCACATGGAGTGGAACATCTTTTTCGTAGTGTTCTTCACGTGGGTTTCAAGTGTGAGGTTTCGGTCAATGGTAACTCCAAGAATTTTCAGATTGTTTGAGACAGGAAGAGAAAAGTTTGGAGTGGTTATAGTGGTGAAGTTGCTTGTATTATGCTGTGAGGTGAGTACAAGACATTGCATTTTTTCTGCATTCAGTTTTAATTGGAATGCGTCTGCCCAAGAGTGCATGATGTGGAGGCTTTGGTTAATCTCGTTGGTGATTTCGTTTAGATCATGTTTAAATGGGATATAGATCGTGACATCATCTGCATATATGTAGGGGTTGAGGTTTTGATTAGCTAGTAATTTGGCTAAGGGTATCATCATCAGATTGAAGAGGGTGGGTGAGAGGGGGGATCCTTGGGGTACTCCACATTCGGGTGTCCATGGGGCTGATATATCCGCGTTCGTTGTTACTTGGTATGATCTTGTGGTCAGGAATCCTTTGAGCCAGCTAAGGACTTTACCTCCAACTCTGAAGTATTCTAGTATGTATAATAGTATTCCATGATACCATGTCAAAGGCACTGGACATGTCAAATTGTAGGAGGAGTATGTTGCTGCCAGTTGCAATTGATTGTTTGAATGAGTTCATTACAGACACTAGTACAGTTTCGGTGCTGTGATTCGACCGAAATCCTGATTAAAACTCGTGTAGAATTGAGTGTTTATCTAGGTAGTCGGTGAGTTGTTTCGTCACTATGTTCTCCATGAGTTTGGTTATAAGCGGAATAGATGCTACTGGGTGATAGTTTTTTTTTTTTGTTACATTTGTAACCCGCGCTTTCCCACTCATGGCAGGCTCAATGCGGCTTACGTATACAGGTACTTATTTGTACCTGGGGCAATGGAGGGTTAAGTGACTTGCCCAGAGTCACAAGGAGCTGCCTGTGCCTGAAGTGGGAATCGAACTCTGTTCCCCAGCTCCCCAGGACCAGAGTCCACCACCCTAACCACTAGGCCACTCCTCCACTCCTTGTTGGTTAGGTCCATTGTATTTTTCTTTGCATCTTTAGGTAGCGGGGTAAATAAAATGTTTCCTTTATCCGTGGGGAATAGGCCATTTTTTAGCATGTAGTTTAGGTGATTCGTGAGGTCTGTTGTGAGTTGTTGGGGGGCAGATCTAATAAGGATATTGGGGCAGATGTCTAATTTGCATTGGGACTTGGCATATTTTCCAAGTGATTGTGAGATGTCGTTGGATGAGAGTGTGTCAAAGTTAGTCCATGATCGGTCTGCTGGGTATTCCCCAGGTACTAGGTCTAAGCATTCAAAGAGGTTTGAATGATCGGTTGGGTTGGTAGGTAGCAAGAGTCGCAACTTTATAATTTTTTCTTTAAAGTAATTTGCTAGATTGGTAGCAGATAGGGTGTCTATGCTTTTGGAAGTAACCGGTGTAGTATTTAGTAGTTTGTTTACGAGTGAGAAGAGTTTGTGTGTATCCTTGTAGTTTGGTCCAATTTTGGTTTTATAAAATGTTCTTTTAGTTTTTCTAATGGTATATTTGTATTTTCTTTGTAGTTGTTTCCAGTCTTGGAGTGTAGATTCGTCTTTTTTCTTGTTCCACGCTCATTCTAATCTTCTGACCTGTGTTTTTAGTTTTTTCAGTTCTTCGTTAAACCATGGTATAGAGTTATTTCTACGTGAGGTTCTGGTTTTAAGCGATGCAATGTTGTCTAGAACTGTTCTGCATCTGTTATCCCATTCACTAAGAAATAGGGGTGAGTCTGTTAATGCTGTCCATTCATCGTTGTAGAATTGTTGCCAAAATGTTAGCGGGTCTATTTTGCCTCTCATAGTATAAGTTTGTTGTTTTTGTTGTATATTTTTTGTTTGCCAGTGAAGGGAGAGGTTTGCTCTGTAGCGATCAGACCATGGTGTGGCTGTCCATTTTGTGTCTATTAGTGTGAGATTTGGTTCTGGTGAGAATTTGTGGGTGATGATATCTAGTGTGTGCCCTTTATTGTGGGTGGGCTGCATGTTTGGCCAGTGGAGTTCCCATAGTTGAAGGAAGTCCTTGCACTCACATACGTTACTTAGGTTGGTATCCTCAAGGTGAAGGTTGATGTCGCCTGCTATGAGAAGGTTTTGGGTGGAGACGCAGGTGTTTGATATGAAATCCATAAAATGTGTTTGGGATTCTTGCCAATTGTTTTAGTGGTCTGTAAACAGGATAAGGTCTAGGTGGTCGTGTAGAGTTGGGTGGTTGATTCTGACTGAGGCTATTTCAAGTGGGGAAGGATGGATTCAGCTGTTGTTTGACTGTGAATTGGGAATTATAGATTACAGCTATACCTCCTCCTCTCTTTTTCCGTTCCTTGATAAAATAATCAAATTAGAAGGGATCAGTATGGTTGGTTTCATTTCAAGAGTCATGCATAACTTAAAAATTACCCAAATAAACTGACTATATTTTCCACAGAACTTCAGAAAATGGTGGGGACCATATAGCTCATTGTACAAACATCAAAATTATGCCCAATGCCTAAACAGCTAATAGCTAATCATTCAGGACATTTTTTTTTTCATATTCTCTGTTTCTCATTTATTTTTGTGAATGGTTCTCATAATCTTAACCAAATAGGACCTCAGTAGCTCAATGAGAATTAGAGGGCAACATTTCATTAATCGGGAGGACCCGACTACTCCCCATTCTTTATGTACCATTGGTTCCTCATCGGTCCACTCAACCATCCACCCTTAATATTAAATCTCATTCTATGTAGTACTTTATTATCACTTAACTTAGCGATGTCTTGATATCAATTGCTTCTTTATAAATGTTCACTCAGAACCCTTAACTGTAATGTCCTGAATGATTAGTGTTCTATTAGCTGTTTAGGCGTTGGGCATAATTTTGATGTTTGTAGAATAACTTAAAAATTAAACAAGATTCCACAGGCAACCAACGTAATTTCAAAAACAGAGGTGTGGCCCTTTCAAACTTTGAAGTTTTGTATATCATTTGTGCAGCTGTATTTAATATCATCTGAAGTTTCTTCAGAACAGCCCTCCTTACATCTCAGATAGATGATGTTACAATAATCAATGCTGGCTAATACCATCATTATTTGAACAATTAAACGGAATGTATCAGGAGTAAAGTTTGACCTAATACATCTGAGTTTCCATAATAACCTAAAAGCTTTAACCACAATTGTCTATGTTTGGGGTTGAATTGTAAGACACATCAAAATTCACCCCAAGAATCTTCAAGGTGAGCTCTAAAGGAAAAGAATCCCATCAATGCACAAATTGTTTATGGTCAATGCATTGAAAGGGCAAGCACCAAGGGGCCAATATTCAGACTGCGGGAGGCAACCCGGCTAACTCCTGCGGTCAGCAGTGAGACCAGATATTCAATGCTGGGCTATTTCTGGTGACTGGCATTGAATATCCAGTTTAATTTTTGCCAGTTTATTCCAAGCCAATATTCAGTTCTGGCCACTTAAGTTTAAACTGGCCAAACATAGGCCTATTATTTTGGCCGCTCGATTTGGCCGGTGATGTGCTGAATATTAGAGGACAGACGGTTACATCACATGATATAACCGGTTTTCCACTAAGTGCTGACTGGGAATGTTCAGCAGAAGATAACCAGCCATCTCCTGCTGCATATTCACAGATAGCAGGTTAAGCGCTATTTAACCGGCCAAGAGCCATTTCTGGCCAAGTTAACTAACGCTGAATATCAGGGGCAAGAATTTAGTTCTTTCCTTTTTCCACTTTCAGTTTTAAAAGTTGAGGTCCTAATTCCAGGAGTCTATCCTTTCTTAACCTCTGAACAGCATTCTGAATATCACCTTTGAAAAGGGATGTATAGTGTGATAGCATTCACATATATCAATGGATATGAAATCTTATAATAGCTTTTCCGTCAGAGATGCCATCATGATGTTAAATAATATAGATAAGATGGGCGAGCCTTGGAGAACTCCACATTTTGGTGTCCAGATGAGCACCAACACTGGCATGCAGATGCCCCAGGTATCAGAAGAATACCAAAATAGAACTGAAATTAGAAGGAAGATCTGAGGTAATGGGAGAGGGTTACAGAAACAATATTGGCAGGAATACCCTAAACCCCTGGGATTGGAGTAAAGGAACACACATATTGGCAGGGAAGACTCAAACATTAAAAGAGAATTAGAGCAACACCAATATTGGCAGACAGAATCTAGGGCACCAGGAGAGGAGAAAAGCCACACTGAGACACAGAAAGACATCAAGGCACTATGAAAGAGTAAAGCAGCACCAACACTGGAAGTAACAATCCAAAGCACTGGGGATAGTGGTAGAGGTTAAAGCTATAGCCACATTGGCAGGAAGATCCCAAGATATCAGAGAGCGCTAAAGCAACACCAATATTTGCACAAAGTTCCTAGGGCACTACATGGGGGATAAAGTAGCACCAATATTTGCAGAAAGATCTTAAAGCACTAGGAGATAGACTCCAATGCACTGGGAGAGGGGTATAGCAACATCAAAGCTCCAGAAACTACTCAAAGCTCAGGAAAGGTATTTAACACGACCCACAGTAGCAGAAAGATCCAGGCACCAAGAGAGTGGAAAAGCAGGAATCCACAAATCATTTAGGTGTATGGCAAAGAAGCACCAAGAGATCTGGTAAGGTTTGAAGTTTTAAAGGAAAATAAGTCAGTTTGAGGGATGCACTAGGTAGTATCAAGTACCTTAACTAACATAACATAACATACTGGATCAGACCAATGGTACATCTAGGCCCAGTATCCGGTTTTCCAAACAGTGGCCAAGCCAGGTCACAAGTACTGGCAGAAAACCAAAGCGTGGCAACACTCCATACTCAAATCCCAGGGCAAGCAGTGGCTTCCCATGCCTGTCTCAACAGCAGACTATGGACTTTTCTTCAAGAATTTGTCCAAACCTTTTAAAATTCAGATCGCTAACCGCTGTTACCACATCCTCCCAGCAAGACTTCCAGAGCTAACTATTCGTTGAGTGAAAAAATATTTTCCTATTTGTTTTAAAAGTATTTCTATGTAACTTCCTCCAGTGTCCCCTAGTCTTTGTACTTTTGGAACAAGTAAAAAATTGATTTACTTCTACTTGTTCTACACCACTCAGGATTTTGTAGACCTCAATCATATCTACCCTCATCCATCTCTTTTTCAAGCTGAAGAGCCCTTTAGCCTGTCCTCATACGAGAGGAATTTGTCCAGGACAATGTAACCGTATGTGTATACTTTCTATTGTCTTGCTATAAAAATCACATGAAGAATTTAGAGCCTCTTCTTATTGAAAGTACATTCACAATGTAGGCTAAACATCATCTGTATTCTCATGACTGCACTGTTCCACAAACTGCCATAAAGGAGCTACTAGTGACTAGTCCAAAACATAGCTTCTAGTGCAAACAAGATTCATCATCTGAAGTCAATAAATCAAGAGTGGCAGGAAGACTTCAAGCCAAGAGAGAAGAATAAAGCAGCCACGAACAGGAATTAGAAGAGCCCAAAGCAATGGGATGAAATGTTTGGGCACTAGTGTTCAGTAAGATGGGTACTATCACCAAAATATGGCTATTGTAAGGTTCAGTGTGCAGGGTCAGCCTTAGAAGTGGTATCAATACTCAAGGTCTCCGATTTAATTGGGTGCATAAAAATTTGGTAATGGGGGCTAGAAGGTACATCACTCATTCCCCTTCTATACAGTGCACAACAATCATTTCTTTCTCTTACTGTGGGATAAAAGACCAAGCAACAGTGGACAGAAGGCACCAGAAAGGAGCAAAGCAGGCAGAAAACAAAAGACTGACAACTATGAAGAATGACATTGAGTACAAAGAATGTAAACTGATGGCTTTGTTGATATTGGAAAGATGGCATATAAAATCACTAAACTAAAGGTAGGATCAGAATTACTTGGAAAAAAATCAAAATAGTCCTCAAATCAATAATCCCAATAGAGGATTTATTGGGATTATTGATTTGAGCACTATTTTGATTTGTGGAACATTTCCAACAGCAAAGATATAACCATCTCCTGAGGAGTTTAGATGTCAGAGGTGATCCAGGAAATTACAGACCGGTGAGCTTGACCATCGGTGCTGAAGCAAAAATGGTAGAGACTATTATAAAGAACAAAATTACAGAGCATATTCAAAAGCATGGATTAATAAGAAAAGCCAACATGGATTAGTGAAGGGAAATCTTGCCTCACCAATCTATTACATTTCTTTGAAGGAGTGAACAAACGTGTGGACAAAGGTGAGCTGGTCGATATTGTGTATCTGGATTTTCAAAAGGCAGTTGACAAAGTACCTCATGAAAGACTCCAGAGGAAATTGGAGAGTCATGGGACAGGAGGTAGTGTTCTATTGTGGATTAAAAACTGGATGAAGGATAGAAAACAGAGAGTAAGGTTAAATGGTCAGTATTCTCAATGGAGAAGGGTAGATAGTTAGCTTCCGCAGGGGTCTGTGCTGGGACTGCTGCTTTTTAACATATTTATAAATGATCTAGAGATGGGAGTAACTAGTGAGGTAATTAAATTTGCTGATGACACAAAGTTATTCAAAATTATTAAATTGCAAGAGGATAATGAAAAATTACAAGAGGACCTTACAAGACTGGGCATCCAAATGGCAGATGACGTTTAATGTGAGCAAGTGAAAAATTATGCATGTGGGAAAGAAGAACCTGAACTATAGCTAGTAACGCAAGGTTCCACATTAGGAGTCACTGACCAAGAAAGGGATCTAGGTATCATCGTCGATGATACATTGAAACCAGAGGTGTGCTGGTAAATTTTTAACAACAGGCTCTTTCTCCGGACGTAGCCAGCTCTGCAGTTGGAAGGGCCAGGGGCGGCTGGGGGAGGGTGGGGGGTGGGGGAGCAACACTTGCCTCTCTCTCCTCCCTCCCTTCGTGCAGGCACACTAGGCATACCTTTGCTGACAACCAATAAATGGACTGCCACCACTCCCATCGTCTTACTCTGAGCAGCATGCTGGAACTTCTCTCACATGCTCGAGAAGTCCCAGCCTGCTGCTCAGAGCTGGAAACAAGGAGCGGGGAGCGGCAGCAGTAGACTATTTACTTGGCTGGCAGGGCTCAGCATCCCCACCAGCAAAGTAAAAGAGAATTCAGCAGGGGGCCCAAGCCCACATTTTGGGAGCCAGTTGTTAAAGTAGCCATGGAGGGCCCTACTTTAACAACCAGCTCCCAAAATTCTTAAAAACTTAACAACCGGCTCTTGCGAGCCTGCTCCAGCCTGCTCCAGCACACCACTGATTGAAACCCTCTGCTCAGTGTGCAGCGGCGGTGGCTAAGAAAGCAAATAGAATGTTAGGTATTATTAGGAAAGAAATGGAAAACAAAAATGAGGACGTTATATTGCCTTTGTATTGCTCCATTGTGTGACCACACCTTGAATATTGTGTGCAGTTCTGGTCACTGCATCTCAAAAAAGATATAGTGGAATTAGAAAAGGTACAGAGAAGAGCGATGAAAATGATAGAAATCACCAATGAAATCAAGATCAGCTTGAACATCATGGACTCTTGGGCAAATGCATTTCAACTTGGGGTGTACGACAAGGGGCGATAGCTTTTCCTATTACTATTAGGACTTGTTTCCACTTCATTATACAAATAACAAGTCGACAGAGAAGGAACATAGATCGGAGGCTTTTACTAAGCGGGTCAGTTTTTCTTTTCATTTTTCTACTTGTGCCACTTCTTTGTTGTTGGCCTAGCATGCTATCGTTGAATCAGCCACCCTTTTCATCAGATACATTAGTTATTCCGGTACATTGGGGTTGGCGATAGGACTAGTTTTCTAATACATTTACCTACCTCTGGAGGCAAAGGCTCCAATGATACTCCAGTCCCTAAATCGTTATCACTAGCGTTAATAAATTGTCGATCGTTAAAGCGTAAATATAATTGCATTATAGATAGTATTGACCTTTTCCACCTTGATCTATTTGCACTTACAGAGACTTGGCTTCTTCCTGGAGAGGAATCCTATCTATTTCAGAGTCTTCCATCAGAATACTCTGTGAGTTACATATCTCAAGTGGGTAAACGAGGCGGGGGTTTAGCAATTATTTATAAATCTAATTTTAAAGTAACTGATATCACTGATCATGGTCTCCCATACCCAGAACTCTTATTGTTGAAGATAAATATGAGAACTAGTACTTTTAATACACTTCTTTTTATTGTGCTCCATCTAATAATAGTGCAGATTGGGACAATATCTACCAACTATAGCAGATGCTATTGTGAAATTTCCAAATCTCTTGCTATGGGGAGATTTTAATATACATGTAGATGATAATACTGACCCTCGAGCAAAGAGATTTCTTAAATTTATAGAGGATATTGATTTTGTGCAACATGTAAATACCCATGCTGCAGGTCATACTCCTGACCTAATTATGACAGATTAGAAGAGCTACAATGTTCTAAGATTAATACTATACCGGTTTCATGGTCTGATCATTTCTTGCTCCATTTTAAATTAATACTTCCACGACCTGCATGCAGATCGACTCTATCGTACTTTCGATCTAGGGGCATAAGTAAAATAGATCCAATGATGTTACCTTCTCTGGCCACCAATTTTCCACATGATTTTTATGATCAGTCAGTAGAAAATCAGATAGCTACATGGAATCAGTTTCTTTCAATGGCTCTGGATACTATTGCCCCTAATAAACTAATTAAACAGAGAACAAAACCCTTTCAACCATGGTATCATGTTGGTCTAAAACTATTGTAAACAACAGGTGCGTAGAGCAGAGTGTCTGTGGAGAAAAAGAAAAATCAATCGAGTCAAAAAATATATGTAAGCAATGTCAGTGATACTACGTAACACAGATAAAATAGCTAGGACCTCGTACTTTCAAAACAAATACAAGCTGCATCAAATTCATCTAAACAATTATTCTCTATAGTGAAACAATTAACAAAGTGTCTATTGAGGATTTGTGCTATAGAATCCGAACTATTGGCAACATTTTTTATATCTAAAATACATAAATTAAGAGCTAATCTGAATAATTTAACAGTACCAAAAATTACATGTTCTTTACCATCTTCAGATTTGTGGACTGCATTTGAAATTCCATCTTTAAGTTCTTTCCTAACAACCATATCACAACTTTCATTAACTTATAATCAACTAGATCCAATACATCAATTTGGTTTAAAAATCCTTCATTAGAAATACAAAACCAACTTTATTCGATTCATTATAAAAAGCCTTACAGAGGGAATAGTTCCTCAAATTCTTAAAGAGGCTTTGGTAAAGCCTATTTTAAAAAAACCTACACTAGACCCTCAGCTTCCGGGAAACTATCGTCCAGTCTCCAATCTTCCATGTATATCTAAAATACTGGAAACAGTTGTATTTAAGCAACTACAATCTTACGTTGAGACGAAGAACATACTACATCCTAGACAATCAAGCTTTAGAAAGGGCCACAGTATAGAAACGGTTTTAACATCATTTTGAGTGAAATCTATTCTAGATTGGAACAAGATTATATTGCACTGGTTGTTTCACTTGATCTGTCTGCAGCATTCGATCTGATAGATCATACTATATTATTACACGGTTACAGGACATTAGGATCAACTGGATGATCCTAGATAAGATCTGGTCACAGATATCCATAAGTTGGGAAAGGAAGAGAGAGGTACTGATGAATCAAGCTGTACTGAATAACATAGTGGGAGGGGGAAAGTGGTGTGCACTGAGGCTCCCCTATTCCCAATGGCAGCAGGTAAGATGGTTTTTGGGGCTATCCTCAACAAATTGGGGAAAATCTGATTAGCCATAGGGAAGATGGACCAACAGCCTGTGGAACAGTTACCTGATAGTGTGGGCTGAGACATTCATTGAGCAGATATGTGATTTGCAGAGGCTTTATCAGCTGGCCTAGACTACTGGCATTCTTTGGCTGCCTTCACGTATGGTCTCTACACCCCAAGATGATTATATCCAGGAATAGGTCACATATTAATGCTTTTAATTGGTTCACAAGGCAGCCTGGAAGATTAATTTCCTGACCTCTGTATTGGCTGTGACTAAAGCCTGGCTACCTTGTAACCCAAAGACTGGCTCTGCATAAGTCCATCTGGAAGAAAGTCATATGGATTGTATGGTGCCTAGTTGTCAGACCTGTGAGTTCTTGTATCAAGTAGAGCGCTGCTGAGCCCGGTACCTGGTACTCGGACCAGATTCTGCTTGGCGGCCGGACAACCCTGGGTTTCACCTGCGCTGACCGCCGCTCCCCAGAGGCTGAGCCCCTAGATGCGGGCGGCCTGCAGGGCTTACAAGATGGAGCTGGATGAACATGATGGCCAGACAGGCAGCAGACACAAGAGTAATCCAGGTACAGGCAGAGTCAGTAGGCAGGCAGCAGATACAAGAGTAATCCAGGTACAGGCAGAGTCAGTAATAAAGAACAAAGTAGAGGAGAAGCATGCTACTGAGAAAGTAACACCTACCAAAGTAGAAGCCGAAGCAAGGAATCTAGGGAGAGCTCAGCTGATAAAGTGCTGGCATCTGACATCAGCAGGGAGAAGGGGCATAGCCATAGGACAAGAGCAGGGGGGAAGGAGGAACCGGAGAGAAGCAAGGGAAGCCAGGCAGAGGAAGAGCAGACCCAGGCGGGTGGAAGCAAAGCAATCAAGGAGCCTAGAAGCCAGGCAGAGAGCAGAGTCAGGTGCATGGAAGCAAAGCAATCAAGGAGCCTGCAGCCAGAGAAGAACCACACACACCCTGCGCAGCCCGAGGAAGCCACTTGCGTTGAGGTTCAAAAGATAAACAAGGTTCAAAAGATAAACCTTGCTTTCTCTACCTCACCAGCTCTCCCTCCACTAGTCCGTTCCCCTCTCTCTCCTTCCCTCATTCCCTTTCCTTCTTTCCTGAAGTTACTATTGAGGAAACTACACTTCTCCTTTCTTCCTCAAAATGTACCACCTGTTCCTCTGATCCCATTCCCACCCACCTTCTTAATGCCATCTCTCCTACTCTTATTCCTTTTATCTGTCACATTCTCAACCTCTCACTTTCCACTGCGACTGTCCCTGCTGCCTTTAAAACATGCTGTGGTCACACCTCTCCTTAAGAAGCCTTCACTGACCTACTTGTCCCTATTACCGACCCATCTCCCTCCTTCCTTTTCTCTCCAAATTACTTGAGCGTGCTGTTCACCGCCGCTGCCTTGATTTTCCTCTCCTCACATGCTATTCTTGACCCATTACAATCTGGTTTTCGCCCTCTCCACTCAACCGAAACTGCGCTTACTAAAGTCTCCAATGACCTATTACTGGCTAAATCCAGAGGTCATATTCCATCCTCATTCTTCTTGATCTTTCCGCTGCTTTTGACACTGTCGATCACAGCATACTTCTCGATACCCTGTCCTCACTGGATTCCAGGGCTGTCCTTTCCTGGTTCTCTTCCTACCTCTCCCTCCGCCCTTTAGTGTTCACTCTGTGGATCCTCTTCTACTTCTATCCTCTGCCTGTCGGCGTACCTCAGGGTTCTGTTCTTGTCCCTCCTCTTTTCTATCTACACTTCTTCCCTTGGTTCATTAATCTCATCCCATGGCTTTTCCTACCATCTCTATGCTGATGACTCCCAAATCTACCTTTCTACCCCTGATATCTCACCTTGCATCCAAACCAAAGTTTCAGCGTGCTTGTCTGACATTGCTGCCTGGATGTCTCAACGCCACCTGAAATTAAATATGACCAAAACCGAGCTTCTCATTTTCCCCCCCCAACCCACCCCCCACGCTCCCCCCGTTTTCTATTCTGTTGATGGCTCTCTCATTCTCCCTGTCCTCAGCTCGAAACCTTGGGGTCATCTTTGACTCTTCTCTCTCCTTCTCTGCTCATATCCAGCAGACCGCCAAGACCTGTCGTTTCTTTCTTTACAACATCCGTAAAATCCGCCCCTTTCTTTCCGAGCACTCTACCAAAACCCTCATCCACACCCTTGTCACCTCTCGTTTAGACTACTGCAATCTGCTTCTTGCTGGCCTCCCACTTAGTCACCTCTCCCCTCTCCAGTCGGTTCAAAACTCTGCTGCCCGTCTCATCTTCCGCCAGGGTCGCTTACTCATACTACCCCCTCTCCTCAAGACCCTTCACTGGCTCCCTATCCGTTTTCGCATCCTGTTCAAACTTCTTCTACTAACCTATAAATGTATTCACTCTGCTGCTCCCCAGTATCTCTCCACACTCGTCCTTCCCTACACCCCTTCCCGTGCACTCCGCTCCATGGATAAATCCTTCTTATCTGTTCCCTTCTCCACTACTGCCAACTCCAGACTTCGCGCCTTCTGTCTCGCTGCACCCTACGCCTGGAATAAACTTCCTGAGCCCCTACGTCTTGCCCCATCCTTGGCCACCTTTAAATCTAGACTGAAAGCCCACCTCTTTAACATTGCCTTTGACTCGTAACCACTTGTAACCACTCGCCTCCACCTACCCTCCTCTCTTCCTTCCCGTTCACATTAATTGATTTGATTTGCTTATTTTTATTTTTTGTCTATTAGATTGTAAGCTCTTTGAGCAGGGACTGTCTTTCTTCTATGTTTGTGCAGCGCTGCGTATGCCTTGTAGCGCTATAGAAATGCTAAATAGTAGTAGTAGTAGTAGTAGTGAGGTAGGGGACATGACACTAGTCTTACCTTGCCGCCTGTGGGCTATGTCCCAGCCTCCAATTCCAGTCACCTTTCCAGGGCCAACTATGGCTAGTACCTCCCTCTCCAGGACACTCAGGGTAACTGTGCTGTTGGGTCCCCTCTGCCTCTCTTTGGTGGTGTTTGTGACAGACCTTGCTACACATATGCTGCCATTTCTTTTTTAAATCCTCCACCTCATAGTTCTGGTGGTAGATCGAATTAAGCCTACGCCAGATGTGCCGCCAGATAGCAATTTGTGTTTTAGCACTGGTTTTGTTTGCTGTGTCTCCATAGAGGACATTGGCCTTGACCTTGGCTACCAACAGGCACAGTTCCCCAGGCAAAAAATTGCCTTTCCTTTTTGAGCCATTTTATCCATGCCTAAAGGTTCTGTATATAGTACTGTGTTCAGGTGCAGATGAGTCTGTCCTTGGGACTCAGAGGATGTGTTTGCATTTTCTGGTGCTACTTGTGATAGTTTGTGATTTTGGTGTGTGCTCTTGTGATTTCTTGCAATCTTGGTGTGTGCTCTGACCCTACCCTATACCCATTTCCTTAGACTACTTTCCCTGCTGCTCCTGTTCACTCCCTTCTCACCCATACCATCTTCACTCCTGTCCATTCATCCCTTCCTAGTACACTGCTGTCCCCTTCTCCTTCCCTTGTTCTCCCCCAACCCTATATACCAACCATGTGCAAGTTGCTGTGTGGTGTGTGCAGCAGCAGCAGCCACTTGTATGTTTTGTCTTATTGTGTTTTGTATTGGGTGTGTCCCTGTAGGTGTTGGTGTTCTATTTTGGGTGTGGGGGTGTTTGGGGAGTTCAGTCACTTGTGTCTGTATTGGGTGTGATTCTGTAAGTGTTGGTGTTCCATTGTGTTTGTGTGTGTTTTCAAGCTGCAGCCACTTGTGTCTGTATTGAGTGTGTCCCTGTACATGTTGGTGCTCCATTATGTGTGTATGGCAAAATTATGCCTTACCTGATAATTTTCTTTCCTTTAGTCACAACAGATGAATCCATCTACCAGCAGGCGGACATAGAGAACCCTGAACTGAAGGCAGTGCTACCTGACAGCCAGCTCCTCCATCAGTTAGTATAGTCACATCACAAAGCAGGAATAAGGAAACAAACTCATGGTAAAACCTTCCTCACAAACACCAAACCACAGCTGAGTCGATAATAAACATGAGAACAGGAACTGAGTCAAACAAGAAAAAACATGAATATTGAAGTTGTTCATCCTTTTTGTTTACTTTTTGTTTTTTACAAATTGCACCTGAAAATGAGCAAAAGCTCCATCTGAATAATATATACACAAACACGTGGCTGTCAAAAAGGAGGGATCCTGGATTCATTTGCTGCAACTAAAGGAAAGAAAATTATCAGACAAGGCATAATTTTACCTTCTTTAGCCTCTGCAACAGATGAATCCAGAAACTGTTGGGATATACCAAAGCATTCTTTAAGTAGGATAGGAAGACACTGTTCCTCTGGACAGCAGCGCTGCACCAAAACATGCTTCCATCCTAGTTGCCACATCCACTGTGTAATGCTTCGAAAAGGTATGCCAAGATGCCCAACTAGCCGCCCGGTAAATCTCCTCCAGCAGAAGAACCGCTGTCTCTGCCCATGAGGTGAACTGGGCCCGAGTGGAGTAAGCTCGCAAAGCCTCTGACGGTACCTTACCATCCAAATTATACGCTGAAGCAATCACCTCCTTAAGGCATCATGAAATCATGGCATTGGATGCCGCACTGCCCCTTCGAGGCCCTGAAAGAACAAAAAGATGATCTGACCGTTGAAACTCATTCAACATCTCCAAGTACCACATGAGAATCTGCTTCATGTCCAAAAGGCTGAGTTTCACAAACTCCTCCAGAAAATCTTCCTTGCAAAAGGAAGGAAGAAAAAGTGGCCGATTGAGATGAAAAGCTGACAGGACTTTCGGTAGAAATGACGGAACCATACACAGCATCATGCCCGCCTCTGAACATTGTAGAAAAGGATCCTGACAAAACAAGGCTTGAATCTCCAAGACCCACTGGACTAAAACCATCGCCACCAAAAGCAGTCTTCAAAATAAGGTCCTTATCAGACACCAAGCACAAAGGTTCAAAAGGCTCTTTCTGCCGAGCCCAAATCACCAGATTGAGGTGCCAAGGCAGGCATGGCCAATGAAGAGGGTGACAAAGATGAAGAGCCCCCTTCAAGAAGTGAACCACATCTGGATGCACCACTAGGGAAGCCCCAGCTATGTGGCCCCTAAAGCAAACAAGGGCTGTCACCTGCACCTGGAGTGAATTACAGGCCAACCCCTTGTGTAATACATCTTGCAGAAAAGCCAACATGTGGGCAACAGACACCGTTAAAGGTGACCATGACCGGATCGCATACCATGCCTGAAAGATGCACCACACCAAAGCATACATCATACAGCTGAACGCTTTGTGGCCTGAAGCAAAGTAGCTTTTTTCTCAATCTCTTCCTCTCAACGGCCAAGCCATAAGACCAAAGTGGAAGGGATCTTCCATACAAACTGGGCCTTGATGCAGTAGATCTGGAGTCACCGGACGTCACATGAACTTGTCCACTAGGAGACGGGCTAAGTCCGCATACCAAGGATGGTGTGGTCTGGAGCCACCAGCACCACCAGCTCTCCATGATAACTGATAAGGTGTAGGCAGAAAGAGGTTGAGCAGCACCACTTGTGGCCACGGCTGCAGCAGGGCATCCAATCCCGTGGACCTGAGCTGTTGTCTTCTGCTGAAGAACTTGCTCACCTTGGTCTTCTTGGTAACCGCCATCACCAGTGCATCCACTTTAGGGAGAGAGAACTTTTCCAAGTGGTCCATGCCCACCGGGTATAGTTTAGCCATGGCTTTAGCGACTTTGAGGCTGCTATCCTGATCAGTCCACTGAGCAGAAATCAGCTCCTGGATAGCTTCATGGATGGGAAATGCTTTAACCAGTCTCAGGATGCTTGCCATCTTCAAATTTACCGTAGAGGCTGCCCTAGCATTGGGATCTGAAATGTTCAATGCCTCCAAGGCATCTGTAATGAGAGATGACAATTCATATCTGTGGAAGATGCGGACGGTGGTAGGGTCATCCGGTTATTCCACAAGGATCTCTCCATCCTCCACTTCTTCTAGCTTAGAAGGCCTTACTAAGTCCTCAGACAAAACAGCAAGAGGCCACTTCCATCTGTCTCCTCTTCTGCACAGGGTCTTGCACCAGGGGATGAACAGACTGTTCCAAACCCCCCCAAAGACCCACCAGGTTCATCATCATCACCGGAGCAGGGGAATGCTGAGAAAATGAGTGTTTCACCATATAGGCCTGATGTATGAGGATAATAAACTTAGGAGAGAAAAACTCCCCTGAAGATCCGGGCCCCATCGTTACCCCAGGCATGGAGTGTGAATAAACCAGGGGCACTCCAGCAACCGCTGAAGCCCCTCCAATCTTGCTAGGAGGAGCTGCCCACATGGACTCGAAGAGTGTTAGCTGCTCTGAGGCAGAGGCCACGTCAGCGTCGGTTTCCAACATGGTGTGCATGTCAGAGCCGTCTGCGCAGGAAAGAGCTAAGTCCGGTGAACATGAAAAAGGCACCCCCCCCCCACCCGGAACCACCTGAACACCCGGCAGAATGTAAACCCAGGGCCAAGTGCCGTTTTCCACATAGGGAGCAGCGATTTACAGTCTCTGCTACCATCTGTGCGCAGTGCACTTGCCGAAGGAATACAAAGAAAAAATTCACTCACCCCATTTATCATGTGTCCCAGCAGCAGCTAAATCTCCCAAAGGCAACCTCCCGCCACACAGGCACACACACTTTACTGTTTAAAGTACATACATACATATATGTACTGGGTCTACATCAGCTCCAGTTGATTCAGAATGCTGCAAAAAGACTAAAAGAAGGTTGTAAGTGATGTAACCACATCACACCATTTTTGCAAAAACTTCACTGGCTGCCAGTACAATACAGGGCTAAATTTACAACTCTATGTCTGATCTTCAAGGCCCTTAAAGGAAATGGCCCCAAGTACTTAAAGAACAGGATCACCCTTTACACTTGTCCAAGGATACTAAGGTCCTCCCAAGGAGTATCCCTAACCACACCCTCTCCAAAGGACATTATATGATGTGATACCCATAAGCAAGCCTTCTCTGGAGTAGCCCCCACATTCTGGAATGCACTGCCTGAAAGGCTCCGCTTAATACAAGACTATCTCTACTTCAGGAAGCAGGTGAAAGCTTGGCTCTTCAACCAGGCCTTTAATGGAAGAACTAACTTGCTAGTCTCACATACATACATATGGAGTAGCACTGGGCATGTTTATCCACTCCTACCCTGAGGTAATATTTAAGCATTTCTCTGACTTCATGTGCAACTTTCTTTAAATTAGTTCCCTTATTTTTATTCTTTTACATATCTATATGTTCCACCTTTGCTTATACCCTACGCTGTCTATTAAAATGTTTTATTACATATTGTGTTGACATTGTTAGTATACTATCGCACCATACTTTGTATTGTTATTTGAATATTTTACTGTTGTAATTATCTATTGCTTATGTTTGACTTATTCTTGCTGTACATCGTCTTGAGTGAATTCCTTCAAAAAGGCAATTAATCAATAAATGCATGCATGCATGCTGTGACATATACAATTCCCATAACAATATGACTGTGGAAGGCCAATATAGGGCTTACTCATTTGAATAATTTGTGGGAATATGCATAGGAGGGCCTGGGCCCATTTAGATGAGGTAGTGCAGCTCATACATGACACAGGTTCACACCATCTCTTGGATTTGCATCTCTTCCACAAAACAACCCCATTGCCAGCCTTGCAGGTGACACATGCATGACAGGACGTTGTGACAGCATTCCTTTGCCCTCTCTTTCTTCCATTCTGTACAGTGCTCAGGAAACCTCAGTAGTAGCCTTAGAACAGCCACAGGCATGGAAATGAAAACAAAGGACACCTATATAAACTTGAATTATAAACATTTTATGTTTAAATCTTTTTATTATTATTATGAGTATTAAACATAGTAAAAATACAAAAGTCTCATTGATACACAATTCCATAGCAATAACAACACCCCTCCCATTAAGCATGAAACAATGGTAGTTAAAGACACTCCAGGAACACAAGCTTGAGGGACTTCGTAATACTAACTAAATGATATTGCCTAAATTTAGAAAACTTTCACTTTCCCCTCCCCACTCCCGCCCACCCACTCCCCTTACCCAACACCATGCCACACTACACTATTTTAAGCATTCAGAATTCTACTACGTGCCACTGTGGTCAATGATTCCCAAAACGGTGACCAACGCTGACAAAAATGGTCTCCCCCGGAGAAGGACAAATCCCCTATGCCTCTGCACTCTAATGCACAAAGAAAAATCATCTCGGACCACCACTGCTGTAATGTTGGAGGCTCTGCTGTTAGCCAATGCTGAAGAATGGATTTCTTACCAATAAGAATTGCCCTTCTTAAAATGGTTTCAACCCCTTGGGCAAAGCGGGGATACCCTAAAAATATCAAACAATTGGGACGGATTCGTTTGCCAAATAACCCCCCAAAGATGAGAGACATGTTGACACACGTGCCTCCAAACTCTAAAATCAGGGCGTCCAAAACATATGTCCCAAAACTGCTGAAGAATGAGCGCATTTCGCGCAAACATCATCCGCCCTCATGGCTTCCCGATAAGCCCTATGTGGGCTATGTACATCTGCATCAAAAATTTATAATGTGTTTCCCGCAATGTCACATTCTCAGTTAACTTTTGAATGCCCAAGAGACATGTCTTCAGCTTATCTGCCTGGATATTCACTGATAGTTCTCTATTCCAACTACACACTAGTTTACCATAATCAAATTCCCCCAATTGTTCCCGCAGAATAGAATGATAATATTTGAGAGGGATTGACAATTGGGCATCAAGCCCAAAAATAGTGAGAAGTTTTTCCCATACCTTCGGTGCAGCTGAAACAGAGAAAGAAAATTCACCCCCTCCAAACCATACTCCACTTGCATGTCCTCCAGGGACTTAAGAGCTCCATCCTCTGTATATAACTGATGCAGATATTTTACTCCCCTAGACGCACAAGTAGCAAAATTCACTGAGGTGGATCCCGGTGTAAAATCCACATTACCCTGTAACGGCAACAGTGGAGAAGACTCCGCTGAGAGACCATAAAATCGGCAAACCCAACGCCACGCTCTCCTAAGGGGTAGCAAAAGTGATGCATATGCCACAGGCGTACACAGACGCCTCGGTGGTGCATGTAACCAGGCACTGAAATGGAGAGGGGAAAACAACCCCTATGCATCCACCTTTCCCTATGTTAGCACTCACTCGTGGAATGGTTTACCAACATCAGTCAAGGCTATTCAAGATCATTTGACCTTCAGAAAATCTCTAAAGACTCCATTATTTGGAAAAGCTTACGCTACAGACCTGCCTAGCATCTCTAACCACTGAGCAGCTACTGACATAACGACATATTGAACTCTACTACTCTTTCTCCTTTTCCTCTACTTTGCTGTTACTCACTAATCTCTTTAATTCAATGTATTTTCTCATTTGCTGAATTGATGTATGTTTTTGCAGACGAATGTAAGCCACATTGAGCCTGCCTGTGGGTGGGAAAATATGGGATATAAATGCTAAAATAAATAAAAACCTGTCTCAACTGTGGTACACGAAAAATAAGAGGAATCCCGAAACCAATCAGTGAGATGGCGCATGTTGGAATTATAAACATTTTATATAAAATATTTTTTTCTCTTCTCAAAATAAACTTTTAACAACTATGAAAAAATATAAACAGAATATGGTAAAATTATGCCTTACTTACTGATAATTTTCTTTCCTTTAGTAGCAGCAGATGAATCCAGGAACTGGTGGGGTTGTGTCCATCTACCAGCAGGTGGAGATAGAGATTACAAAGATGAAGGCAGTGATACCAGACGGTCAGCTTCACCTCAGTGTGTGTGTCTCATCATAAAGCAGAATCAGACAAGAAACCAGGAAGCCTTCCTCACCAACCAAAGACAACAGAAATTTGTCAGTCCGACTTAAGAGAAACCATGACCACGATGGACTCCTCTTCAGTGGTTTCTGTTCTCTCTCTCTCTCTTTTCCTTTCCCTTTGGGGTTTTTTGTTTGTTTGTTTATTTAGTTGTTTTTTGAAACTCAAGACCAGGACAAGAACAGACAGGCAAAACAATTGCGGCTGACAGAGGGCGGGATCCTGGATTCATCTGCTGCTACTAAAGGACAGAAAATTATCAATAGATAAGGCATAATTTTTGGAAGAGATCACGTGATGCACCCAGAGCAGTAACCACGTTTTTGCGCTGCTCCGGGTCCCCCCGCTCACTCAACACCCGCGGATTACCTTCTAATCGGCCCGACGCTGACAACACGAGTTCCCACAGCTCAATGAAGTTGTATGGAACAATTTCTTATATCCATGCCGTCCGGAGCCCCAAAGAAGACTGCGAAAAGCGATAAGGAGAAGGTGGCAGTTGCGGTTGCAGGTGGTGAATCCAAGATGGTGCCGGGTTCGCCAAAAAGTGAGGCCGAGTTTTCGCCCCGCCAGCTGTCTCAGCTGGTGGCTGCAGTGGGGGCAGCCCTAGAGCCTCGGTTTGCCTCGTTGGAGGGGCGATTTGTAAAATTTGATGGATTGTTGGCAGATCTGGCGGGGCGCGCTGCGGAAGCAGAAAAACAGGTGTCTGATCTTGAAGATGCCTGGCAACGTTGGGAGCCTATAAATATAAAACAAAAAGTGAGGAGAGTGGATGAGGATACCAACAATTATATATTTATTCACTTAAAAAATAAAAAGTTAAAAAATAACAATGTACATAAAATGACCCGACACGGCCGTGTTTCGGCCCAATGGCCTGCCTCAGGGGTCTTTGTAACCTAGGTTGAACAATGAAACAAATAAAGAATATATATAATTGTTGGTATCCTCATCCACTCTCCTCACTTTTTGTTTTATATCCCACGGTTTCGTGAGGGTTTTTACCTCCTTTTTTGTTTTTGCAACGTTGGGAGCCTGAAATCAGAAGCCTACAAGACCGGCTAACACAGCAGGCAGAGAAATTAGATGACATCGAGAACAGAGCCAGGTGCAACAATCTCAGGTTTGTGGGACTGCCTGAGAATATTCCTGAACAGAACTTGGGCTCAGTGCTGGAAGCATGGCTACAGAAGGAATTTGCCTTATCAGACAGCAAGGGAAAAATTAGGTTCTTACCTTGGTAATTTTCTTTCCTTTAGTCATAGCAGATGAAGCCATTAAGTATGGGTTGTGTCCATCAACCAGCAGGGGGAGATAGAGAGCACTCAAATTTCACAGTGCCACATGGTCAGCTAGCTCCACTGCCTCTTCAGTATTTGAAGCTTCCAAAGCAGTATAACAAACCGCAATGGGAATAACATGAACTTTCCTCACAGCGAACGATGGCCCCATAACAAGGGCATGAACTCAAAAGGAGGGAATGAACACATCCTCCTGGAGGGAATAAACTCTTCCTCCTCTTTGTATTTATGGAGGGAATACACACATCCTCCTGGAGGGAATGAACTCAACCTCCTACACATGAACTGGAGGGAATGAACTCATCCTCCTATAAGTGAACAAGAATCCTGAAGACTGTTTTCCAACTTTCTCCCAAGGAAGGATTAGAACTTCAGGAAACAAGAACAGAACCTGAAACAGATTCACATCATACAGACAATCATAAAGGGAGGGCTCATGGCTTCATCTGCTATGACTAAAGGAAAGAAAATTACCAAGGTAAGAACCTAATTTTCCCTTCCTTGTCATCAAGCAGATGAAGCAATTACGTATGGATGTATCAAAGCAATCCCTAATAGGGTGGGAACAAGTCACACCACGCGCTAGCACTTGTGCTCCAAAACACGCATCCCTCCTAGCAGCCACATCCAGCCTGTAATGTTGGGCAAATGAGAGCTTCGAAGCCCATGTTGCTGCACTGCAAATCTCATGAAGAGAGAGTGCTCCAGTTTCAGCCCGAGGAAGAAATCGCTCTTGTAGAATGTGCCTTAAAGGCTACAGGCGGAGGCCGGCCGGCAAGCAGATAAGCTCAAAAGATAGCTTCTTTGAGCCAGTGGGCAATAGTGGCTTTAGACGCTGGAGACCCTCTGCAAGAACCTGATAGTAAAACAAACAAATGATCAGAGGTCCTGAAAGAATTAGTAACTCGCAGATACTGCAACAGAGTTCTGCGCACATCCAACAGGTGCAACTGCCCAAAGGATTCTGGAAACTCCTCCTTAACAAAAGAGGGTAGAAAAATAGGCTGGTTTAGGTGAAACGCTGAAACCACCTTAGGCATGAAGGAAGACACGGTACGAACCGTGACCCCAGACTCTGAAAATTGCAGAAATGGGTCTCGACAGGACAGCGCCTGGAGTTCTGACACCCGTCTCGCCGAAGTAATGGCCACCAGAAAAATGGCCTTTAGTGTCAAATCTTTCTCTGAAGCTCACCGTAGCGGCTCAAAAGGAGAACCCTGCAGAGCCTTCAAAACTAGCCCTAGGTTCCAAGCTGCACAAGGTGTCCGCACGGGAGGACGGAGCCGAAGCACCCCTCTAACAAACCGTGCCACATCTGGATGTGTAGCTAAAGACACGCCTGCAACCTTACCATGAAGGGAGGCCAATGCTGCCACTTGCACCCGCAGGGAATTATAGGCCAAGCCTTTTTGTACACCATCCTGCAAAAAGTCCAGAATCGGCGAGACAGGAGCCCGCATGGGTGTGATCGCTTTTGAAACACACCAAGCCTCAAACTGGCGCCAGATCCTGGCATAAGCCACAAAAGTGGACCGCTTGCCAGCCTGCAGGAGAGTGGAAATAACATTATTGGAATAGCCTTTGCCTCTCAATTGCGCCCTCTCAATAGCCATGCCGTAAGACCAAAACGTCAGGCGTCCTCCATGGCCACTGGTCCCTGCGACAACAGGTTTGGTACCAGAGGTAAAGGAAGGGGAGCCTCCACTAGCATCTGTCGGAGGTCCGCATACCAAGGCCCCCTGGGCCAATCCGGGGCGATGAGAACCACTTCTCCTGGGTGAAGCCAAATCCGCAGGAGCACACACCCTATCAAGGGCCACGGAAGGAACACATACCAGAGGCCCAGAGGCCAGGGTTGAGCCAAGGCATCCAACCCGGCTGAGCGAGGATCTCTCTGTCTGCTGAAAAGCACGGGACTTTGGCATTTGAGCTTGTCGCCATAAGATCCATTACGGGCTTCCCCATTTGGCACATATCTGCAGGAATACTTCATCTGCCAGTTCCCATTCCGCTGGATCGATTTGATGCCTGCTTAGATAATCGGCTTGCACGTTGCTCTGACCTGCAATGTGAGCTGCCGACAGAAACTGTAGATGCAGCTCGGCCCAGTGGCAAATCTGTTCGGCCTGCGCAGCCAGCACTCTGCACTGAGTGCCGCCTTGTCAGTTTATGTAGGCCACTGTTGTCGTGTTGTCTGACATCACTCTGACAGCCAATCCTTCCAGGGTCACTTTAAAGGCCAGAAGCGCCTGAAATACCGTTTTCAACTCTAGGCGATTGATGGACCACTCCGACTCGTCGGGTGTCCAAAGACCCTGGGCATGCTTCCCCTTGCAATGTGCGCCCCAGCCCTTCAGGCTGGCATCTGTCACCACTAGGCACCAATCGGGGAGCACCAGCGGCATTCCTCGCCGCAGCATGCTGTCTGAGAGCCACCACTCCATGTTGAGTCAGGCCGCAGGGAGCCAAGAGAGTCTGCATTAATAATCCTGAGATACTGGAGACCATCGTTGAAGCAGGGAATACTGCAGAGGTCTCAGGTGCGCTCTCGCCCAGGGCACCAAATCCAAGATGGCCGTCATCGATCCCAACAGCTGGACAATGTCCCAAGCTCGCGGGCGGGGCATCCTCAGGAGCAGACGGACCTGATTCTGAAGCTTGCACCGCCTTTGCTCGGGTAGGAATACATATCCCGAGTCTGTGTCGAACCGTGCCCCCAAATATTCTAGAGATTGCGAGGGGGTCAGGTGACTTTTGGCTACATTGACGACCCAGCCCAGAGATTGCAGTACTGAGACCATTCTGGCTGTAGCTTGATGGCTCTCTGTTGCAGAGTCTGCTCTGATGAGCCAGTCGTCTAGGTACGGGTGAACCCGGATACCTTCTCGCCTGAGAAAAGCAGCTACTACCACCATTACCTTGGAAAAGGTTCGGGAGCTGTGGCGAGGCCAAAAGGCAAGGCCCGAAACTGGAAATGTTTTCCCATCACCGCAAACCGCAGAAACTTCTGGTGCGGGTCCAAATTGGAATGTGCAAGTAAGCTTCTTCAGGTCCAGAGACATGAGAAACTCTCCTGGCTGTACTGCCGCACTGACGGAGAGCAGGGTTTCCATGTGAAAATGCCGCACTCTTAGGGACTTGTTTAATTCTTTTTAAGTCCAGAATAGGGCGAGAAAGACCCACCTTTTACGGCCACCACAAAGTAAATGGAGTAGCGGCCGCAGCCGAAATCGGCGGGAGGCACCGGGGGGAAACCACCCCAATGTGAATCAAGCCTTGTAAGGTCTCCTCTACCGCTGCCCGTTTGGCGGCAGAACCGCATCGGGACTTCACAAACACGTCTCTTATCGGGGCATCGAATTGTATTCGGTATCCTTCTCTGATCAGGTCCAAGACCCATGATCTGAGGTAATCTTGGCCCACTCCTCGAGAAAGAGGGAAAGACGTCCTCCTATAACAGGAATAGAGGAGGGGGCCGGCGCACCCTCATTGAGAGGGTCGCCCTTGAACTCCTGGTCTTGAGCCTGCTGCTGCGGAACGTTTGTCCGAGCGAAAGGAGTTCCTCTGCTGAAAACTGGCCACCAGAAGGGACCCAGCAGAATGCCCCGGGCGGTACCTTCTAGCTTCACGGAAGCGAGGTCTATAAGAGGAGTGAACCGCCTGACCCTGGAGGGAGGCCGCGGCCTATCCTTGGGTAAGCGCTGGGGTTAGCTATCTCCCAGGCCTTTCACAATTTTCTCCAACTCCTCACCCAACAGGAGAAGGCCTTGAAAGGGCAACTTCACCAACCTTTGCTTAGAAGCCATGTCCGCCGCCCAATGCCGTAGCCACAGAAGACGGCGAGCCACCATTGCTACAGCCATCTGTTTAGCCGAAGCTCGACATATCATAAAGGGCGTCAGCCAAAAAGGACAAGGCTGACTCCATTCGCGGAGTCATTTCAGACAAGGGCTCCGCTCCATCACCGGGCTGTTCCACTGCCTGTTGCAACCATGCCAGGCAGGCTCCAGCAGCATAACAACTGCATGCAGATGCCCGAATAGTAAGCAATTTCAAAGGACCGTTTAAGTGCTGATTCCAGTCTACGGTCTTGCATGTCCTTCAGGGCAACACCTCCTTCAATCGGGAGGGTAGTTCTCTTTGTCACAGCTGTGACTAGGGCATCCACCTTAGGCATTGCAAAGTGAGCCAAATGCTCCTCACTCAGAGGGTATCATTGCCCCATAGCCCTGGAAACTTTCAAAGGTCCTTCGGGGTCAGCCCATTGAGCTGAAATAAGCTCTTGGATGGAGTCATGCAAAGGAAAGGCTCGAGCAGGCTTTTTGGTACTTGCCATCCTCGGATTTCCAGAGGAAGCCACGCCACTCCCAGGATTTTCAATAGAGAGGACCTGTAAGACAATCTGAAATTAGCACTGGCAGCTCCTCGCGGTGGAAAATCCTCACCGCGGATGGATCATCTGGATCCAGTGGCCCTTCTGTACCTTCCTCTGGCCACGAGGGCCTGCCAGACCCCTCAGAGTCACCACATCCCGACCACGGGGGGGAAAAGGGGGTGCACCACTCTCTAAAGGGGAAATTACCCTTCTGCGCTTCTCTTGCGGCCAGCTATCAGGGAAAAACGCCTCAGAAGGCAATCCCAGGCCTGCATCCACCAGAGGGGCAGTAAGGGGGGGCGTAGAAAACCCTGTGGCTGAGCTCTTTTAAGCATATATGCATTATGAAGCAATAATACAAAGTCAGGGGAGGAAAAACTCGCCCTGGGCACCCGGTTCCAGTCCAGGGCTAGTAGCTCTTTGGCCAGCCTCAATTCGAGGGCCCCCTCCGGTCTCCAGACCTCTGCCTCAGTGGGGGTCGCACCATGTGGTGCTTTCAAAATGGCGCCCGCTGCCAGCCTCCACCGAGCGGGAAGAAATCATCACTCGCCATGCTTGGGCCGGCTCTTACGCCTGAACAGCACGTTTTACAGAGCCCCGCTGCTGATCTGCGCTTGCCACACTTGGAACAGCGCTTAACACTCTCTGCAGCCATCGCCAAAAAACGGCCGAAAATTCAAAATGGCGGCTTCGCGCTGTATATATATGGCCGCCCTTGCTCTCAGTAAAATACAGGTCAATGGCTCAGGCTAAAGAGCTAGGCCTCTACAAGCAAATGGCTCATAATAAGAGCTGGGCTTCTCTTAAAATCCAAAGTCATCTCTGATACAAAATACATTTTTCTGCAGCACAAGCTGAACTGAGTTCTCAGGGAGCTGGCACGGGAGGGGGTCTTTTGCTCTTATAAACATGCCTGGGACTGGCATCAGTGAAGAGTCATGAAAGATGTTTTGGGCTAATGAAAGTAGATAAGGGGGTAGATGTATGTAGTTAGAGAGTACTCAGAGGGAGGGGGAGCTGAGAAGAGCTGAGAAGAGCAGAATGACCGATGAAGTCATCTCGCCACCTGTGCTTTGCACCCCTTTTGTGTATAGTTAGAACCTGGGACCTAATGAAGTCACCCTTATCGGTTCCTTATCAACTGATAAGGGATAGCAAGTTCTGCTGACAAAGCTGGATCCCATTGGAATCCATTGGGTTGAGACAGTATAAAGGAATCACCCCGAGAAGTGTAAGACGAAGAAGGAGGAGAGAGAGAGAGAGAGAGACAGATGCAGATACAGAGGCAGATGCAGATGCTGATGGAGAAGAGACACAGAGAACCACCGAGAGCTGATGTGTCGTGTGATTCTGTTCCACTGTATGATTGACTGAATTGCTGGTATCCTCATTATTGGGTAATGTATCAATGCTAATTAATACTAATAAACTATATCTCTTTAACTAATTGAAACTGGGTTCCTCTTTAATTACAGACTTAGCTACGGCTGAGCCTGTACCGAACTGCCATGAGCAGATTCAAGGTTGGGAAAGCTAGATATTTGGAGGGCATATGTAACTTTGCCCAGAGAGAGATGAGACGGGCCAATGCTTCCGCTGCTTGATTAGCAAAGGCAGATTCTGAGAAAATAAACAGCGCCAAAAACGTCCCAATCGCGGGCCCTCCCCTGAGGAGTCAGAAAACACTCTTACCTCACTGGACCGAGTATACAAGCTCCGGTCACACTGTAGAAACTGAAGAAAACCTCTTGCTTTTTTTTTTTTTAAACGCTGTGAGGAAAGCAGAGAAAACAGCAAAAGAGGCAATCAAATCAACTCCGGAGGTACAGAACAGTGGGAAAGGCAGGGAAAGGCCGCTATTAAATGGACTTGGAAAAATTCCGCATTTTTAGGTATAACTTGTCTGGAATGTTTTTACGTTTGGGGAGCGTGCCAGGTGCCCTTGACCTGGATTGGCCACTGTCGGTGACAGGATGCTGGGCTAGATGGACCTTTGGTCTTTCCCAGTATGGCACTACTTATGTACTTATGTACTTATAATGTGCCTGCATCCACCAAGTATAGAGTGGGAAAGAGCAGGGAAAAGTGAAACTAATGTGCTCACATCCACTGGGTAAGGCAGGGAAAGGGCTAACCTATGTGCCTTTAAAGTGAAGCTGCTATAGCCTCTAACACCCCGGCTAACAACTGGCAAGCCAGGAGCCACCCCCAGGCAGATTTTTTAAGGAGCTTGATCAAGCTGCAACCACCCTGCTTGGGGAGATAGAGAATACTGAAGAGGCAGTGGAGCTAGCTGACCATGTGGCACTGTGAAATTTGAGTGCTCTCTATCTCCCCCTGCTGGTTGATGGACACAACCCATACGCAATGGCTTCATCTGCTTGATGACAAGGAAGGGCCCATTCTGTATTGAAAGAGCCCACAGGATTGGGAAGCAACAACAGAATGCCCAGAGAGCAAGAGTGGTCATTGTCAAAATCCACAATTACATTCACAAGGAGGAGATCCTGCAGAGCTATAGACAAACAGGATGCTTTGACATACGCAGAGTCCCAGATTTACATATTCCAAGACTACTCTGCCAGTGTCCAAGAGCGACGACGGAAATTTCACCCAATCTGCACGACCCTGGTGAATAAAATGTGCTTCCTGCTGCTGTATCCTGCTACTTTGAAACTCCACCATGCAGGGAAATGGGTCGCTTTCACTTCAGATCAATTGGCCCTGCAGTTTGTGAATAGAGACTTGAAGGAGTCTGAGGACCCGGCCTGATTCCTTGCCTTTTGCATTTTGTTGGAGAGTGCAGGAACTACTGGCAGGGTGCAGGTGACGGGGAACTCAGGAGGCTAACTGAATTGGTGATATCGGGATCTTTGGTTGTTGGTTGAGGATCATGATGGATTGAGACAGGGTGTAGGGTGGGACGGGGGGGGGGGGGTCCCCGCATTTTTGTGACCTCTATATAGATAGGGGATAGTAAGGTTTCAGGTGGGTAGGTCACAAGGGGTGGTGAGGCAGGGGGAGATGGGGATTTATGTAAGGGGGAGGGGTGGGAGGGAGGGGACGAGGGAGGGAAGGGGAATATCCTGTGTGTGGAGTTTGTGTGGGAAAAGTGGGAGGGGGATGCCACGGAAAAGCATGATTAAGTCTGAATGTGTATTAGCACGCTGCTGCAGGAGGGGGGATAGTCAAGATCCCTAGGTGAAGGCTGGGCACCCGGGGGTGGTATTCGCTCTAAAGTTTCTGATGTGTCACCAGTGGATGACAGGGGATTAAGGTAAATCTTCAGATACCCAGATTAATTTCATGGAATGTATCCAGTATTAACTCCCCGGTAAAGCACTCAAAACTTTAAAGGCACTGCAGCGTCACAAAGTCTCTATCGCATGTTTGCAGGAGACAAAGTTGTCTGATGTAGAACATTTGAAATTGCGGCAGAGGTGGGTGGGAGACTGCTTCTATTCTTCAGCACAGAGGAAGGGGGGGGGGGGGGGAGTGGCAGTGCTTATTCATAAGAACTTACAATGCACAACACGGGTGGTGGTGCGCAACACCCAGTATATACTGTTGTAGTTAAATGTAATGGGCCAAGAGATTTTTTTACTTAATGTGTATGGACCTAACATTTATGACCACTCCCTTTTCCAGCATATCATAGGACTTGGGCTGCAGCATTCAGCAGTACCGTGGATTCTCATGGGGGACTTTAACCTAGTACTGGATGGGCAACAAGACAGATCAACCCCGGGAGCGGGAATGGCACTGGACAGGGGCAAGGGTTTACAATATTTTGTAAAGCGTTAAACGTAGTGGACCCCTGGCGCCTGATGAACCCTAATGTACGTGATTATACTCATCTCTCCCGTTCACATGGTACCTGATCAAGGATAGATTATATCTTGATGGATGCTAGCCTTTTTCCACAAGTTTTACATAATGAAATTGGCCCTATGGAGGTCTCAGACCATTCTTTGATTTGGGTTGACGTAGAACTAGGGGCGGCGCGTCTGCAGGGACGCCAGTGGCGTTTTCCAACACATTTGGTGGGGGATCCCCATTTTCAAGAATACCTTAGACAAAAATGGTCGTTGTTCACAGACATCCTTGTGGCTCATGAGCCCACGGCACAGTTATACTGGGAGACGTCGAAAGTTGTAATGAGGGGGGAGATCATTTCTTATATGTGTATAAGGGCGAAGCGTATGACACAGGGGATAATCCAGCTGGAATATAAGTACCAGATGGCTAAAAGTAGATACCTTGCGGCCCCTTCTAAATTACTTAAGGAAGAGATGGTTTCCACGCTCGCAGCACTGAACTCCCTCATTCATGACCGTACGAAGAAACAACTATTTCATCGTTCCTTTGCTTTCCATAGGTACGGCAATAAGACAGGTAAATTATTGGCTAGAGTTGTAAAAAATTGGGGCGGCAGTCGGTTTATCCCTTCCATGAAAAAACTGGATGGTACCAGGAAGAATAGTTTAGCGGGGATATTACAGCTTTTCCGTGACTTTTATGCCTCCTTGTATGCAGCTTCGGACGCTCAGAGTGGCCCGTCTATAGAGAGCTATTTAGTGGATTCGGGTATACCGCGTTTATCAGAGGCAGTGGTAAGTCAGTTGAATGCCCCCCTGAGAGCAACAGAGATCCAGGCGGTGGTTAAGTCTTTGAAGAAAGGCACGGCACCCGGCCCCGATGGGTATACGTCCGAATATTACCAGTGTATGCTACCCCAGGTTGTTGGGGCGTTGATATCCTTTTTTGAATCATCAATAACAAAGGGGGAGTTTCCTCAACACGCTAATGAAACGTTAATTACGCTTATTCCAAAGCTGGGTAGGCCGCCGGTATGTCCAGAGTCGTATAGGCCTATATCACTTCTTAATGTAGATTTGAAGATCCTGGCCAAGGTGTTGGCAGACCGTTTAGCGTCCCTCCCACATGACCACCTTGGTAGGCGAGGGACAGGTTGGCTTTGTTCGGGGCAGACACTCATCCCTTAACGTACGTAAAGTATGTTTGGCAATTGCACACAGCTATGCACAGGAGGAACCATTGCTCTTGGTGAGTTTAGACGCCGAAAAAGCGTTTGATAAAGTGTGCTGGGACTATTTGTTTGGTGTCTTGGACTATGTGGGCCTGACTGGTTGGTATAGGCAGGCTATTGCGACGCTTTATCGTGATCCTAAGTCATCCCTGGTCAGCGGGGTGGTTGGGCTCGCTTTTGCTGGCCCTGGGCCTCTTTTTGAACACCACGAAACCCTGACCCCGATCTTTTGCTCACCCACGCCTGGACCGCTTGTTTTCATCGTTTTCTGCGGCTCAACCACCGGTCCTCCGGGGCCTGCCTTGTCGTGTGGCAGCGGGCGGCGGTTGTTCTCTTCACTGCGGGGAGCCTGCGTTCATCTGCGCCGTTCCCGCCCCATTGCTGTCGCTTAGCTGAGCGGCTCTTCTCTCCTTCTTCTTCCTGTGAGTCGGGGCACTGATGAGGGCGCTTGAGAGGAGAAACGTTTGGCATGTCTGCTTTTTTGCTGTTGAGCGGCTCCGCCTTCCCTGCATCGACTCGGCCGGGGATCGCCGGCTTCCCTCGCATCAGCTGTTAAATGGGGGTGGTCCCGACTTGCCTTACTGGTTCCGGTTGCTGTGGGGAAACGGCAGCCTTCGCGCCAGTCAGCATGGGCAGTGTCATTGCTGAGCCCAATGGCATCCTGGGCCCCGCCTTCTCTGAGTGCGATCCGTTGAACTGCTCTTCGCTCGTCGATCGCTATGGCTGGACCGTTGGGCCTTTGGATCCTACGTTTCCTGGTTGCAGTGTCCGACATCCAGGGAGCTGGTGTGGCTGGCTGATGGACATCTTTCGCCTTCCCCTGCTGCAGCTCTCGTCACTCGCTCGGAGAGTCCTGGCTTTCACATCATCGACAGGGTTGCCAGGTGGAAAATTTTTTTCCAGCCTAAAGGAGCCCAAAATCCAGCCCAAAACCCGCCCAAACTCAAACCCCGCCCCTGACACCCCCGCCCCGCGTCATCACCCCCGCCCCCGCCGTCATCAACCCCGCCCCCGCCGTCATCGGCCCCGCCTCCCCCGTCATCGGCCCCGCCTCCCCGTCACTAACCCCGCCTCCCCCGTCACTAACCCCGCCTCCCCCGTCACTAACCCCGCCTCCCACGTCACTAACCCCGCCCAGAAACGTCATTAACCCCGCCCACCGCGGCCGAAAAAAGCCGGCGAAAAAACCGCCCCGAAGCCAAAAAGGAGCCCAAAAAACCGCAACCCGCCGCGGGCAAAAATTTCCCGCGGCGGGTCGCGGAAAACCGCCCAATTGGGCGGTAAAACCGCCCACCTGGCAACACTGATCATCGATGTTTGTACTGGCGGACTCGGAGATTCAGCCCCTTCCTGTACTTCATCGTCACGCCTGCAGTCCTTTCTATTCTCAGCTTTGCGGACCATCTCTCTCCCTTTCTCTGTCTCTTCCTCTCCCTTCTTCCTCTGAGCCTTTCCCTATATTGATATTGTAATTGTTTCTTCAGTTCTTTGTAAGCCGCTTAGAGGCTGCTCTCAGTGGTATAAAGCGGGGTATAAATGTTCTGAATAAATAAATAAATGGCCCACGTTCGGCCAATTTTCCTATAGCTCAAGGCATGAGACAAGGATGCCTGTTGTCTCCGTTGTTGTTCTTGTTATACCTGGAACCGTTGTTGCAGACTGTGCAGAAGGACACGGGGATCTCAGGGATTGACGGTCCTTCGTTTTCGGTGAAAGCGTTAGCCTTTGCAGACGATATATTACTGACATTCACCGAGCCGCGTAGGTCATTGAGCAGTCTGCTAGATGTTATAGCAGAGTTCAGCTATTATTCAGGATTTACCCTTAATCTGTGGAACTCCGTCGCCTTTCCAGTTCAACCCTCAATTAGAGAGACGTGGGAAGGGGAGTTTCCACTCACGTGGTTCCCTGGTCCATTAAAGTACCTGGGAGTGTTTATTACATCAGACTTGGCACGCCTGTATGAGGCTAACATCCAGCCTTTGCGAGATCGTACCCAGCGGGCCTTGCGGGGGTGGTTTTCGCTTCCCTTGTCCCTAATGGGAAGAATCGTCCTTATATAATATGATCCTGGCCCCCCAGTGGCTCTATGTCCTACAGATGTTACCCTTATTTCTTAAATCTAGCGATGACAAACTTGTAACACGGCTAGTGACACGGTTTTTGTGGCAGGGTAAGCGCCCCAGGTTGCGGGCGTCCCAGCTTTTTCTCCCCCCGTCCCCAGGGTGGTTTGGGATTGTTGAGTGTCACGCTTTTCTCGATAGCCAGTAACATGCGTCATTTGTCGATTGGTCTCAGGGATCCTCTTATTTTTCATATACAGAAATGGAGACTCGCTTGTTTGCCCCCGTTCATTTTAGCGCTTGGTTGCATGCACAGCTGGGGAGGTTGTGTACCCCCACTGCTTATGCACCACTGTTACTACCAATGCGGAGGGCGTGGCGTTGGATATGTCACTTTTATGGCTTACAGGCGGAGGCCTCACCCTTGTTGCCGATTCAGGGCAACAAAGATTTTTTGCCGGGTTCTACCTCGGTAGATTTGAATAATTGGGCATCTCGGGGATTGCAGTATTTACACCAGTTATACATGGAAGATGGAGTACTTAAAATCCCGGAACTCTTACAAGAGGAGTATGGAATTTCAAAAGTGAACTTTTTTCCATGTTTCAAATCGTCACTACTTAAGATCTTTGTTGCCCGCAGTGCTGACACACCACAGACATGGGCAAATATTTCTGACTATTTTGGGTCTAGATGCACAATTGGCGACCCCCCTGAAATATTACCACAACACGTTACGGGAACACTTGGGGGACATTGATTATGATAAACTCCTGAGAAGCTGGAAAAGGGAGTTGGTGGTGACTCTGCAGAGGGATCAGGTGAGGGCATGTCTCCTGGGTGGACAGCGGTTAACAGAAAATGTGACGTTGCAGGAGCTATATTATAAGTTTTTATTGAGGATGTACATATCCCCGTATCGGGCAACTATGCGGGCCAATGATGAATGTTTAAAGTGTGCCCAGCAGTCGGCGACTCTGGGACACATGTTTTAGAGTTGTCCAAAGGTTTTGAGTTTTTGGCGTCAGGTGAACCAGCACGTGTCTCAGATGTGGGGGGTCACTTGGCGACTGGCTCCATTACAATTATTTGAAATTTTTAGGGTGTTCCCCTTTCTACCCGGGGCACTCAGAGCCTTTCTGAAAAATGCAGTGTTAATTGGTAAGAAGTCCATTCTTCAACATTGGATAACTAGAGAATGCCTGAGTTGCAACAGCTCACACATAATTGTACTTTGTGCATTGGAACGACGGGGAGTGGGAGATTTGTCCACCCCCAGTGGAGATCTTTTTTGCCGGACTTGGTCCCCATTTTGGGACTCCCTGACCGCAGTAGCGCGCAGTAGAATTTTGAATGCTTAAAATGGAATGATAGGATGAGGCATGGGATGGGAGGGTGAGAGGGAGGAGGGTTAGGGAGGGGTCGGGGGAGGAGCGGGAGGGGATAGGGGGAAGGAATGTCCATTACACTGATGGGGTATCTCTTGTTTTACTGAACTGGTGCTTTTTGTCCGTTATCATCAACTTCACGCTGTCTCACAGGAGAGGACTTTGCCGGTGGCGTGGGGTTCATCAGAGTCCAGACCTCACGTGACCAGGCGGAGAAGAGCATGTAAACTGCTATTGGACATAGAGATGGCTCAAAGTGTGGTTACAGACAGCTAGTTGGTACATGGGGCGGATGCTACCATTGTTATGGGGACTGGGAGAGGGGGGGGGGGGGTTAGCTGGGGGAGAGGGGAGAAAATGGTCAAAATTACTTGGAAAGTTGACTGAGTTAAGTTGCACATATACAACATGATGGGTTAGGGCATTTATATCATGTAATGTTATGGTGTATGTGCTGGAGTTTCAATAAAAATCGTTTAAACATAAGGCATAATTTTACCTTCCTTAGCATATGCAGCAGATGAATCCAAGAACTGGTGGGATGTACCAAAGCAATCCCTAATGAGGGTGGGAAGTTGCCGCTCTTTGAGACAGAACAGCCGCTGCAAAGGCAGCATCTGAATACCGAAGCAAACCCGTTCCACCCAAGAGGTACATAGCAACCTCGTGGAACGAGCTTGAACACTACCAGCGGGATGCGACCTTCCCAAAAAAATCAAAGGAAACAAAGTATCTGCAATCCAACGAGAAATAGCCGGATCAGAGGCCGTCGTCCCACGGCAAGAACCAGCGAGAAGGACAAAGAGAAGATTAGAATGCTGAAAACCGTGTGACATCTGTGAATGCCAGTGGATAACCCTCTGAACATCCAGAAGACCAAGCTCCAAGTACTCCACGTGAAAATCCCCCTCCCAAAAGGAGGGGAAAAAAAAGAGAGGCTGATAAAGAAGAAAGGCCAAACCATAGCCAGTAAGAAGAGGAGGTCACTCCAGAGTCAGCAAATTGCAGAAAACCAGCTCGGCACGCTAAAAATTCACTCTGCATGCCGAAGAATTGGCAACCAAGCACACCGCTTGCAAGTAAGCTCCTAAGCAAAGCCTTCCACAAAGGATCAAAAGGAGTCCGAATCAATGCTTGGTAGACAAGAAGCCCTAAGCTAGGTTCGGAGAACAAGAACAAAGTTGCAGGGCAAACAAGGCCGCAGCAGCAGAGGAGCAAAGCACTCTGCAAGAAATGCACCACATCCAAGTGCGCAGCCAGAAAAGAGCCCGACATTCTCTCCCAGAAGCAGGCTACCGCCACCTGCACCCGAAGCGAATTAGAGGCCAGGCCCTTCTGCAACCCGACCTGCAGAAAGAAATCAATCGCTGAGGAACAGAAACCCGCAAAGGAGACCAAGTGTTGGCTGCAACCATGCCTCAAAAAATCTTTTACACTTGAGAATACGCAGTCGAAGTGGACAGCATTAAAGCTCACAATAGAGCAGTAATCACTGTGTCTGAAGAACTCTTTCCTCAGAGTCAACCTCTCAAAAAACCTAGGCAATAAGATCAAAGCAAGAGGGACCCTCCAGTCAGTAATGGACCCTGAAGGAAGAGCCCAGAGTTGAGCGGAATTCAAAATGGAGGCACCACCAGGAGCCGAACCAGATCCACATACCAAGGGTGCCGAGGCCAATCTGGAGCTACCAGAATGGCTCGACCCTGGTGGTGAGCATTCCGAAAAGAACTCTGCCACCGAGAGGCCATGGAGGAAACATTACCAAAGAACGTCCTCCGGCTTAAGAAGCAGATGAACAACCAGCCCTGCCGAATCGCCCTCTTTCCGATGAGAAATGAAAGAAAGCACCTCGGCGTCTAGCTGGGACACCATCACATGTACCTCCAGAGCTCTCTACCTGAGGCCAAACTGAAGCACTACTGGTGCAGAATAACCATTCCACCAAGACCAGAAGATGGCAGAAAGAGAGAGCTCACCGTAAGAAAAGCCCACAAAGTGGGCCGCGGAGAAACGGAACACAAGGTCCTCTGCCCCCTCTATGGGAGTGACACGCTTTGATGTAAGGGGCCCGACAGATCCCACTCTGTCGAAGAAGCCACCGCCATTGTGTTCTCCGATGGCACAAGCACCGCCTGGGCCCACAACAAGTCCTAGAAGGCTAGAAGATGAACAGCACCAAAAACAGGTCCAGGCGGGAGATCAGCCACACCATCTCCCATATCATCCACCGCCTTGGATGTGGAAGGAAGCAGCAAAGGGCTCTCCAGCCCAAAAGATTTGCATCCGTGGCCACCACCATCCACTGCAGAGGCGCCAAAGCATCCCCTCCACAGGGAGGAATTATGGAGCCACCAGTTCATGTACAGCTGTGCCAAGAACCGCCATGGAAGACAGCACTGACACTCCTGGGACACAAACCATCTGCCGAGAAGCGAGAGCTGTAGAAGTCGCATGTGAGCACAGCCCATGGCACTACCTCCAAAATAGCTGCCACACCAGCCCAAGACATGACACAATTGCCAGGCCAGAGGACTTGGCGCCCCGAGCAGACTGAAGTTAGATCCTTCGGTCCTCGGTCAAGAAAAAATTGTATCAGAGCTGTCTGGAACAAGAAGGTGTCTCATTTGAAGGGTGACCACCCAGTCCAAGGACTCCATCAGCGAGACCTGGGAAAATGAACTCTTGGTACTCATCTAGAGTGGGGTACACTCTGATGCTGTCCTTGCAGAGAATGCCGCAACACTACCAAACCTAGGAAAAGGTGCATGGAGCTGTAGCCATGCCGAGAGGCAAAGCCTGGAACTGAACATGAGGGTCCCAGAACAGCCAACCAGAGAAACCGCAGATGAGGGGGCCAAACAGGAAAGAGAAGAAACGCTTCCTAGAGGAGAAGTGCAGGGAAGAATGCTAAATTGAAGTAGCTCTGCAATATAGCTAGCTGTCCAATACAAAGAAAAAATGCAAAAGTGCAATAAAAGCCTTAAAGACACTGCAACATACAACTAGCTAGAGGTGCCACAGATACATTGGAAGCTGAAACTGGTATGCAAGTTTGACCATTGTCAGAGTGCAATACTAGAAGAGCAGAGCTGCTGTGGGAAACAACCACAGCTAACTTTTGGCACTGTAGCATTGTGTAAGTTGTCCCAGCGATGCAATGAACTGCTTATTAAGGCAAGCAATATGGGAGAGTGAAGTAAAATATGCCCCATATGAAAAAAGGCGAGGGCCACAACTTCTAATATGAAGGCACAAACCAGCCTTAAATCTGTGACCTTCAGGTTGAAGCCAGAAAAAACTATTTGCTGGAAACTACTGCACCTGGAGAAATGGCCCCCCATGACAGCACTGAGGTTCCATGGTTACCATGGAGACCAGAGCACTAGCCCCACAAAACAACAATATGTAACATTTCCAACAGAAACCTGGAGCCAAAGGCACTAAGCCTAGAAACTCCCTTCTAAAAGTACAGAAAAAAAATAACTTGGACTGTGTATTCCCAGGCAGTCTCCCATCCAAGTAGAAACCAGGCCCAACTCGGCTGAGCTTCCAATTTCAGAGATCAGGAACACTCAGGGTGGTGCACGTGTACCCATTGGCAATACCTGTACTACCAATATAAAGAGTTCCACAAAGGAAGTGAAGGAAACTTTCAGGGTGTTTAAGCAACTACCCTCAGAGAAAAAACTGAGGGGACAGAAAAGTCTGTAAATAAAAATATGAAACAGGCCCTTTCAGAGGGCCAACACACAAGCAGCCCTGCTCTGATGTCCCACACCAAGAACAGCCTTTAGCCAACACAGGAACTATAAGAAAATCTTAACTCACCACCTACTCGAGCCTGCTGCCATCAATGCACCCACTTAGGCAAACATGGCTTTCCAGCTGAGGAGATTCTTGCTGCCTCTGTGCTGAAAGGGACTAACCTGAAAAGACTCCCTCTGAATAGGAGAAGACAGGGAGCAATGGACCCTACTGCTGAGCTGGAAATTAAACATCCTCTCTTCGGGGCAGGGTCCATCAGAGGAGACAGACAGGGAACAAGCCAGAAATATCCAAAGGCTGAACTAAAAAGAAACTGTCAGGTCCCCTACCAGACTTCTGCAAAATATAGGCATATGAGCAGCAGAATGAACTTGGGGGGAAGGTCAGAAACCCCCCAGCCCCAGAGAAGCCCCCAGATTGGCTGGCTGATATGCATCCCCAAAAGCAAAGCGCACCACAGAAAGACCATCAGATTCCTTCTGGAAAGCGGGAGCCGCATCGGGAGGCGCCAAAAGAAAATGGCACATGCACCTGGCAACAAACGTCCCCGCTGCCGCCAATGCTTGCTCAGAACACGAGCCTCCTATGGTGGCCTCTGCTGCATGTCCTCCAATGGCAAAAAATAAATGCACTCACCAGAGATGCGCAGCCAGACTTCCCGCCGACAGCGGGACCTCCCAGGCAAGCCTGCCACCAAACTGGCTCAGCAGGTTACACATACACACAGCGACTCCAGAGACGCTGCCTCCAAGGCTCCTATTAGCCAACCTGCTGCCCTGTTGCAGCTGCAAAGCCTGTGTCCCAAATTGCTATTTTTTTTTCAGCTGATAACAGCAGCAAACAGAGGTCTGTTGTGGACTGGAGGTTTTTTTTTTTTTTTTGGGGGGGGGGGGGGGGATTTAGTGAGGAAGACTACTGTCCAAACAACAGTCCAAACTCTGGGAGGAAAGGGACCACGGGGTGAGGCAGGGACCCAGGCCACTAGTTATGCCCCTAAAGTTGGCACAGAGCCCAAACACCCCCTAAGCTCAACTGGCCAAAAGGCGTAGAAGCAGGACCAAGAGACGAATCCAGGATCAGGCGACCCTCAGGGGGAGGAATGCTGGCTTCGGCCTAACCCCTGGTAAGCCATTTCTCAGCTGAGAGGTGCCCAGCTCTACCACCGGCTGCCTTTCAGGTGCTGTGGAGGACTTGCAGCTCATCTGCATATCCTTACAGCCTTCTCCGGGGTGACACCCAGGTCCACTCTGATCCACTCAGGGCCTCCGCTCGAGGTGCCATTTTTCTCTTTACATCTAATCTTCTTCCCAGTTGCTAAAGTACCTCAGTCATTTATGGCCCCCATTCATATTCTCTTCCTAGCCCTGTCCCTTCCTAATCTTTTACCTCACCCCTACCTCTCTCCGCTAGAGGAACTCACTGCCCATCCATCGACTTCATCACCTCACCTTCTCTCCTACCCTCTTCCTCCCGCTTGGCTTTTAATCTCCGTCTCTTTCTTCCCTCCATTTTGCCTTCCCCATTCCACCTAAATACCTCTCGCCTTCGACACCTTCGTGGCCACACCTCTCCTACTCTCCTCCGCTCTCTTTACTCCTTCTCTTACTCTCAGCCGGTGACATCAATCCCAATCCTGGCCCTCCTCACCAACTATTATCCCAACTCTACAGATCTCACCACGACCTCTCTAACCTCATCTCTATTCCTCTACTCCCCTCCTCTCCTCTTCTCTGCCCTTCTCTTGCACCCTATGGAATGCCCGCTCTATCTGTAACAAACTCCCCTATATCCAGGACCTCTTTATCTCGCGTCACCTCCATCTGCTCGCCATAACAGAAACCTGGCTCTGCCCTGATAACTCTGATTCAGTCGCAACCCTCTGCCAAGGCGATTATCTTTTTTCACATACTCCTCGCCCTGCTGGTCGCGGGGGCAGTGTTGGACTACTTCTCTCTCCCTCCTCCAGATTTCAACCCTTCTTCCACCTAAATCTCACTGTTTTTCCTCCTTTGAAGTCCACTCTATCCGCCTTTTCTCTCCTCTGCCTCTTTGAATAGCGGTCATTTATCGTCCCCCTGATAAGTCCCTTTCATCCTTTCTCAGTGACTTTGATGCCTGGCTTGCCTTCTTCCATGATCCTTCCTCCCCCTCTCTCATCCTTGGTGACTTTAATATTCCTGCTAATGATCCTTCCAACTCCTATATTTCCAAGTTACTCGCTTTAACATCCTCCTTTAATCTCCAACTGTGCTCCACCTCCCCCACTCATCAAAATGGTCACTGTCTTGATCTCATCTTCTCCTCCAACTGTTCACCCTCTAGTTTCCTTGCCTCTGATCTTCCCCTCTCTGATCGGCATCTTATAACGTTCACACTTAAATCTCCTCCCTCCCAGTCCCGTCCTATCTTATCTAATTTATCTAGGAATCTTCACGATATTGACCCTTCATCTCTACTGTGGCACCATCCACGTCTGTCAACGAGACTGTTTCTTCTTACAACAATACTCTATCCTCTGCCTTAGACACTCTTGCACCTTTGATGACCCGCCCTATAAGGTGTACAAAACCCCAACCTTGGCTGACTTCTAATATCCGCTACCTACGTTCCTGTACCCGCTCCGCCGAATGCCTCTGGCGGAAATCTCGGGCCCTTGCTGACTTCTTACACTTTAAGTTCATGCTGACCTCCTTCCAATCTGCTCTTTTACACGCCAAACAGGATTATTATATCCAACTGACCAACTCTTGGCTCTAACCCTCGACTTCTCTTCACCACATTGAACTCTCTCCTCAAGGTGCCCCCTCCCCCAACTCCCCCTTCATTATCTCCTCAGACCCTTGCTGAATTCTTTCACGACAAGGTTCAAAAGATAAACCTTGAATTCTCTACCTCGCCACCTCTCCCTCCACTAGTCCATTCCCCTCTCTCTCCTTCCCCTCATTCCTTTTCCTCCTTTCCTGAAGTTACTATAGAGGAAACTACACTTCTCCTTTCTTCCTCAAAATGTACCACCTGTTTCTCTGATCCCATTCCCACCTGCTCTTATTCCTCCATGCACTCTTATTCCTTTTATCTGTCACATTCTCAACCTCTCACTTTCCACTGCAACTGTCCCTACTGCCTTTAAACATGCTGTGGTCACACCTCTCCTTAAGAAGCCTTCACTTGACCCTACTTGTCCCTCTAATTACTGACCCATCTCCCTCCTCCCTTTTCTCTCCAAATTACTTGAGCGTGCTGTTCACCATCGCTGCCTTGATTTTCTCTCCTTACATCCTATTCTTGACCCACTACAATCTGGTTTTCGCCCTCTCCACTCAACCGAAACTGTGCTTACTAAAGTCTCCAATGACCTATTACTGGCTAAATCCAGAGGTCTCTATTCCATCCTCATTCTTCTTGATCTTTCCGCTGCTTTTGACACTGTTGATCACAGCATACTCCTCGATACCCTGTCCTCACTTGGATTCCAGGGCTCTGTCCTTTCCTGGTTCTCTTCCTACCTCTCCCTCCGCACCTTCACTCTGGTGGATCCTCTTCTACTTCTATCCCTCTGCCTGTCGGCATACCTCAGGGTTCTGTTCTTGGTCCCCTCCTCTTTTCTATCTACACTTCTTCCCTTGGTTCATTAATCTCATCCCATGGCTTTTCCTACCATCTCTATGCTGATGACTCCCAAATCTACCTTTCTACCCCTGATATCTCACTTTGCATCCAAACCAAAGTTTCAGCGTGCTTGTCTGACATTGCTGTCTGGATGTCTCAACGCCACCTGAAACTAAACATGACCAAAACCGAGCTTCTCATTTTCCCCCCCAAACCCACCTCCCCACTCCCCCCGTTTTCTATTTCTGTTCATGGCTCTCTCATTCTCCCTGTCTCCTCAGCTCGAAACCTTGGGGTCATCTTTGACTCTTCTCTCTCCTTCTCTGCTCATATCCAGCAGATCGCCAAGACCTGTCATTTCTTTCTTTACAACATCTGTAAAATCTGCCCCTTTCTTTCCGAGCACTCTACGAAAACCCTCATCCACACCCTTGTCACCTCTCGTTTAGACTACTGCAATCTGCTTCTTGCTGGCCTCCCACTTAGTCACCTCTCCCCTCTCCAATCAGTTCAAAACTCTGCTGCCCGTCTCGTCTTCTGCAAGGGTCGCTTTACTCATACTACCCCTCTCCTCAAGTCGCTTCACTGGCTCCCTATCCGTTTTCGCATCCTGTTCAAACTTCTTCTACTAACGTATAAATGTACTCACTCTGCTGCTCCCCAGTATCTCTCCACACTTGTCCTTCCCTATACCCCTTCCCATGCACTCCGCTCCATGGATAAATCCTTCTTATCTGTTCCCTTCTCCACTACTGCCAACTCCAGACTTCGCGCCTTCTGTCTCGCTGCACCCTACGCCTGGAATAAACTTCCTGAGGCCCTACGTCTTGCCCCATCCTTGGCCACCTTTAAATCTAGACTGAAAGCCCACCTCTTTAACATTGCTTTTGACTCGTAACCACTTGTAACCACTCGCCTCCACCTACCCTCCTCTCCTCTTTACTGTACACATTAATTGATTTGATTACTTTATTTTTTGTCTATTAGATTGTAAGCTCTTTGAGCAGGGACTGTCTTTCTTCTATGTTTGTGCAGCGCTGCATACGCCTTGTAGCGCTATAGAAATGCTAAATAGTAGTAGCTGCAGAGACACAGTCTACCACTTGTTAGAGACAGAGATATACTGAGGTGAAGAAAGTGCTGACAGTCTGGTATCATTGCCTTCAACTTTGTAATCTCTATCTCCACCTGCTGGTAGACGGACAGAACCCCACCAGTTCCTGGATTCATCTGCTGCATATGCTAAGGAATAACCAAATAAAAATCCTATATACAGAGGCGGGAAAAAAAAAGAAAGGGGGCCAACCAAAAAAAAGAGCACATATGTATCATAAATAAAAAGGGAGAGGGAAGGCTCACTGATGGCAGAGAAGAGGGAGGGAGGTGACCCCAAGAGCAGCAGGAACTGCCTCAGGAGGTGGGGCCAACTAAGGATCCTGGGAGGTGGGGAGGGGGTCCAGGGATGGCAGTATGCCTTACAGCACAGAGAATTTGGGCCTGTGAGACTACAATCTAGGGCATCCTCCAGCCTGGCCTCACCGGCATCCAAGGCCCTTAGTCACCTGTCAGTGGCATCCCACATGTACCCCATCTCCTCAAAGACAGCTTCTGTTCTAGTGGCAGGTGCAGGCAGATGTGGGGCTCCATCTGTGCCAGCACCTGCCCTGGAACCACATGAACCTCAGCTGTCCTGGGGAATATGGAGAGACATGGAGGCCATTGTCCTCTTCTGTGGGAGGCTGTTCCCCAACTGAGGGAGATCTTGCTGCTCCTGTGGTGGTACAGGGTGGATGGGGTGTGCAGGAGGGGGGGAATTGGCCTGGTGGGGGGTAGCTTGCTGCCTGGGTCCTCTTCTTCCCTTTCATCTGTGTCCTCCAGCTCCAGCCTGCCCATTTCCTCCTCTCCCTCGAAGCTGGTGGGGCTGGCCTTATGGCAACATTAGGTCCAGGGAATGGAGCAGATGGTAGCTGAGCTACAAAGGAAGGGAATAGAGACATTGGTTACAGTCATGCTGTCCATCACCTGAACATTTGACCCTGACATAGTCTAAGGTGGCCATTGAAGTTTGGGAATTGAGCATGGGTGTTAGGGAACCATCTTTGCCTATTGGTTAGACATTGGCACCTAATGGCTGCCATAGAGATGAGCGAAAAGTGGAGAGGGCCAGTGGATACTAAAGTGTTACATGCCTCAGCATGCAGCTGGGCACGGACCTCCTGGAGGAATTCCTGGTCATGCTACCACAAGTACCAGCTCCCTTTACGGAGGTCCTGCATCTGTATGGAGACAAGTAATGGGAAGGGAGAGGAAGAGAAAGGTTGAGTGCCAGGTACCTGACAGATTTTTCATAAAGATGTTTAACATGACATACTTGCCCCTGCCTCCACCTCCATCTCACAGTGTAGCATGCCATGCCAATGTCTATATGTGTGACATGGATAGAGAAGCTGTTGTGATTGTCAATCCGCATTGAAACTCACAATATTTGCAGAGTATAAAACATTAATTTGTGTTTTGATTTGGCAACTATATAATCTGACATGTACATGCTGCTCTCCTAGTGGATCAGTGATGATACTGGACACATTGCAGATGGGGTGGAGTGCCTAGTAGTTAGAACATTTGCCATATCTTTCTGTGGTGGGGTGTCCGAATCCTGTCGCTGGTTTCTGTACCCCTCCCCCCACCCCAACCTGATTGAATTTTGCACATCCCTCCTCGGAGAAACAGGCTCTCTCATTCTAAGAGGCATCTCTATACAGGGAGGGAGGTGGCTGAGTGGTTGCCTTATGGAAGGGAGAGGAGGAGCCAAGATGGCGGCTCAAGCTTGAGACTTCGCAGTCGCATGAGCTGAAACTCTTTTGCTTTACTTTTTCCGATTACCATTATGCCGCATACTAAGAGAAAGGGGGTGGTAAAGGGTCTACTATCGTCGACCCGAATACCTACCCCCAGTCAGCAAACGCTTCTGCGTTTCGTCTCCAGCACCCCAGTCAATTCTGGTGAGAGGGATCCTGCTTGCGGTCTTGTCGAAGGAGCGACATCTCCCTTAGGGGTCGAGACATCTCTGTCCCCACCAGACCTTAATCCGCCGCTTTGTCCTGCAATCCTTCGGACAAGTGAGGAGGACACGATGGATCCGGAAGTCGGTAACCAGAGGCCCTCAGACGGTGGTGCTCTACCCCAGGAAGCAGACGTTACGAACACGGAGCTTGTTGCTCCACAAGCGGTTACTCTTCAAACTATTTGGTCAGCTATTCAACAACTTACTGCTGCGGTTACAAGAACTTCGCAAGAAACGGCTTTACTGGTAAATAAAATAGATACTTTAACTTCAGCTCTTGAAAATGTTAAAACTGAAACATCTATTCAGAAATCTGAAATCTCTTCTTTGAAAACGCTAACGGATGCCCTGATTAAAGATAAAATCAAAGTTTCTTTAAAGTTGGAACATCTTGAAAAGTATAATAGACGATTAAATTTGCGGTTTCTAAATTTTCCTGCTTCAATTGGAATTTTACCAATTGATTTTCTGAAAAAATATTTGCTTGAAGTTTTGGCATACCCTCAAACTGCAATACCACCAATCAACAAAATCTACTATTTGCCTGACTCTAAACACTCCAAGGTGAATCCAACTGAAAATAATCGGAATTCTGAACTGAATTTACAAGACATATCTGCTTTGCTAGAAGAATCTATATCAGAGGTAACTACACGAAAGACGCTTTTGGTGTCATTTGTCTTTGAACAGGACATGAATGCTTTATTAAGACTATATTTTAAAAACTCCTATAAAACATTTTGTGGTCAAAAAATCTGGATTTTTCCAGATGTGATTAGATCTACACAAGACCGTAGAAAAGCTTTTCTTGTCTACAGAGAAGAGGTTAAAGTAATGGGAGCTACATTCCTGTTGGCATACCCATGTAAATTCTGTATTAAATACTTGGGAAATAAATATGTTTTTTTTGAGCCAGACCAGCTTTAATTGTTCATAGAAAGTAAAAAGTTGCCTAAATAGTCAGTGTTGAGTAATTAAGGTATAATTACATAATGCTGGGGGTTTTGAGCTAGGCCATTTATCCTTAAGTATTACCTATTTTTTTCTCCTTAGATCAGCTACTCCTCTCCAATATAAGATTGGGGTCTAAGAAAGCAAGAATTATTTCTAATATGTTTTGTTTTACTTTTTGGAGAATGCTAATACCAGAAAGGTTGGACATGTTTTGTTTGTATAGATTATAGCAATCTCTGTAATAACTACTGCTGTATTGCCATTTATAAGTTTATCTTGTAAATTATAAAAAGTTAATAAAGAAATTAAATAAAAAAAGAACAGTTGCCTTATCCCTCTTTGGTAGGAGTTAAAATCCTGTCCTTCATTCCCCCCCCCCCCCCCCCCCCCCCCCCACCGCCATCCTCCCTCTCCAAGAGGCATTGCAAAGCAGGGGAGAAAGTAGTCTTGTGGCTAGACAATCCCATACTACCCCAGGGCCAGCTAACCACCACAATCCTGAACATAATTTGTGCACAGTATCTTGTATACTTACATCCCTGGGGAAGGAGACCTGAGAGCTATATGACACCATCAGCCTCAGGCCCTCCTAATCCCAAGATAGGATCCTCTGTGGCCTGGGAGGACAAAGTATCATTTCTCCTTGCAGAGAAACAGGTTAGCCAAAAGTACAGTGTTCACATAGAAGAAATTTGGCTGTCGTCTTCTACACAAAGGCATCACATCATGACAATGACATCTTTACACACTGACATCAAATCAGCACTGATCAGTTTCTACACAATGCACAGAAATTTGGGCAATTCTATATATTGCACAGAACAGAGGTAAACATATTCTATAAACAGCACAGATTTTTAGGCGGGTTTAGATGACACACAACACCATGACACTAAGTACAATTCGATAAAGGCCACATGGCATTTTACAGAATCACACTTAGCATGCTTTTAGTTAGTACTGATTTTTTTTGGTGCAATACAAAGAATCTGGGCCTAACTGCACTGAAATTGATCCTTAAAGAGTTGGTTTTGAGACCAGACTCAGATAGGTGTAGAAGATACTGAAGCAGGTTTTGTGCAGAGCAAGTGAAAGGATCTAGGGCCATGCCTTCACACCAAGTGGCACTCCTCAATTTGAAAGTATAATACCTCTTAGTGGAATCTTTCCTGAAAGCCAGAAGGACCTTGGAAACACCCTCAAGCAGGGATGCAAATTCTACACTCTCAACTTCCAAGTAGTAAGGGCCTGGGATGCAGTGGAAACCACTTGTTCTGCATGATGAGGGTCGGAAACCATTCCAATCTCCAGGGTTCTTCAGAGGACAACTCCAGAAGAAAACGGAACCAAAAGTGTGTGATCAATAAGGTGCGATAAGGATGATTGTTCCCTGGTCCTGCTTGAGTTTCAGCAGAGTCTTCCCTATTAGAGGGATTGGAGGATATGCATACAGAAAGCCATTCCTCCGATCGAGAAGGAAAGCATACAATGCTAGCCTGTCATATGATCTGAGTCTGAAACCGTATTGAGAGATTTTGTTCTCAAGATGAGTGTTAAAGAGATCCACCAAGGGGGTGCCCCACTCTTGGAACAACTTGCAGGCTACACCCATATAAATAGACCACTCATACTGTAGGAGCAATGGAAGCGCTACTGCAGCACTATAAGGAGCACTATGTCCTTATGTCCAGCCATCCATGTAACTAGATTGACCTACATGACATACATGGTCCTACAAGCATGGCACTATCCAGCATTAAGAACCTGATTGTAATGCTCAATTTCAGACATTTCCTCTGTAAAGACTCTAAGGCATTATGGAGACAAGTATAACAGAAGAATAACAACTCTTGTTTATTGTACAGAAGCTGCTGATAAAGAACAGTGTTATCAGCATTGATGCAGGTTGTTATCAGAACTGAGGTCAATGCAGCAAACTGTTATCAGAATTGACATCAATGCAGGATACTTGGAGCTACAGTGGTGGAAATAAGTATTTGATCCCTTGCTGATTTTGTAAGTTTGCCCACTGACAAAGACATGAGCAGCCCATAATTGAAGGGTAGGTTATTGGTAACAGTGAGAGATAGCACATCACAAATTAAATCCGGAAAATCACATTGTGGAAAGTATATGAATTTATTTGCATTCTGCAGAGGGAAATAAGTATTTAATCCCTCTGGCAAACAAGACCTAATACTTGGTGGCAAAACCCTTGTTGGCAAGCACAGCGGTCAGACGTCTCTGTAGTGATGATGAGGTTTTGCACACATGTCAGGAGGAATTTTGGTCCACTCCTCTTTGCAGATCATCTCTAAATCATTAAGAGTTCTGGGCTGTCGCTTGGCAACTCGCAGCTTCAGCTCCCTCCATAAGTTTTCAATGGGATTAAGGTCTGGTGACTGGCTAGGCTACTCCATGACCCTAATGTGCTTCTTCCTGAGCCACTCCTTTGTTGCCTTGGCTGTATGTTTTGGTCATTGTCGTGCTGGAAGACCCAGCCACGACCCATTTTTAAGGCCCTGCGAGGGAAGGAGGTTGTCACTCAGAATTGTACGGTACATGGCCCCATCCATTCTCCCATTGATGCGGTGAAGTAGTCCTGTGCCCTTAGCAGAGAAACACCCCCAAAACATAACATTTCCACCTCCATGCTTGACAGTGGGGACGGTGTTCTTTGGGTCATAGGCAGCATTTCTCTTCCTCCAAACACGGCGAGTTGAGTTCATGCCAAAGAGCTCAATTTTTGTCTCATCTGACCACAGCACCTTCTCCCAATCACTCTCGGCATCATCCAGGTGTTCACTGGCAAACTTCAGACGGGCCGTCACATGTGCCTTCCGGAGCAGGGGGAACCTTGCGGGCACTGCAGATTGCAATCCGTTATGTCGTAATGTGTTACCAATGGTTTTCGTGGTGACAGTGGTCCCAGCTGCCTTGAGATCATTGACAAGTTCCCCCCTTGTAGTTGTAGGCTGATTTCTAACCTTCCTCATGATCAAGGATACCCCACGAGGTGAGATTTTGCGTGGAGCCCCAGATCTTTGTCGATTGACAGTCATTTGTACTTCTTCCATTTTCTTACTATGGCACCAACAGTTGTCTCCTTCTCGCCCAGCGTCTTACTGATGGTTTTGTAGCCCATTCCAGCCTTGTGCAGGTGTATGATCTTGTCCCTGACATCCTTAGACAGCTCCTTGCTCTTGGCCATTTTGTAGAGGTTAGAGTCTGACTGATTCACTGAGTCTGTAGACAGGTGTCTTTCATACAGGTGACCATTGCCGACAGCTGTCTGTCATGCAGGTAACGAGTTGATTTGGAGCATCTACCTGGTCTGTAGGGGCCAGATCTCTTACTGGTTGGTGGGGATCAAATACTTATTTCCCTCTGCAGAATGCAAATAAATTCATATACTTTCCACAATGTGATTTTCCGGATTTAATTTGTGATGTGCTATCTCTCACTGTTACCAATAACCTACCCTTCAATTATGGGCTGCTCATGTCTTTGTCAGTGGGCAAACTTACAAAATCAGCAAGGGATCAAATACTTATTTCCACCACTGTATTTGTTTATGTTCCTCAAGGATAGAACATATGTCAGCAACAGAAATAAGGCTCCCGATTTCTCTATAAAAGGCAGCTCTTATCACAGCTACGGGGCTGTGTGTCCACACTACATCTGAGGGACAGGATTTGCATTGGATCAGGCAGACATCTGAGGGACTATGCTGAAGCCTGAAGGACTACATCAGGTTAGGTGCCATGCATATATGTAACAGTGCTCTGGGATTAGAGTCTAGCTAGGGGTGGACATACCTTTGCTGCAAGATATTTCTGTAATAGGATTGTCTTTGTCTTTATTCTTGTTTACTACAGTCATTTCCTGCTACTGTAAATAAAATAAGACCCTATTTTTATAATATTTTGGTGTGGAGTTAGTTTATTATTTTGGCACAGTGGGCTTGGATCTAAGGATAAGGAGTGATGCATTTACTTCTGACACTTTCATAACCAATGCTAGTCTGGTTGGGACCCATTTTTGTTATAACTTACACTAAGTGTCATGTACCCTAATAACACCCCAAAACAGAGTGTATCTGTTTTGTGCCTACAGATTTGCAGGTTCCAACTAGAGAATGGCAAGGGGACAAAGATTATCCCCATTCCTGCCCCATCCACAAGGGTTCTGTTTCCCTCTTCACCCCATCCCCGCAGGTTCTGTCGCCATCCCTGTCCTGCCCCCGCAGCCCTGTCTCTGTCCCTGCCCCATCCCTACAGGTTCTGTCCCTGTCCCTGCTCCATCCCTGTGGGCTCTGTCCTCATCTGCAGAAGCCTTGAACACTTATTTTATATTTAAATCTTTTTATTAAAGTGCAACTATTGTTTATAAATTACAAATAGAAAACAATAACAATGAGCAACTTTAACTACCCTCCCCACCACCATCTACCCCAACAATAGCCGACTTCTACTACCACAAGGAATCCTAATTCACCCTGTTAAAATGTCCAGAGGTACAAAATACAACCCGTTCTGTATGCCATCGCAGGGGAGAAATATGCCCTATGAAGCATATGATTATGCTGTTATGATTTTTTAATCTGTGGATGAATAAAAAGTTATCAACAATCTCAGGATTCAGTCTAGCTTTCTTCTCTTCCACAGTCCTTCCTGCAATGGAAGATGTCTTAGAAGATGTGCTGGTAGCAGGAATGTACAGGATCCCCCAAGCAAATTTTTCTAGTTGTGGCCAGCATGTTTGCTTGCTTTTCCAAAAAATCAAAATATCGTTGTCTGTATCACTCAAGCATAAATAAGTCCAGTCCATTAACAGGCTTCAAAGTAGAAAATGACATGGGGACAAAGTTTGTCCCTGCCCCCGTGGGATCCACCCACATTCCCATCCTATCACCTCAGGCTCTGTCCTTGCCCCATCCCCGTAGGCTCTATCCCCTGCGGTTACCTGTCCCATGTCATTCTCTAGTTCCAACCATTAGATAAGCAAATTTTTCTAGTTGTGGCCAGCATGTTTGCTTGCTTTTCCAAAAAATCAAAATATCATTGTCTGTATCACTCAAGCATAAATAAGTCCAGTTCATTAACAGGCTTCAAAGTAGAAAATGACATGGGGACAAAGTTTGTCCCTGTCCCCGTGGGACTCACCCCCATTCCCATCCTATCCCTTCAGGCTCTGTCCCTGCCCCATCCCTGTAGGCTCTATCCCCCCGCGGTTACCTGTCCCATGTCATTCTCTAGTTCCAACCATTAGATAAGCAGATCGATGTCTAGGTCCCTAAAACCTCAATGTTATGTTATAAGGGTCAGAGGGTTGCAGTTCACTTGTTAGTTTTCATTTAAATAGCATTTGCCAAGCAATGAGAGGCTTTGGACTGTGTTGTAGAAGCTTATTATCTTTGTTTATAGTTAGCTGGGAACATGTTTGCATAATAGTCTTACTTTTGGAATTCTTCCCAGACTGCTGTCCTTGGGACAGTTTCACTTTTGCTAGGTGTTCAAAAAGTGTCTAATAGCTATCTTTACGTGGAGTGCTGCTTTTAAACCCAGAGAGAGCCTGCTTATGTGTTCATAAGCATGGGTGTCTGTTCATTATATATGAACAGTAAACCACATTGCTTGTATTAAAGGCTGTTCCCTAGAACAGTAATTTTTATAGTGACTCAATTATCAATTAGTCTGGTATTGTTGCAACCCTACCTTGTTCTTCTGGCGGCGACCATATTGGAAGGATCATCTCAGCAGCAACCATCTTGGGAAGATCATCTGAGGGGCAGCCATCTTGGAAGGATCATTTGAGGAGCAGCCATCTTAGGCAGCTCACTAGGAGGCAGCCATCTTGAGTATCTTTTGGGCGTGCTCTATGGGAGCTCTTGCCTCACAGCTGAGACCAGGATCCTCTGATTGGAGGCCTATTTAAGAGCTGGCCTGAGCCACCATCTTTGCTTCGGCTTCTATTGATTTAGAGGTTTGGTGCTCGTATCATGTGCTTCACTACTACTTGTCTGCTTTACCTGCTTTGACCTTTGGACCGGACCTAATTACCCGCTGTGTTGCTGCCTGCCTTGACCTTTGGACCGTACCTGATTTCCCACTGCCTGCCTTGATCTCTGAACTGTACCTGACTACCCACAAAGTTACACCCGCTCTTACCACTAGCCAGGTCAGTGGCTGCCCAACTCCGTCCGGATTCCGAAGTCCTTGTGGCCACCTGCACCTGGGAGCTCAACTCCTGGGGAACGGTGGTCGCTTCCCAGGTGAAGCTAGGGGTTGCCCAGCTGCCTGACCGAGTGCAGCGCTGCTCTTCTTCCACCGTGCTCAGTCGTGGCACAAGGGCTCACTACCCAGTCTTAACAGGTATAATTAGAAGTACTGTATAAAAGCAATGAAGGGGCATTTCTGTAAATAGAATAAAAGCAGTACCTCCTTCTCTGTTAAAAAGCAGTGTTTTGTTAAGTTTGCATTCTAGTACTGACCATGTTCCCCTCCCCTCGTTAGGTTAGAGATGCCCTGATGGCCTTGTTTACCTCCCCTTGTAAGGTTGAGGAGGTCTCTGTGGCTGCAGAGCCTGCTGAGGAAAAGACTGCTAATGTTACTGGAGGGAGGAGTGGCCTAATTGTTAGTGCTGCAGGCTTTGATCATGACAACCTGGGTTCAATTCCCACTGCACCTCCTTGTGACCTTGGGCAAGTCACTTAACCCTCCATTGCCCTAGGTACAAATACTTAGATTGTGAGCCCTCTAGGGACAGAGAAAGTACCTGTATATAATATTTATAGCACTGCGTACATCTAGTAGCGCTATAGAAATGATTACTAGTAGTAGTAGGTAGTTGGGACACATACGAGTACACTTCAGCTGCCTTGAATAAATATATTATTCCTGAGGTGGTTTTAGCTGGTAAAATTGAGATCAACAAGGGAAAAATTATGGCAACATACCAGCCCTGAACAAATTTGGGTTGGTCCATATGGTGGCTACTAATAGGTTGGCTGATGAGGCGAACTTACTCATCAATGAACTGGAAAACGCATGAGACACTGCCCATGCTGACATAGAAGACCTCTGTAGAGAATGTGAAGCTCTCCGTGCAGAGCCAGTTGGAGGCTGAGTGTGCTAAACCCACAGGAACACAGAAGGAGAATGAGGTTCTTCCAATGAGCTTGGATGCTGCTAAGGAAAGTAAGGAAGAATTGAAGAGCCTGAAAGATGAAAATATGTCCCTTGCTAAAGATAGGTCGGTCCTGGAATCACGGCTCGATTCCCTTGAGCAGGACTATAAAACACTGAGGAAAGAGAATATTGAGTTGATAAAGGCTAAGGCTAGTCTAGAGACACAGCAGACCCACCTCCAGATGATGCTTGATGCTGTGAAGGATGAACAACGTACACTTCAGCGGGTACAGAAGTTGGAACAAGAAGCCTGCCAGTTGTGTCTGCAGATTCAGACCTTGGAAGAGAAAAATGCCAAGCTCAAGGAAACCCACCATGGGGAGGATGGCACTATAAAGGAGCAGTTACAGACACTTAATGAATCCTTTGATAGCAAGGTGGAGAATCTTGAAAATCACAAGATGCAGCAAAAGCATTGTTTATTCAATGTTCAAAACAGGGTATCTGCTCTAGAGCAGGCTCAGGTAACCCAGAGGAATGAGAAAATGTCACCAATATGTAAGGCATTATGGGAACAAAATCGTTCTTTACAGAAATAAAAGGATGAACTGTGGAAAGAGAAATGCGCCGAGTGTCAAAGGACACTGCATCAATGGAACTAGGTTTGCTACGGATGGAACTAGAAAAAATAAAAAGAGAAAGGAACACTGGTTTGTGTCCTCAAGTGAGTACAGCTGATGATGATCTGATAGGACACTTGGACTATTTGCAAAAGCAGCTTAACAGCATGAGGTTGCACAATATGTTAAAGAGGGAATTGAATCAAATAAAATAAACATTCCACATGACACAGATAGCAGCATGGACTCATTATGGATAGATCATTATGGATAGAAATTCCATGTGTGAAAGGAAGGAGTATTCTTGTAGGATTGTACTACAGTCTACCAGGACAGAATGAACAGATAAAGAAATGTTAACAGAGATTAGGAAAGCTGGCAAATTGGACAATCCTATATAATAAAACGCACCTCCAACATTCTGAAGCCAAGAAAGTGAAGCCTTCAAGTCTTGAAGCATTCCTGCAACGTTCTGGAACTACGTGCCGTCAATTGAGAGGAGATGGAGCCTTACAGAGCGCACGAATGCTTCAAGGCTTCACTTTCTCACTCACACACACACACACTCACTCTCTGTCTCTCACATACACTCTCTCTCTCTCTCTCTCTCTGACACAAACACACACACACACACACTCTGTCTCTCTCACTCATTCTCTCTCAAACATACACACTCCAAGGAAAGGGGGGCATGGAACTCGGAGGGAAGGGGAGAGAGGGAGGGAGGAGAGGAGAGAGAGGGAGAGTAGAGGGAGGGAGGGGGGCCTGCACCTCAGAGGGGAGGAGAGGGAGGGAGGGAAGGAGGGGGTCATGGAACTCGGAGCCCCATACTCTGTCTCTCACAAACACTCTCTCTCACACACACTCTGTATCTCACACACTCTCTCTCTGACACAAACACACACACACTCTGTCTCTCTCTCTCTCACACACACACACACACACACTCTCTCTCTCTCTCTCTCACACACACACTCTCGCTCTCTCTCTCTCTCTCTCAAACATACACACTCCGAGGAAAACCTTGCTAGCACCAGTTTCATTTGTGTCAGAAACGGGCCTGTTTTACTAGTGCTATAATAATGGGTGATTTCAATTACCCCAACATGGACTGGATAAATGTTACATCAGGGAGTGCCACGGAGATAAATTTTCTAGATGTGATAAATGACTGCTTCTTGGAGCAGCTGGTCCAGGAACCGACGAGAGGGGGAGCCATTTTGGATCTGGTCCTTGGTAGCATGCAGGGCGTAGTAACAGTGATCATAACATGACCAAGTTTGAGCTACTATCTGGGATGAACCCGCAAAAGAAATCTACTGTAGCTGCATTTAATTTTCGAAAGGGTGTGTTATAAAAAAATGAAATCATTCTATGTATGTACTGTACCTTATGCTTACCTTAGAGAAATGCATGCAAGAATTAGTTAGGACTTACTGCTGAATAGAGTAAAGAAAAGGTCATTCACAGGCCATGACTGTAATTCACTAGCTCGTTAGCAAGGAAATAGGTTGAATGTGTAATCAGTTCTGTATGTGAGCCTTATCTAAGGGGCCAGTAGAGGGAGAAGCAAATAGATGTTTATGGTGACCAGAAAGTTCTGCAGCTGTGAAAACTTGCTAGAAGCTGTGGTCATCACATTGGTATTGTAAAGTGGATCCTCCTTTCTCCTGGGTTGCAGCTCTTCCAAAAACCCAAAATAAAACATGCTCCGGTATGGCTCCCCTTTTCCTAAAAAAAAAAACACAAATAATGAAGCTTTTTATTGAACAGGAGGGTCGTCCCTCCTTCTCTCAATTGCGTCTCCCAAAACACCAAACAGTGCTACACCGTGCAGGCTTCAACCGCTGCTTTCTCTCCCGGTCCCCTGGGGAGAGTAGCAGAGAAAAGAAAAAAAAACACAGCTCAGTCCAGCTCGGCTTTCAAAACACAGTTCGACTTTAGCCAAGCTTCAAAACACAGCTCAGTCCAGCTAGGCTTTCAAAACACAGTTCAATTTTAGCCAAGCTTCAAAACACAGCTCAGTTCAGCTAGGCTTTCAAAACACAGTTCAATTTTAGCCAAGCTTCAAAAACACAGCTCAGTTCAGCTAGGCTTTCAAAACACAGTTCAATTTTAGCCAAGCTTCAAAACACAGCTCAGTTCAGCTAGGCTTTCAAAACACTCAGTAATGGCTTTGCGCGGGCTCAAAGCCTAGGGTCCCACCCTCTTGGTCAGTCCTACTCCTACCTGACCTCCTCCCGCTTGACCCGGCTTGGCCCCGCTACCTCCTTGGCTTTCGCTGAGCCAGAGCTGAAAAGTCCATCGGCTCTTCCAAGGTGTTCTCTGGTTCAGTCAACTCCATAGGGCAAGGCTCACTCTCCTCCTCTCTCTCCTCAGGTGCCCAATCCATATTCTCTTCACCCCGCCATTCTCCCAGCTGCTCACCCTTTCTTTCATTAAAGCTCTTTGGAGTCCCTTCTTTCTCCACCCACTTGTTCCACCACCTCTTCCACCAGGTTGGAGAATCAGCCTTACTCCTTCCCCTGCGGCCCTCCTCTGGTGACTCATGGGAATGCACACAGTTCCTCCTATCCCCAAGTTCCCTTTTGGCATGCTGGGAGTTGTAGTTCCTTATTTCTCGTTCTTTCTTGGGGGATGCCTGCCTGTAACGGGGGTATTCCTGCTTAGCCCAGGGTTCCACTGAGGCGTGCGGGGAGTTGTAGTTTCTTGCTCTCCTCTTTTCTTTCTGTTCCCCAGAGCTGCCTACATACTCTTTACATACCCCCCCCCCCCCTTAAACTTCTATCCCCCCATTCCTTCTCATTCTCCTCCTCTACCCGGGACAGGGCATCCACATTTCCTAAACATCGCCCGGGGCGATGCTCCACGGAATATTGGAAAGGCTGTAACGCTAAGTACCAGCGCATTAGTCTCCCATTATTATTCTTCATCAAATTCAGCCATTTCAAGGGAGCATGGTCCGTTACCAGTTTGAATTTTCTCCCTTCTAAATAGACACTACACTCCTGCATGGCCCATCGTATGGCTAAACACTCCTTTTCTATGGTAGAGTAATGCTCCTCATGAGGGAGGAGCTTCCGGCTTAAATAAAGCACCGGGTGTTCCTCCCCTTCATGCTCCTGGGACAGCACTGCGCCTAACCCCCTCCCCGAAGCATCTGTTTGAAGGACGAAGGGCTTTTCAAAATCAACTGCCTTCAGCACAGGTTCCTGGCACAGGGCCCTCTGCATCTGTTCAAATGCCCTCAACTCCTCCGCGCCCCACCTCAAGTGGTCCAGATTCTTCCCTCTCAGCATGTCAGTTAAGGGAGTGGCCATTGCGGAAAAATGAGGGATGAACCTGCGGTAGTACCCTACCATCCCCAGGAATCTACGCAATTGTTTCTTGGTGTTTGGTCTGGGAAACTCTTGGATGCTTTTAACCTTATTCAATAAGGGCCGGACCTCTCCCCTTCCCACATTATACCCTAAATACTTCACCCGGTACTGCGCAAAATAACATTTTTTGGGGTTTAGGGTGAGACCTGCATCCCTAAAAGCTTGCAGCACTGCCTCTACCTGGTTTAAATGGGTGTTCCAGTCTCCACTATGTATTACCACATCATCCATATATGCGGCGGCATATGCCTGATGTGGTCGGAGAACCCTGTCCAGCAACCTCTGGCAGCTTGCAGCTGCTGAATTAAGGCCAAAGGGCAACCTTTTGAACTGGTACAGACCTATGGGGGTACTAAAGGCGGTCTTAGCTTGTGCCCCTAATGTAAGGGGAATCTGCCAGTACCCTTTTGTCAAGTCCAGGGTGGTGAGATATTGTGCAGATCCTAGCCTGTCCACCAGCTCCTCAATATAGGGCATAGGATATGCATCTGCTTGAGAGATATTATTAAGCTGGCGGAAATCTATGCAGAATCTCCACTCCCCTTCGGGTTTTGGGACTAACACCACCGGGCTGGACCAGGGGCTATTTGACTCTTCGATCACCCCAAAGTCTAACATTTCCTGGACCTGTTTTATCACCTCCCTCCTTTTCATGGGGGACAGCCTATATGGCTTTTGCCGAACTACTTTACCCCTTTCCGTTATGATGTCATGCTCCACTAGGTGAGTATTTCCCGGGCAGGCCGTCAACACATCATCAAACCCTTTTAGGAGCCTTCCTATCTCTTTCTTTTGTACTTGTGTCAACCGGGGATTAACCCCTGGTTCACCGGGCTTGAAAATATCCCTTATTTGCGGTCCCAACTCCTCTCCCTCCTTTTCCTCCCCCCGGGTCTGAAAGCCTACCCTTGCTACCCAGGGTTTCATCAGGTTAACATGGAAGGTTTGGACCCGCCCCTTTTCGTTCGCCACCTCATATGTAAGAGGCCCTAGTCTCTTCTTCACCACCCAGGGACCCTTCCACCTAGAGGCAAACTTATGCGGATCCTCCGAGATTAGAATAAGGACCCTATCTCCTATTACAAACTCCCTCTCCCGAGTACCCTTATCATAATATTCCTTTTGTCGATTTTGGCTCTCTTCAAGCCTATCCTGGGAATATTCCTGTAACTTATCTAATCTGGCCCTCAGATCCTGTAGGTATTCGACCACTGACTGATCGGAGGTGTCCGGGGGTACCCAGTGTTCCTGTAAAATATCTAAAATTCCCCTGGGCCTCCGTCCAAACATCAATTCATAAGGCGCCACTCCTAATGAGTCTTGCACCTTCTCCCTGTAGGCATATAGCACGAAGGGCAACAGTTGGTCCCAACCTGACCTATCTTCGCCTAACGCTTTTTTCAACATACCCTTTAAAGTTCTATTAAAACGTTCCACCATCCCATTAGTTTGAGGATGGTAGGCCGCTGTACGGATATGTTGTATCCCAAAAGCCTCCCACACTTGCCTTAAGGTACTTGACATAAAGTTGGACCCCCTGTCAGTCAAAACTTCTTGGGGGAATCCCACCTCACAAAAGATTTTTATCAGTTCCCTAGCAATGCCCTTCGCTGATATGCTTCTCAAAGGAATGGCCCAGGGGTATCTAGTGGCCATATCCATAACCACTAAAACATAGAGGAAGCCTCTTTGAGATTTTGTTACCGGGCCAATAATATCCATTGCGATTCTTCTCCCCGGTTGTTCCACTCTAGGAAGGGGTTTTAAAGGTGCCTTAGGCGGTAGCCGGTCTGCCACCTTTTGACAGTTGGGGCAGGACTTGCAATACCTCTCCACCTCCCCATAAACTCCCGGCCAATAAAACCGGCCCAATATTTGAGTCAGGGTAGCTTGGGAGCCCTTATGCCCCCCCAAAGGGTGATCATGCGCGAGCCTTACTACCAGGGGACGGAAAGCTTGGGGGACTACTAGCTGTCTCCCCGCTTCAGAGTTCTCCCAATTGGGTACCCTGCGATATAGAATGTCCCCCTCTATCATGAAACCCGGGGCTTCCCGGGCCCCCCCCTGTCGTGCCCGTTCCCAGGCATATTCTAAAGCAGGGTCCGTGGCCTGCTCCCTATGAAACTGGGGAAACTGCGCGCTCAATTCTTTCGGGGCTACTGGCAGATAGCTTTCTTTTTTTGCCTGCTCCAATGCCTCCCGTCTGCCCCTCTGCTCCTTTTTTTTTAAAGCTTTCCCCTTTTTCTCTTTTCCCGGCTCCCCTAAGACCTCCCCTTGAAAAGGAAAAATACCTCCTATTCCCTCTTCCTCAGCCTCAGGGTCTTGCCGAGCCTGAGAGCGGGTAGTGACCAACACTCTTTTTCCACTAATACTCTCGGAAAAGGGAGGCCAGTCCCTTCCTAAAATCATCTCCTGTGGGAGCCTGGGTAGAACGGCAATGGCTATCTCTATCTCCCCTGTGGGCCCCTTCACATGAACCCTATGTAGGGTATAACGAGTACTGGCCCCATGTATACATTGAATAGCCACTGCTCCCTCATAGGTATCCTTACCTCCTATCCTCCTCTTTCTTATTTGTTCCCATAACCTCCTAGAGATCATGGACTGGTCTGCCCTGGAGTCTAACATGGCTACAATCGGTAAACCCTCAACCTCCACCTTAGTAGTATACCTAGGCCTAAACCCTTGGGCAACCTGCGAGGTCCATCCCTCTCGACCTGGGCAATCCTTCCTGAAGTGCCCCGCCTTCCCACACTTATAACAGAATTTTCCTTCATACGAGGGAGCCTTTTTTCCAGGGCCTGAGGGCCCTACGGGCTTTTTACCACCCCAGCCGTAATCAGGTTTCCCCCCTGGGGATCTGGCTTCAAGAAGTAATTTTTGGACCCCCAGCCTCCCCCAGGTCGGGGCTTACCACCCTCCAGGTCGGGTTCTCCCCAATGTTGGGCTTCCAAATAACACTCCAGCCCGGCTGTCACGGCCTCCACCGTCTTACAGCCCCTTTGGACCAATCCTGCCCTAATCTCCCTGGGAAGGCCCTGCAGGAACTGCTCCACCACTAATTCTTGCAGAATCTCTCCCGTGGTATGGCGATCAGGTTCCAACCATTTTTTTACCAAGTCCATCAGTCTAGTGGCCACCGCTTTAGGGGTTTCCCCCTTTTCCCATTTAGTGGACCGAAACTTATGCCTATAAGCCTGGGTACTTAGTCCATATCTGTCCTTAATGGCCTCTCTCAACCTCCCATAGTTGGCAGCGTCCCCAGGAGCCAAGTCTCTAAAGGCTCCGAGAGCCTCCCCAGATAATGAAGGCACTAACCGCATGGCCCACTGCTCTTGTGGCCATCCTGCGGCCACTGCCACCCTCTCGAATGCGGTCAGGAAATCATCTACATTATCCTGCTCAGACAACTTTCCCCATGTAAGTGAGTTCAGGGATAAAGGTCCTACCGCACCGCTTCCTCCGGGTCCCTGTCCGGTAGCGCCGGCTCCACCGCCTCTTGGAGCCTCGATCCCTCTCTGGAAAAAGTCCTGGAGCATATTCAGCACCGGTTGTTGCTGCTCTCGTGCCGCCGTCAAGGAGTCCTCCACCATCTTCCCCGTCAGTTCTTGCTGTTACAGGAACTGCATCGTCATCCAAGCGAAGATCTCCTTGGGGTCCATCCCTGCTCCGGAACAGCAACTCCGGAACCCCAGACGGGTCTGCGCCTTTCTCAGCGTTGGCCCCTCCGTCGGGCTTTTCTGTCTTGCTGGTCCTGGCCTCCTCGAGCGGCAGGTCCACACAGAGATCCCACTTCTGACACCAATTGTAAAGTGGATCCTCCTTTCTCCTGGGTTGCAGCTCTTCCAAAAACCCAAAATAAAACACGCTCCGGTATGGCTCCCCTTTTCCTAAAAAAAAAACACAAATAATGAAGCTTTTTATTGAACAGGAGGGTCGTCCCTCCTTCTCTCAATTGCGTCTCCCAAAACACCAAACAGTGCTACACCGTGCAGGCTTCAACCGCTGCTTTCTCTCCCGGTCCCCTGGGGAGAGTAGCAGAGAAAAGAAAAAAAAAACACAGCTCAGTCCAGCTCGGCTTTCAAAACACAGTTCGACTTTAGCCAAGCTTCAAAACACAGCTCAGTCCAGCTAGGCTTTCAAAACACAGTTCAATTTTAACCAAGCTTCAAAAACACAGCTCAGTCCAGCTAGGCTTTCAAAACACAGTTCAATTTTAGCCAAGCTTCAAAAACACAGCTCAGTTCAGCTAGGCTTTCAAAACCCAGTTCAATTTTAGCCAAGCTTCAAAACACAGCTCAGTCCAGCTAGGCTTTCAAAACACAGTTCAATTTTAGCCAAGCTTCAAAAACACAGCTCAGTTCAGCTAGGCTTTCAAAACACAGTTCAATTTTAGCCAAGCTTCAAAACACAGCTCAGTTCAGCTAGGCTTTCAAAACACTCAGTAATGGCTTTGCGCGGGCTCAAAGCCTAGGGTCCCACCCTCTTGGTCAGTCCTACTCCTACCTGACCTCCTCCCGCTTGACCCGGCTTGGCCCCGCTACCTCCTTGGCTTTCGCTGAGCCAGAGCTGAAAAGTCCATCGGCTCTTCCAAGGTGTTCTCTGGTTCAGTCAACTCCATAGGGCAAGGCTCACTCTCCTCCTCTCTCTCCTCAGGTGCCCAATCCATATTCTCTTCACCCCGCCCTTCTCCCAGCTGCTCACCCTTTCTTTCATTAAAGCTCTTTGGAGTCCCTTCTTTCTCCACCCACTTGTTCCACCACCTCTTCCACCAGGTTGGAGAATCAGCCTTACTCCTTCCCCTGCGGCCCTCCTCTGGTGACTCATGGGAATGCACACAGTTCCTCCTATCCCCAAGTTCCCTTTTGGCATGCTGGGAGTTGTAGTTCCTTATTTCTCGTTCTTTCTTGGGGGATGCCTGCCTGTAACGGGGGTATTCCTGCTTAGCCCAGGGTTCCACTGAGGCGTGCGGGGAGTTGTAGTTTCTTGCTCTCCTCTTTTCTTTCTGTTCCCCAGAGCTGCCTACATACTCTTTACAGTATGCTTTAATGAGTTAGAAGTCTACTTATCTTATTAGAGAAACATAACTTCAAAGAAGTGATTGCTTTTTACCTCATTAAAACGTAGTTAGAAATAGACACCTGTTGATTGTTAGATAGCAAGTTCTTTGTCTATTTAAGTCAGCATTTGAGAGTTTTCAATTCAGACTGCATCAGGATTTCTACCCTGATTGTTTGTCTCTCTGTGCGCACAGATCGAATAAAGCTGCAGAATTTGCCCAGAGTCCTGAGAGTGTGCTTTTCTTTGGTGAGAGATTCAAATTTTCCTAACATATTGGTCCTTCAAGAAAGCCGGACCCACTGCCCTCCCCCTGGTTACAGGGTCGAGATTGAAACTCCACGGGCAATCACTGTCTGTCTCTTGAAAGTCCTCCTGGGAGCACCACTGTAAAACAGAGGCTGATCTCTCTGTGACCAGGGGAGGTGTAAGGTTCGAACCAAATTTACACCAAAGACAGCTGCCAGGATTCTGGGTAAGTTTTATGGTTTCTTTCTTTTTTTTGTGTCCTTTTTGTTTCTCTTTTTGCTTATGTTTGTTTTGTGTTGTGTTGTGTGCAATGAATCGGGGAAATTAGTGAATGAGATTTGGAGCGAGGACTCTTGCACTATAGTTTAAGGGAAGCCCACGGTCTGGGACCCGCTCGCTGAGGAGCGTGGGCTCCCTTTGTCTGAGACTGCTAGAGAAGTCCACGGTCTGGGACCCACTCTATGAGGAGTGCGGGCTCTCATTTTTCTGTTTCAGACTGCTATAGGCTAAAAGAAGTCCGTGGTCTGGGACCCGCTCACAGGCCATAGCCGTTGTGAGAAGGCTTCTGGAATAAACTACTCCATGTGCACGTTAAAAGAGTCTAAAGAGAATCCACAAAAAGTGGAGAACTCAATAGATCCCACGATGCGTGAAATGAAAAATAAAAAAGGTGGGAATATAAGTCAGGCTATCCAAAGAATGGAACCAAATTATGTTTAAAAAAACAAAGTTTAATAATTTCCAAACAAATAATGATATAACAACAACACATAAAAGATGACTCGACACAACGTTGTGTTTCGGCCAAAGAGGCCTACATCAGGAGTCTATAAACATAAATAAACAATAAATAAATAAATTAAGTATAAAAAATGAAAAATAATAATAATATACAGCAAAAATCATACTGAAAGAGGAACATATATAAATTATCAAAAAGATCAAGGAACCATATAAATGCAAAAAATAAAATACTATTAGCAAAAAAGCCAATTAAAAATTATACATCTATATATATATGCCAAATAATATATCAAACAAACATACTGAAGAAAGGAACATTAAATAGAAAGAGGCAAAAAAATGCAAAATAATGAAACCAGGAAACAAATTGAAAATATATACATACATGGGGATTAATGAAAAAACTAACCTTATTGATCAGGTTGAAATGAAAATAACACATCAAAGGAATCTCAAACAGTGGATAAAGGATTCCAAAGATCTTGCAAATAAGATCTTAAAAATGGTCTGTAAAAGACAGAAAAAAGGTTTTTGCAAAAAAGATCGTATATTCACGAGTGTGGTGGGCGTACATAAGACAATAAATATGTTTAACCCTATGGTCACGTGAAAGTTTAAATTTCACCCATTTGAAGAAATCCAAAGGAAAAAAAGTCACGTGATTTGACTATTGAGTCTTTTCGAGCACTGTTTCGTAATTAAAACACAAGACTAGCTAAAAAACCGGCAAAACTAGTTAAAAGATAGTTTAGGAAAAAGAACACGCACAGCATATTAATAATGAAAACACAAGACTAGCTAAATGTCGCAAGACTAGTTAAAAGTTAATTAGAAAAGAAAACATGCACTGCATATCAATAATAGAGGAAACCGCACTCAGATAAAACAAAAATGCTAACCCGCGGCAGCGCTAGAGGCGCGAACCGCATGTATTAGAAAGAAGACGTGAAACGCATACCTTGAAAAAGACCGTTGCACAAGTGAACCGTCTGTCTGTCGCAGTGATCTCAGCAGTAACAATGAAAGTAAAAGTGAACTGCAGGGCAATTCAAATAGCCAGAAGAGCGCGAAAAAACGCGCGAAATTAAACCGACACAAGTGTCAGCTGATCCAAAAGCGTGAAACATAAAACGCTGTGTAGCCGTCCGTGCGTATTACGCACGTAGAGTGGACGGAGATACGTCACTATGTGGCATAAAAAATATGTGAAGACATGCAGAAGTAAAATTAATTCATGTGCTAACGTACGTAAAGTGGGCGGAGATACGTCACTCCATGGCACAAAAAAATGCTGTTAATGCTAAATAAAATACGAGTACCATAGAGATGAAGTGGTACATTAGAATCAAACTATACAGATTAAATATAAAAAAATGTAAAAAAAAATATATATATAAAACATACATATATATATATGTGAAGAATGAACAATGAAAAATTAATAATAGGAAAAAATAAAAAAATGTATAATAAAAAAATCCTTGAGAGATACGAAGGTAATGAACTACAATTAAAAAATAAAATAAAATAAATCCCATGTATGTATAATAATATAAATAAGGACAAAGAATATAATATATGTAATATCTAGAGCTATGGAGAAATGATAAAATATAAGTTATATCAGAACAAGTCTCAGGGATGTCAAAACAATGCGTAAATGTACAATGTATGATGACAAGAAAATAAATAATCTGTACAATATATATATAATGAAATAATAATGATAAAATATGTATATAACAATACAAAAAATCCTTATGTATATTTGCATTAATAATACAAAACAACAGCTAGATTAAAGGAGTATTCAGACTATAAGAATGGGCGAAAGTCTATCTCATTGTTCAGGCCATTAGGACTGATAGTATTTAAATCATAAATTAATCTTTGTTCTTCCTGAAGTATAAGTTTATCAAGGTCACCTCCCCTCCATCTACTGGTGAATACCTTAAACACCAGATACTTAATGTCTGCTATAGTGTGGTTAGCCGCATGCCAGTGTTGAACCAGAGGTGCAGATTGAATATTTCTAGATATGCAACTTCTATGTTCAATGATACGTGTTTTAATGGATCTGATAGTCTTACCCACATATAATAGAGAACATGGGCATTGAATAATGTAGATTACATGAGTAGTATTGCAATTTGATGAGTGTTTTAATGTAAAAGTTTTATTAGTAATTGGATGAATGAAACAAGTTGTCTCTATACAGAGGTTACACACGCTGCACCGTCCACACCTTCTGTGTCCTAAATGGAGGTTATCTAAAGGATCTCTTATGTCTGGCAAAGTAGAAGGGACTAAGTATTCTTTTAAATTTCTGTTTCTTGAATATGCAATTACTAATTCTTTATTATTGAAACAGTCGAGACCCTCCAATATATGCCAATGTTTGCGTATGGACTTAGCGATGTGTTTAGACAAAAAAGAGTACTTGAGTGTACAAACAATATCTGGTTTCTTCTTTTGTCGGTTGGGTTGAAGAAGTTCTTCACGGTCCTGGGCTAAAGCTTTGGTATAACCTGCTTCGATATGTTTCTGAGGATACCCTCTAGCAGAGAATCTATTACCCATAGATGCTGCTTGTAGATTGAATTCCTCAAAATCTGTGCATATCCGTCGAAGGCGGAGAAACTGGCATAAAGGAAGGTTACTTTTCAATTTGGGGTTATGATAGCTGGAGTAGTGTAGAAATGTATTCCGATCAGTAGGCTTCTTATATATGGTTGTATTGAATAAATAATCATCTTTCCGAATGATGAGATCCAGGAAATTAATCTGGTGTTTATTATAGTCAGGGGAGTGAAGATACTCTACACTCTTTTTTTGATTGGATCAATGCTCAGGATCCCAATCTTAAATTTAAATCTGACTATAATAACTAAATGGGACACTTTGAATTATGATGGCACCAGTGTAAAGATATTTCAGGATTACTCAGCGGCCTTAGAAGAACGTCAGAAGGCTTTTGGGCCACTGTGCCGGCATCTCGCCGGGACAAATCAGCGGTTTATGCTTTTGTATCCCGCACAGCTGAAAGTGTTAACATCGGAGGGCTGGAAAACATTTATGTCCCCTGAGGAGGCCCACGAACTGTTGCGAGCGGAGCCCTCTGCGGGCACGGGACAGAACGGATGAGAAGACCTCGGTTGTGAGGAGGAGACAGGGCGGTTTTAGAGATGGCCGACAGGGCCCCTGGAGGTACACTTATGTGGCATTGGGCTCTGGAGCGCATGGTATGAATGTTAGAAATTATGAATGTTTATAGGTGTTGAGGCCACAAGGGGGGAGGGGGTGGTTAATGGAGATACAATGCACACAACAGAAACCTTGCCAACCCAAACGGAGCATGAGTACGGTTGCTGTCTTAGCACCCACAGAATGATGGACCCCGGGAGGGAGGAGAGACACAGGAGACATGACTGGAATTATAGACAAAGGTAAAAGTAGGAGAGAATAAAGACAGACTCGGGGGAGGGGGGAGCCCATAATCACGTGACCTTTGCCCTACTACCACGGTAGTGAGATGTTTAGGGGAGTACAGAAGGGGTATGAGAAGGGACAAGGGGTGGGGGGGAGCTTAGGAGGGAGGGAGGGGAGGGAGGGGGAGGGAGAGTAGATGGGGGGAGGGTAAGGGTGGGGAATGACAACCAATACAAATTCATAGATCCTCTAAGCTCCAGAGTTTGGAACAGATGTATGGAGCTTTGACTGTAGCACACCCTCTGGTGGGTAAAGTTCGGAGGTATCAGGTGGGGGGGCGGGTGAGGCTGGGCACCCGAACCCCTGATAACAGACATGTACACATACTACGCAATGCACCATCTGGCGGGCAGGGATGACAAAGGTAACTAGGTTTGTGTCCTGGAATGTGGGGGGCATTGCAACGCCGATTAAATGGGCAAAGATACTGCAGGCCTTGAATAGGCATAAAGCCGATGTGGCCTGCCTTCAGGAGACAAGGTTTACGACAGAGGAACGTAAAAAGCTGCAGCGAGCATGGGTGGGGCAGGTGTTCTCCGCCTCGGCGGAAGGACAAAAGCGGAGAGTGGCCATCCTAATTAAAAAAGGGCTAGCAGCGAAAGCTGAATTAATAGCGGCGGATCCCCAGGGGCGTTACGTGATGATTCACCTGTGGCTTCAAAACAAGGAATTTTTGGTGGTTTCATTGTATGGGCCGAATGACTACTCCGCCACTTTCTTCCAAACTATCATAAAGCACTGTTCCGCCCGGACGTCACTAAAGCTGATGATTTGTGGGGACTTTAATTTAATAGTAGACCCGGAAAGGGACACCACAAATCTGAGGGCTGCACCACAGGGAGGTAGCAAGCAGAGAGCACTCCGGACATTTATGCGCACACTGAATCTCGTAGACTCTTGGAGGGCCCTGCACCCAGAAACTAGAGACTACACACACTTGTCAAGGGCACACGGGCAAGCTCTAGAATAGACTATGTGCTGATAGACAGCCTTGCTTTTCCTTGGGTGTGTGGATCGGGAATTGGGCCCACAGAGATATGAGACCATGCACTGGTATGGGCGGAGCTGGAGGCCCCGGAACACTATCGGGGAGGAGGGGGATGGAGGTACCCAGGATATCTACACGGGGATAAAGAATTTACACAATTCTTAACAGCCCAGAGGAGGGAGTATGAGCGATTTGCAACATGCGGATTGTCCCCACCTCTACTGGATGGCCTCCAAAGCGGTCCTCCGGGGAGCCATAATAGCGTTTGTGCAGGCCAGAAAGAAAAAGCGGGCCCAGGTGATCTTGCATCTGGAGTCTCAACTCTGGAAGGCCAAGCGGCAGTATGTAAAAACCCCGTCTGCTGTTTTCCTGATCTCTCAAGGCCTACACAGACGAGATGGAGGGCCTTTCTGGAACTCCACCCTAGGGTGGTGGCACTGGGAGCAACTTTTATATTACGTTTTCCTTGTTAGTGTAATGTAATGCTTGAGGGTAAACAGTTTCAATTTGTAGACCCAAAACAGTTAAAACAATTTCTAGATGCTAGAGTGGAATTGAATGTTGTGTGCCCTCCCTAAATGCAGGCTGGGGTCTGAACCAGAGGTTGCAACCACTAGTCCTTAATTATTGCTATATGTTTTACTTTAAATTCTAAATTCTTGGATTCCAAAATTTCCTAAACTTGTGGACAGAAAGGCTGTTAATGATATTTCTCTTTATTTTTATTTTTGCCTTTTGTATAAATGCCGATTGCATATTCACATATTGTGATGATATATGGAAATATATGAATAAAGAAATAATTAAAAAAAAAAAACCCCGTCTGCTGTAAATAAGGAGCAGTATCTAGCGGCCCAGGTGACACTTAACACGCTAATCCATAGTCAAACCAAACGATCTCTCCTATACTATAAGTGTAAGCTGCAGAAATTCGGTGACAAAACGGGCACGCTCCTAGCGCGGTTGGTGCAAGTGGCAGGCCCTGGAAGAGTAATCAATGAAAGACCCCCAGGGAGTGATCAAAAATAATAGCGAAGATATAGGGAAGATTTTTCATGAGTACTTCAGTACACTTTATAAGGGGAGGATAACAGCGGACTCGACCAGCTTGTCCAATTACTTGGAGCAAGTAGGGCTCCCGAAACTCCAGCAGCAGCATATAGATATGTTAAATCAACCTATCAGAGGCAAAGAACTGCAAGATACAATTAAATCCCTAGCTTTAAACTCGGCCCTGGGCCCAGATGGATTCATGGGAGAGTACTACAAATCATTGTCTAAAGTTGGGTTGACAGCACTTGGGAACTATCTAGAACAAATGGTTGAGGAGAGGAGATTCCCCCCATATGCGAACGAAGCCCTGATCACGCTGATACCTAAACCAGGGAAAGCTGAGGCGTGCCCGGGTTCCTACCGTCCCATCTCTTTCATTAATGTAGATGTGAAAATCTTAGCGCGGATAATGGCTGTCCGCTTGGGGTACCTACTGCCGGAACTCATAGGTGAGGAGCAGGTGGGCTTTGTTCGGAATAGGCAGGCGGGCAGTAATGTTCAACGCCCTTTGCTGGCAATGGCACAGTGTCAGACTGAGCAGAGCGCAGCAATGATACTTAGTCTAGATGCCGAAAAGGCATTCGACAAGATAGATTGGGGGTATCTCTTTGGCCTCTTGAGCTATATGGGAGTGCAGGGTTGGTTTGGAGATGCATTGGCAGCGTTGTATAAGGACACTAAGGCAGCAGTCTTAGTGAATGGAGTGAGGGGAAAGCCCTTTCAAATTCATCAGGGGACGCGACAGGGGTGCCCACTGTCCCCCCTCCTCTTCGTTTTAGCGATGGAGCCATTGCTCCACGCCCTGCGGGGGGATAGAGGGGTGAGAGGGGTACCCTTGAAGGGTGGTATAGTTAAAGCCCTTGCCTTCGCAGATGACTTGCTTGTAGTGACCCAGGAGCCTGAACAATCAATACCCCGGATTCTGGAGGTGATCAGGGAAATGGGGAACACTCGGGTTACACACTTAACATTCAAAAGTCCAAGGCCCTAGAGATCCTACCTGGTGATAGTTTACAGCATACGATCCCATTACCAATAGAGTGGGAGCAAGAGACAATCATATATTTAGGAGTCAAAATACCTCGAGATCTCTCTCTAGTGTACACCTGGAATGTGAGAAAGTTGCTGAATGATACAAGAGAGAGCTTGCAAATGTGGCAGGGTCTCCCCATATCACTACTGGGTAGAATAGCCTTATATAACATGGTAATAGTCCCCAAGTGGGTGTATGTGTTCCAGACCCTGCCACTATATTTGACCAAAGCCAATGAACAGCGACTAAACAAGATTTTACAGATCTTCTTGTGGAAAAAGAAAAAACCCAGAACAGCTATGACTAACCTACACCTCCCGGTGGAATTTGGAGGCCTGGGCTTGCTGAGTCTGCGCTATATGACAATATCCAACACCTGAATGATTGGATGAGGTGCAAGCAATACTTTACTCCATCCAGCTTAGAACTATCAGAGATTGAACAGACACACATAAGCTACTTATTACACAAGAAAAGCACAGATGAAACTAGCCTACTGGACAAAGCGCAACTTTTGCCAGCAGCGTGGGCAGTCTGGCACTGGCTTTGCCGACACCACCAATTTTCGCCTTGTACTACCCCATACCTCCCAATCTGCGGTAACCCGGAATTCCGGTCAGGTCAGCTTTACGAGGTGTTTGCCCGCTGGAGGGAGAAAGGGCTGGAGTACGTACTGCAGGCCATTGATGGAGATGGCAGACCTAATGGAGATGGCAGACCTAAATCATGGGCAGCACTCCAGGCCCAATTCTCCCTCAGCTTGTTGGATTGGTTTCATTATTACCAACTAAAGCACTAAATAGAGAGCCTCCCACCGACGGCACTGGCGGAAGATGTCCAAGAGGAGCTAGGCTCGGCGTTCTCCTTGGGGGCGCAACACAAAGTGCTACTAACGTTCTATCATAGACACCTCAAGGACATGGCAAAAGAACTGGATTTTGAGAGACTGTCCAAATTGTGGACCGAGGAATTGGGGACGGAGATTACCGCAGCACTACTGCGGGAGCATCTTATTGACTATCGCAGACACACAGACCAAGCCAGCTATTGGGAAGTACAAGGTAAAATTATGTATCATACCTGATAATCTCCTTTCCATTAATCATAGCTGATCAATCCATAGACTGGTGGGTTGTGTCCATCTACCAGCAGGTGGAGATAGAGAGCAAAGCTTTTGCCTCCCTATATGTGGTCATGTGCTGCCGGAAACTCCTCAGTATGTCGATATCCAAGCTCCATCCGCAGGACTCAGCACTTAGAGAATTACACCCACAAAGGGACACTCTGCCCAGCTCACCACCGCCGAAACGGGGGAGGGGAATTAACCCAGCTCATCCCCACAAAAGTGGGGGAGGGGAATCCGTCCAGCTCATCCCCGCGGAGCGGGGGAGGGACACCACCCCGCCGATGCGGGGGGATCTGGCTTATCCTGCAACTGCGGGAGGAGCTGACTGACCCTAACACCGCCGAAGCGGGAGGGGTACAAAGCTGCCCTACTGCCGCACGAAGCGGGAGGGAGCGCCGGCAGAATTTATGTCTCAATCCAGCCCCGTAAAACGGAGGGGAGAGGAATGCAGCAGCTCACTGTAACACAAACTCGTCTCAACTCTTGAAGAATCCAATTGAAAAAACTTGAACACGAAGTCCTCCTGAACAGGAACTGAAGACTAAACTTGAATCTGAAATGCAACCAGAATATAAACAGTACAGATATCTGGGAGGGGCTATGGATTGATCAGCTATGATTAATGGAAAGAAAATTATCAGGTATGATACATAATTTTACCTTCCATATCATCATGCTGATCAATCCATAGACTGGTGGGATGTACCGAAGCAGTACTCACCCAGGGCGGGACATTGAAATCCCTGACCGCAACACTGAAGTTCCAAACCGGGCCTCCGCCTGAGCTGCCACAGTCAAGCGGTAATGCCTGGAGAAGGTATGGGCCGATGCCCAAGTTGCCGCCTTGCATATCTCTGCCAAGGAGACGGACCCGGCCTCTGCCATCGAGGCCGCCTGAGCTCTAGTGGAGTGAGCCTTCAGCTGAATAGGCGGCACCTTCCCCGCGGCCACATAAGCCGCTACAATGGCTTCCTTGACCCATCTTGCCACTGTAGGCTTAGCAGCCTGCAGACCCTTACGAGGACCTGCAAACAGGACAAACAAATGATCCGATTTCCGGAAATCATTGGTCACTTCCAAGTATCTGATGATGACTCGTCTCACATCCAGATATTTGAGAGCAGAGTATTCCTCTGGGTAGTCCTCCCTACGAAAGGAAGGGAGACAGAGCTGCTGATTCACATGGAAGCGAGAAACAATCTTGGGCAGGAAGGAAGGCACTGTGCGAATAGTCACTCCTGCCTCCGTGAACTGCAGAAAAGGCTCTCGACATGAGAGCGCCTGGAGCTCGGAAACTCTTCTGGCTGAAGTGATAGCCACCAAAAAGACTGCTTTCAACGTCAGGTCTTTCAGAGATGCCCTCGACAAGGGTTCAAAAGGCGGCTTCTGCAAGGCTCTTAGCACCAAGTTGAGATTCCACGCAGGCACCACTGAGTGCAGAGGAGGGCACAGGTGATTAACTCCCTTGAGAAAACGTACCACATCTGGCTGCGAAGCCAGGGAAGCACCCTTCAGGCGGCCCCTGAAGCAAGCCAGAGCCGCTACCTGGACTTTAAGGGAACTGAGCGACAGGCCTTTCTCCAGACCTTCTTGCAGGAACGCCAGCACTGAAGAAATTGGAGCAGTGAAGGGAGAAAGTGAGCCTGCTTCACACCACGCTGCAAAGGTACGCCAAACCCTGGCGTAAGCAGTAGAAGTAGAGCGCTTCCTCGCTCTCAGCATAGTGGCGATGACCTTGTCTGAGAAGCCCTTCTTCCTCAGACGCTGCCGCTCAATAGCCAGGCCGTAAGACCAAAGGGGGAGGGATCCTCCATCACCACGGGACCCTGATGCAACAGTCCCTGCTCCACTGGCAGCCGCAGAGGGTCGTCCACTGAGAGCCTGATCAAATCCGCATACCAGGGACGTCTGGGCCAGTCCGGACCCACCAGGATTATCCGGCCCGGATGCTTTGCCACCCGGTCTAGTACCCTGCCCAACATGGGCCAGGGCGGGAACACATAGAGAAGCTCTTGTGTCGGCCACTGTTGGCGAAGAGCATCTACTCCCAGAGATCGAGGGTCCCGTCCTCTGCTGAAAAAGCGCGGCACTTGGCAATTGGCCGATGACGCCATCAGATCTAGGCTCGGCTGGCCCCAGCGCTTCGTGATGTCAAAGAACGCCTGAGCCGATAACTGCCACCCTCCGGGATCCAAGGTATGGCGACTGAGAAAGTCCGCCCTGACATTCATGACTCCGGCAATGTGGGCAGCTGACAGCTGTTCCAGATTCGCTTCCGCCCACTGGCATAGATTCATGGCTTCCTTGGCTAGAGGGGCGCTCTTGGTACCTCCCTGGCGGTTGACATAGGCCACAGCCGTGGCATTGTCCGACAGGACCCGCACTGGCTTCAACGCCAGTACCGGGAGGAACTCCAAAAGCGCCAACCGAATGGCTCTGAGTTCCAGGAGGTTGATAGACCACTTTGCCTCTGCAGGAGACCAGAGCCCCTGCGCTGTCCTTCCCAAGCAGTGGGCTCCCCAGCCCGTCAAAGAGGCGTCCGTCGTGACGACAATCCACTCCGGGGTCACAAGAGGCATCCCTGCAGACAACTTGTCTGTCTTCAGCCACCAGCTCAGCGTCTTGCGCACTGCTGGGTCCAAGGGAAGGCGCACAGCATAATCCTCCGACACCGGAGTCCAGCGCTGCAGCAGAGAGTGTTGTAGTGGTCTCATATGAGCCCTGGCCCAGGGCACTACTTCCATCGTGGCCGTCATAGAGCCCAACAGCTGCATATAGTCCCAAGCCCGAAGCGGAGAGGCTACTAGGAACTGGTCCACCTGAGCCTGAAGTTTGACAATCCGATTGTCCGGCAGGAACACTCTGCCCACTTGGGTGTCGAATCGAACTCCCAGATACTCCAGGGACTGAGTCGGGCGCAGCTGGCTTTTCTCCCAGTTGATGATCCACCCCAGGGAGCTCAAAAGAGCAATCACCCGGTCCACAGCTTTGCCGCACTCTGCATAAGAGGGGGCTCGGATCAACCAGTCGTCCAGATAAGGATGGACTTGTACTCCTTCCTTTCGCAGGAAGGCCGCGATGACCACCATTACTTTGGAGAAGGTCCGCGGAGCAGTAGCCAACCCGAACGAGAGGGCTCTGAACTGGAAGTGTCGGCCCAGGACTGCAAAACGCAGAAAGCGTTGATGAGGAGGCCAGATGGGAATATGCAAGTACGCTTCCTTGATGCCCAAGGATGCCAGGAACTCCCCTGCCTTCACTGCCGCTATAACAGAGCGGAGAGTCTCCATGCAAAAGTGCCGAACTTTCAAGGCCCGATTGACCCCTTTGAGGTCGAGGATAGGCCGTACAGAACCTCCTTTCTTTGGTACCACAAAGTAAATGGAGTAACGTTCCTTGCCAAGCTGATTTACTGGCACCGGAATGACCGCACCCAGGCGGATCAGATTGTCCAAGGTCTGCTGCACTGCCACAGCTTTGACCGGAGACTTGCAGGGAGAGAGTACAAACCCGTCTCTTAAGGGTCGGCAGAACTCCAGCTTGTAGCCGTCTCTGATGACTTCCAGCACCCAAGCGTCTGAAGTTACTCTGGTCCACTCGCCCAGAAACGAGGACAGGCGTCCTCCAATCTGCACTGGGCCATGGACCAGAAAGACCCTGGGGGAGGACCGGAGGGCGCACCTCCGGGACGGCGGTCTCTGCGAAAGGAATGCTGCTTGGGGGAGAAGTTCCTCTTGAAGGAAGAGGGGGCAGAGGAGCCCGACTTGCCCGGGCGGTACCGACGGGCTTCCTGAAACCGTCCTCTGGATATACCGGGGCGAGCACTGGCCCGAGCCCTGACCTCTGGTAACCTCTTGCCCTTAGACGTGCCGAGATCGGTCACGATTTTGTCTAGCTCAACCCCAAAGAGCAGCTTGCCTTTAAAAGGCAACTTAGCCAGGCGGGACTTAGAGCCGTGGTCAGCAGACCAATGTTTCAGCCAAAGCCACCGCCGCGCAGAGACTGTCTGAGCCATACCTTTAGCCGAGGCTCTCAAGACATCATACAGTAAGTCTGCCAAATAAGCCAAGCCCGATTCCAGGGCTGGCCAATCAGCTCTCAAGGAAGGATCCGAGGGGGAAGCCCGCTGCACAATCGTCAGGCACGCCCTGGCCACATAGGAGCCGCAAACTGAGGCCTGCAAACTTAAGGCAGCCGCCTCGAAGGACGACCTTAAGGCCGCCTCCAATCTTCTGTCTTGGGCGTCCTTTAGGGCCGTGCCACCTTCCACCGGCAATGCCGTTTTCTTAGTCACCGCAGTGATTAAAGAATCCATGGTAGGCCAAAGAAAGGCTTCACGTTCACTTTCAGGCAAAGGATAGAGGCGGGACATAGCCCTACCCACTTTGAGGCTCGCTTCCGGGACATCCCATTGAGCCGAAATTAAGGTGTGCATGGCATCATGCACGTGGAAGGTTCTAGGCGGGCGCTTCGTCCCCAGCATAATGACGGAGCCAACAGGGGCTGAGGGAGAGACGTCCTCCGGAGAGGAAATCTTCAAAATGCTCATGGCCTGCATTAACAGGTTGGGCAAATCCTCTGAGCGAAAGATCCGTGCTGCAGAGGGGTCATCCGCTCCATCCGAGCGGGAATCCGTCTCCTCCAAGGAATCCCCAAAGGACCGTTGGGAGAACTCAGATACGCTGCCCTCATCTACATCAGAGGAAACAGCGTCCTCTAAGGCCTGGGAATCCACCCGAGGGCGTTTACTTCCGGGGGCCTCAACCCCTTTATCGACAAGGGAGAAGGGGCAGCGTTCTGCATAAGGAAGGCCTGATGCAGCAGCAAAATAAACTCGGGGGAGAAACCCCCCAGACTGTGCAATTCAGCAGCCTGGGCCACAGCCCTAGACGCACCCTCAACCGGCGCTCGCAAGAGCGGGGGAGAACCATGCTGCGCATCCAAGATGGCATCCGGCGCGACACTCCGCGAAGGAGCCGCGCGGGAAGAACGGCGCTTAACTTTAGCCGCTTTTTTGCCATCGCCCAAATCAAGGGCGGCCATGGCATTAACGTCTCCCAGCTCAAGGGCGGCCCAAGAAGAAGCCGTCCGAGCAGAGTGGCCGGCCAAAATGGCGGAGGCGAGTAGCGGGGGATGGGCGTTTATGGCGGGAAAAACCGCCGCACCGGAGGAAGACCCGGGACACTGACCGGCCTCCGAACTGACACCCAACAAGGGCGAATCAGACTTTAAGACCCCCGCATCCCTGCTAGAAGCTCACACGCGGTCCGGGGAGCGATTCTTCGCGCCCTCGCCCTCCGACGCCATAGGCCACGTGGAGATCGATCGGGGAACCCCCTGCCCGCTATAAAAAGGTAAAAATTACCTGCTTCTCGCTCCGAGCTGTAACGACCTGGTGTCCCAGTGAGTAGCTGCAATAAACGTTTAAATAAACGTCGAAATAAACGCCTTTAAGGACGTCCAAAATTTTTTTTTTTTTTTTAACGGAGCCAGCGGGAGGGGGGAGAAAAGGAGGGACCTGGCGCCACCAGGTCTGCACTTGCTCAAGAAGAGCCCTCAACCCCAGGTACTCAACAAACCTAAAAATTAGGCTTGGAGACCTAGCCAGAGCTGCTGCTGTGTGTGACCACCACCTGCTGAGATAGAGAACATACTGAGGAGTTTCCGGCAGCACATGACCACATATAGGGAGGCAAAAGGATTGCTCTCTATCTCCACCTGCTGGTAGATGGACACAACCCACCAGTCTATGGATTGATCAGCATGATGATATGGAATTTAAGTTTACTCTGAGAGCGTATGTGCCTCCCAGGCGAGCATTCCACATGGGAGTATCGCCAGATGGGGCATGCCCCAAGTGCGCTGCGGAGGGCGCAATGCTTGGCCATATGTTTTGGAACTGTTCGCGGATTCAGAAGTTTTGGAGAGATTTGGCTAAGCAGATGGCCACTATTTGGAATGTAAACTGGCAGATGGATGCTCGACTTCTCTTTGGGTATCTGCGAATTTCTAGACCCATGCCAGGGGGGTGTCGAGCCTTTACCATGCGAGCAGTGATGGTGGCAAAGAAAACAATACTGTCGGCATGGCTGTCCGCAGAGGGCCCCAACGATAGCTCAGTGGAGAGGGCGGATGATCTGCCTACTACGCACAGAACGAACGAGTCTGCAAACTCGGAGACCATTAAGCGCCAGGACTTTTTGGAAATGCTGGACGCCGTTTTGGTTCACACTGCCAGAGGGCACATAAAGCGAATGCTACATACCTGTAGAAGGTATTCTCCGAGGACAGCAGGCTGATTGTTCTCACTGATGGGTGACGTCCACGGCATCCCCCTCCAATCGGAATCTTCACTAGCAAAGACGTTTGCTAGCCCTCGCGCGCCCATGCGTACCGCGCATGCGCGACCATCTTCCCGCCCGAACCGGCTCGTGTTCGTCAGTCCCATATGTAGCAAGACAAAGACAAGGGAAGACACAACTCCAAAGGGGAGGCGGGCGGGTTTGTGAGAACAATCAGCCTGCTGTCCTTGGAGAATACCTTCTACAGGTATGTAGCATTCGCTTTCTCCGAGGACAAGCAGGCTGCTTGTTCTCACTGATGGGGTATCCCTAGCCCCCAGGCTCACTCAAAACAACAAACATGGTCAATTGGGCCTTGCAACGGCGAGGACATAACTGAGATTGACCTAACAACTTATCCAACTAACTGAGAGTGTAGCCTGGAATAGAATAAAAATGGGCCTAGGGGGGTGGAGTTGGATTCTAAACCCCAAACAGATTCTGAAAGCACCGACTGCCCGAACTGGACTGTCGCGTCGGATATCCTGCTGCAGGCAGTAATGAGATGTGAATGTGTGGACAGATGACCACGTCGCAGCCTTGCAGATCTCTTCAATAGTGGCTGACTTCAAGTGGACCACTGACGCTGCCATGGCTCTAACATTGTGAGCCATGACATGACCCTCAAGAGCCAGCCCAGCCTGGGCGTAAGTGAAGGAAATGCAGTCTGCTAGCCAATTTGATAAGGTGCGTTTCCCCACAGCTACTCCCCTCCTGTTGGGATCAAAGAAACAAACATTTGGGCGGACTGTCTGTTGGGCTGCGTCCGCTCCAGATAGAAGGCCAATGCTCTTTTGCAGTCCAATGTGTGCAACTGACGTTCAGCAGGGCAGGAATGCGGACGGGGAAAGAATGTTGGCAAGACAATTGACTGGTTCAGATGGAACTCCGACACCACCTTCGGCAAGAACTTAGGGTGAGTGCAGAGGACTACTCTATTATGATGAAATTTGGTGTAAGGAGCATGGGCTACCAGGGCCTGAAGCTCACAGACTCTACGAGCTGAAGTAACTGCCACCAAGAAAATGACCTTCCAGGTCAAGTACTTCAGATGGCATGAATTCAGTGGCTCAAAAGGAGGTTTCATCAGCTGGGTGAGGATGACATTGAGATCCCATGACACTGTAGGAGGTTTGATGGGGGGCTTTGACAAAAGCAAACCTCTCATAAAGCGAACCACTAAAGGCTGTCTCGAGATCGGCTTACCTTCCACACGGTAATGGTATGCACTGATTGCGCTAAGGTGAACTCATACAGAGTTGGTCTTGAGACCAGACTCAGACAAGTGCAGAAGGTAGTCAAGCAGGGTCTGTGTAGGACAAGAGCGAGGATCTAAGGCCTTGCTGTCACACCAGACGGCAAACCTCCTCCATAGAAAGAAGTAACTCCTCTTAGTGGAATCTTTCCTGGAAGCAAGCAAGACACGGGAGACACCCTCCAACAGACCCAAAGAGGCAAAGTCTACGCTCTCAACATCCAGGCCTTGAGAGCCAGAGACTGGAGGTTGGGATGCAGAAGCGCCCCTTCGTTCTGGGTGATGAGGGTCGGAAAACACTGCAAACTCCACGGTTCTTCGGAGGACAACTCCAGAAGAAGAGGGAAACCAGATCTGACGTGGCCAAAAAGGAGCAATCAGTATCATGGTGCTTCGGTCCTGCTTGAGTTTCAGCAAAGTCTTCCCCACCAGAGGTATGGGAGGATAAGCATACAGCAGGCCTTCCCCCCAATCTAGGAGGAAGGCATCCGATGCCAGTCGGCCGTGGGCCTGAAGTCTGGAACAGAACTGAGGGACCTTGTGGTTGGCCTGAGATGCGAAGAGATCTACCAAGGGGGTGCCCCACACTTGGAAGATCTGGCGCACTACTCTGGAGTTGAGCGACCACTCGTGAGGTTGCATAATACTGCTCAGTCTGTCGGCCAGACTGTTGTTTACGCCTGCCAGATATGTGGCTTGGAGACACATGCCGTAACGGCGAGCCCACAGCCACATGCTGACGGCCTCCTGACACAGGGGGCGAGATCCGGTACCCCCCTGCTTGTTGATGTAATACATGGCAACCTGTTTGTCTGTCTGAATTTGGATAACTTGGTGGGACAGCTGATCTCTGAAAGCCTTCAGAGCGTTCCAGACCGCTCGTAACTCCAGGAGATTGATCTGTAGACCTTGTTCCTGGAGGGACCAGCTTCCCTGGGTGTGAAGCCCATCAACATGAGCTCCCCACCCCAGGAGAGACGCATCCGTAGTCAGCACTTTTTGTGGCTGAGGAATTTGTAAAGGACATCCCAGAGTCAAATTGGACCAAATCGTCCACCAATACAGGGATTTAAGAAAACTCGTGGACAGGTGGATCACGTCTTCTAGATCCCCAGCAGCCTGAAACCACTGGGAAGCTAGGGTCCATTGAACAGATCTCATTGAAGGCGGGCCATGGGAGTCACATGAACTGTGGAGGCCATGTGGCCCGAGCAATCTCAACATCTGCCGAGCTGTGATCTGCTGGGACGCTCGCACCGGGAGACAAGGGACAACAGATTGTTGGCTCGTCTCCGGAAGATAGGCACGAGCTGTCCGAGAATCCAGCAGAGCTCCTATGAATTCGAAGTCTCTGTACTGGGAGAAGGTGGGACTATGGATAATTATCACAAACCCCAGTAGCTCCAGGAGGTCGAATAGTCATCTGCATGGACTATAGAGCTCCTGCCTCGGATGTGTTCTTCACCAGCCAATCGTCGAGATAAGGGAACACGTGCACTCCAAGTCTGCGGAGCGCTGCTGCTACCACAGCCAGGCACTTCGTGAACACCCTGGGCGCAGAGGCGAGCCCAAAGGGTAGCTCACAGTACTGGAAGTGACGTGTTCCCAGACGGAATCGGAGATACTGTCTGTGAGCTGGCAGTATCGGAATATGCGTGTAAGCATCCTTTAAGTCCAGAGAGCATAGCCAATTTTTTCCTGAATCATGGAAGAAGGGTGCCCAGGGAAAGCATCCTGAACTTTTCCTTGACCAGATATTTGTTCAGGGCCCTTAGGTCTAGGATGGGATGCATCCCCCCTGTTTTCTTTTCCACAAGGAAGTACCTGGAATAGAATCCCAGCCCTTCTTGCCCCGGTGGCATGGGCTCGACCGCATTGGCACTGAGAATGGCGGAGAGTTCCTCTGCAAGTACCTGCTTGTGCTGGAGGCTGAAAGACTGAGCTCCCGGTGGGCAATTTGGAGGCATGGAGGCCAAATTGAGGGCGTATCCTTGCCGGACTATTGAAGAACCCAACGATCGGAGGTTATAAGAGGCCACCTTTGGTGAAAAACTTTCAACCTCCCCCCGACCGGCAGGTCGCCCGGCACGGACACTTTGATCTCGGCTATGCTCTGCTGGAGCCAGTCAAAAGCTCACCCCCTGCTTTTGCTGGGGAGCTGTGGGGCCTTGCTGAGGCGCACGCTGGGACTTAGCCTGGGCCACAGGCTGTTGAGAAGGAGGATTGTACCTACGCTTACCAGAAGAGTAGGGAACAGCCCTCCTTCCCCCATAAAAATGTCTACCTGATGAGGTAGATGCTGAAGGCTGCCGGCGGGAGAATTTGTCGAAAGCGTTATCCCACTGGTGGAGCTGTTCTACCACCTGTTCGACCTTTTCTCCAAAAATGTTATCCGCTCGGCAAGGGGACGTCCGCAATCCGCTGCTGGATCCTATTCTCCAGGTCGGAGGCACGCAGCCATGAGAGTCTGCGCATCACCACACCTTGAGCAGTGGCCCTGGACGCAACATCAAAGGTATCAAATACCCCTCTGGCCAGGAATTTCCTACATGCCTTCAGCTGAAACGGCTTGGCTTGCTCAGAAGGGAGCTTTGTCCACCAAGTCCGCCAGCTGCCGCACATTGTTCCGCATATGGATGCTCGGTAGAGCTGGTATGATTGAATCTTGGCCACGAGCATGGAAGAATGATAGGCCTTCTTCTCAAAGGAGTCTAAGGTTCTGGGGTCTTTGCCCGGGGGCGCCGAAGCATGCTCCCTAGAACTCTTAGCCTTCTTCAGGGCCAGATCCACCACACCAGAGTCGTGAGGCAACTGAGTGCGCATCAGCTCTGGGTCCCATGGATCCGATACTGGGATTCGATCTTCTTGGGAATGTGGGATTAGTTAAAGGCTTGGTCCAGTTCGCCAGCAATGTCTTTTTTAGGACATGATGCATGGGTACTGTGGACGCTTCCTTAGGTGGAGAAGGATAGTCCAAGAGCTCAAACATCTCAGCCCTTGGCTCATCCTTCACGACCACCGGGAAGGGGATGGCCGTAGACATCTCCCGGACAAAGGCCGAGAAAGACAGACTCTCGGGAGGAGAAAGCTGCCTTTCAGGGGAGGGAGTGGGGTCAGAAGGAAGGCCATCAGACTCCTCGTCAGAGAAATATCTGATGTCCTCCTCTGCCTCCCACGAGGCCTCATCATCGGTATCAAACACAAGTTCAGGGACCTGTGTCTGAAGCCGTGCCCGTCCCGACTCCGTGGAACCACGGCCACGGTGGGAGCGTCAAGAGGTGGACTCCCTGGCCGGCAGCGGCGAAGCTCCCTCCCCCGACGTCGTCGGGGAGTCCACCTGGGAGGCAGCCGAAATCCCGGGGACCTCACCCCGGGCAAAGGGCCAGCTGTCGCCTCACTCGACGGCACCGGTGGCGCAGGAGAAGGGCGCAACAGCTCTTCCAGGATGCCAGGAAGAACGGCCCGGAGACTCTCGTGCAGAGCGGCTGTGGAGAAAGACAGAGAAGCCGGTGCAGGCGTCGAGGTCAGAATCTGTTCCGGGCACGGAGGCGGTACCAGGCTGTCTGGGGTAGAGCGCACCAACACCTCCTGGATGGAGGGTGAGCGGTCCTCCCGGTGCCGATGCTTGCTGGGTGCCGACTCCCTCGGCGACCCAGAGCTCCCGGTACCAAGACGGGAAGGTGACTGGTGACGATGTTTCTTCGAAATCTTTGAGCGAAGCATGTCACCGGAGCACCCCGGTACCGATGAGGACGTCGAATCCAGGCGTCGCTTCCTCGGGGCCGGGGCCGAAGATGGTCAATCCCGAGGGGGCTGTACCACAGGAGCCCTCAGGGCAGGATGAGACCTACCCGAAGGCTCACCGCCACCAGCAGGGGAATGGACAGCCCTCACCTGCACTCCAGACGAAGCACCACCGTCCGACGACATCAGCACCAGCGGGGGTCCCGGTACCACCGAAGCCGACGCACTCTTTCGAAGTCTCGGTACCAACGACGCAGGAGGAAGACACCTCGATGCCGTCGACGCCGATGCGATCTCTGAAGACTTCGGTGCTGCCGATGCACCCGACGCATCTCGAGATGCTGTTGCCGTCGAGGCGCCGGAGACAGAACGTTCCACTGGGCTAATCTCGCTACCCGAGTCCTCTTTTGCAAAAGAGCACAAAGACTACAGGCCTGCGGGCGGTGCCCAGCCCCCAGACACTGAAGACACGAAGCGTGCCTATCAGTGAGCGAGATTATCCGGGCGCACTGGGTGCAATTCTTGAAGCCGCTGGAAGGCTTCGATGACATGGGCGGAAAAATCGCGCCGGCGAAATCAAAATTCACGATGATGACAATAGGCACCGAGAAAAAAAGGGAGAAAAACCCCTACGGGCGGCCAACAAGGCCGCTCCCGAAAGCGAAGGATACTTACGTTGGGAAAAGCTAGAATACTGGAAAAAAGGGAACCTACTCTCTTTTTTTTTTTTTTGTTTTAACAACACAGAAAGTAGAAAAACCGTGAAAGACGCGCGAGGTCTTCTGAGGGGCACGAAACGGCAGCAAAACACGACCATCCTGAGCGCGGTACAAAAGAAGACTGACGAACACGAGCCGGTTCGGGCGGGAAGACGTCGCGCATGCGCGGTGCGCATGGGCGCGCGAGGGCTAACAAACGTCTTTGCTAGTGAAGATTCTGATTGGAGGGGGATGCTGTGGATGTCACCCATCAGTGAGAACAAGCAGCCTGCTTGTCCTCGGAGAATGAACATGTAACTACACAGGCACCAGGCGCTGCTACAGCAATTAGAGTGAGAGAACTGTGACCAAATGCTGCATTAGGGGGGGGGGGGGGTTTGGGGTGGGAGGAGAGGGGGTGAGCACAGGGTGAGAACTGTAAAAAGTTACTGGAGAGACATTCAGGTAGGACTCGATAGCTGAGAACCATTTGTTGTTGGATGAAGGGTAACGAGCTATACCGGTCAAAACATTAAGTATACAGTGTTAATTAACTACACAGACCCAATTGTATGTTTAAAATGTTTTCTGCCTTCTCCAATAAAATTATGAAACCATAAAGGGGGGGGGGGGAGGTGGGATATAAAATGATAAAGAGTTGATGATAATGATTGGAGAATCAAAATGTGGAAGAATTTCTCCTTTTCTTGTGATTTGAATTTGACTGTTCCCTAAATATTTGTATTGGCTGATTTCTTAAGTCATCAATAAAAATTATTGAAACATAATAGTCTCTACCATTTTGCCAGGCACTGACGTCAGGTTCACTGGTCTATAATTTCTTGGATCCCGCCTGGAACCTTTTTTAAATATCGGAATTGCATGGGCTACCCTCCAATCTTCCAGTACCACACTTGATTTTAAAGATAAATTACATATTACTAACAATAGTTCCGCCAGTTTATTTGTCAATACTATCAGTACTCTGGGATGAATACCATCCGGTCCAGGAGATTTGCTACTCTTCAATTTGTCAAATTGCCCCATTACATCCTCTAGTTTTACAGAGATTTCATTCAGTTTCTCCGACTCGTCAGCTTTGAATACCATTTCTGGCACCGGTATCCCACCCAAATCTTCCTCGGTGAAGACCGAAGCAAAGAATTCATTTAATCTCTCCGCTATGGCTTTGTCTTCCCTGATTGCCCCTTTTACCCCTCGGTCATCTAGCGGTCCAACCGATTCTTTTGCCTGCTTCTTGCTTTTAGTATACCTAAAAAAAATGTTTACTATGTTTTTTTCCTTCCAATGCAATCTTTTTTTCAAAGTCCCTCTTGCCTTCCATATCAGTGCTTTGCATTTGACTTGACATTCCTTATGCTGTTTCTTATTATTTTCAGTCGGTTCCTTCTTCCATTTTTCTGAAGGATTTTCTTTTAGCTCTAATAGCTTCCTTCACCTCACTTTTTAACCATGCCGGCTGTTGTTGGTCTTCCGTCCACGGAATGCATTTGGCCTGGGCTTCCAAGATGTATCTCTGGACAGCATCCATGCCTGATGTAAATTTGTGACACTTGCAGCTGCTCGTCTATGTTTTTTTTTCACCATTCTTCTCATTTTATCATAGTCTCCTTTTTGAAAGTCAAACGCTAACGTATTGGATTTCCTGTTTATACTTACTCCAAAGCTAATATCAAATCTGATCATATTATGATCATTGTTCTCAAGTGGCCCCATTGCCATTACCTCCCACACCAGATCATTCGCTCCACTAAGGACTAGGTCTAGAATTTTTCCTTCTCTTGTCGGCTCCTGTACCAGCTGCTCCATAAGCAGTCTTGATTTTGTCAAGGAATTTTACCTCCCCTGCATGCCCCGATGGTACATTTACCCAGTTAATATTGGGTTAATTGAAATCATTATTGTCTGCCACAGTTGCCCACAAACACATTGTTTATATGGTAGAATTGTTGGAAAGTTTCTGATAATATATTCTACTTATTCTGCAAATTTATAGTGTTAATTGAAATCACCCATTATTATCGTGTTCCCCAGTTTGTTAGCCTCCCTAATTTACAATAACATTTCTACATCCGTCTGTTCATTCTGGCCAGACGGACTGGTAGTACACTCTATCACTAGCCTTTTCCCCTTTACACATGGAATTTCAATCCATAGTGATTCCAAGATGTGTTTGTTTCCTGCAGAATTTTCAATCTATTTGATTCAAAGACCCTATCACTATGATATAATTTGTACCCCGGTATGACCAGTGTCCACTGGTTATCCTCCTTCCACCAAGACTCAGAATGCCTATTATCTCTAAGGTTTCATGTAGCAAAATATATTCTAAACTCTCCCACCTTATTTCTTATGCTTCTGGCATTGCATATAGACATTTCAAATTATGTTTGTTGCTCCTACTTACATCTAGCTCAGCAGTTGACAGTGATAACTTGCAATCTTTTGTCTGCTTTTTATTTAAAGAGCCCTCAGGTATTATGGTCTATATTGATATTTATTTTTATTTACGGACACCTGATCTACCACAGTCTCTTTTGCAACCTCATCTTCCTTGTTTTGGTGATATCTTTAAAAGATACCTTATTCCAAACCATGCGCTTTTGAGCGATTGTCAGCCTTCCCCCAGTCTCTAGTTAAAAGCTGCTCTATCTCCTTTTTAAATACCGATGCCAGCAGCCTGATCCCACCCTGATTAAGGTGGAGACCATCCTTTCGGAATAGGCTTCCCGTTCCCCAGAATGTTGCCAGTTCCTAACAATCTAAAACCCTCCTCCCTGCACCACTGTCCCTCCACACATTGAGACTCCAGAGCTCTTGCCCGTCTCTTGGGTCCTGGGCGTGGAACGGGTAGCACTTCAGAAAATGCTACCCTAGAGGTTCTGGACTTGAACTTTCTACCTAAGAGCCTAAATGTAGCTTCCAGACCTCTCTCCCACATTTTCCTTTGTCACTGGTACCCACATGTACCAAGAAAGCCGGCTCCTCCCCAGCACTATCTAAAATCCTAGCTAGGTGATGTGCGAGGTCCGCCACCTTCGCACCAGACAGGTAAGTGACAAGGCGATCCTCACATCCACCAGCCACCCACCTATCTACATGCCTAATAATGAATCACCCAACTACAAAGCCGTCCTAACATTCCCACCTGGGCACTAACCCCTGCAGACACATCCTCACTGCGAGAGGATATTGCATTCCCTAGTGTACTGGTCCTGGCAACAGGGTTACTTCCAACCTCATCAGGATGATGCTCTCCTTTTAGAAGACCTCCCTCCTCCAAGGCAGCACAAGGGCTGCCAGATTGGAGGTGGGATTTCTCTACAACGTCCCTGTAGTCCTCCTCTATGTACCTCTCTGTCTCCCTCAGCTCCACCAAGTCTGCTACTCTAGCCTCATGAGAATGGACTCGTTCTCTGAGAGCTAGGGGATCTTTCCATCGAGCACAGACATATGACATCTCACCAACTGGGAGATAATCATATATGTGACACTCAGTGCAAAAGACTGGATAGCACCCCTCTCGCTGATGGACTACTGACTGCATCTTAGTATTGTAGAGTTGTTTAATTAAAACTTATTAAGGTATTAGGGATATCAGATGAATATAATGATCCTTTTGACTGTTGCAATTTGTAATTTATTTTAGGGTTTGCTTCTTAGAAATGAATTAAATGTAATTCAGACTCTAATGAAAATTACCCTCTTAATTAGAATTGACTATAAATGAAGAGTTGAGCTAGGGGTGGGTGGGAATGAGGACTAAACTAGGCCCTTCTCTGCCTTCTAGAGACTATCTGTTAATGCTGTGGCAGAAACTTCAAGTTTTAAAACTATGGGGGAAAGGGTATGGAGACTAGCTAATAAAGTTTGCTTGCTCTTTTTATTTAAAAATTCTAACTGTGTTTATCAATATCCTACAATTCCTCTTTTAAACCTTAATCTTTAAGTACCAAGCACAGAATAAAATAATGTCACCCACAGAGATGTCTTCTTCTCTCAGATCTTCTCAGAAAGAAAGTTGAGAGAGACCTTTCCTCTCTATATAGTTTGGATTCTAAGGAGACTATTTCAAACACAACCTTTGAAGCTAGCCCATTAATCAAATTGCCCTTAGTAACCTTAGCAACTGTTCTACTTCCTCACACCTTAATTCACACCTAATTCAGGTCAACTGCAGTGCTACCTCTCCAGCAGGCAAGAACAGAGAATAACTTTCTTTTACAACAGTTCAAGCCCGATTACTCTCCTTTTTATACTCTTGGCTGTTAAGTTTCTACCTCTAGAGAAATTTTCAATTTAAAACTATAGGGAAAAGGGATTGTACGCTATAGAAACTAGTTAATAATATTTGCTTCCCTCTCTTATATATTTATTTTCTTTCTAATACTGAACTGGTCCCTTCTGTGCCTTCTAGAGACTATCTGTTAATGCTGTGGCAGAAACTTGAAGTCTTATATGGGAGAAAGGGTATGGAGAGTAGCTAATAAAGTTTGCTAGCTCTTTTTTTGTTTTTGTTAAATTCTAACTGTGTTTATCAATATCCTACAATTCCTCTTTTTTTATTTTATGTTTAAAATTTTTATTGACTTTTAAACATTGAACAAAATAATATACAATACAAAGAATCGTATGTCAAGACATATGAAAGAATGACAACCATATATCAAAATCCAAACATGTTAGAATTGATGCATTATACAAGAACTAAACCCAAGAGCATTAGCTCTCTAAAGGCTAACCATTAACACCTTCCCCCAACCCCAAGACCACCTCCTACTCTACAATAATGACCCATCCCTCCCTTCCAGATAATCCCAACCCCCCCCCCTCTAAAACGGTACCTATTCAAATACTTCCTCTTTTAAACCCTAATCTTTAACTTACCAAGCTCAGAATAAAATAATGTCACTTAGCCACAGAGATGTTCTCTTCTCTCAGAACTTCTCAGAAAGAAATAACTTCTTAGAAAGTCCTAGGCATTGAGAATAGATATCGCCTACCATCATTAGTCCTCAGGTCAGGTGGAAAGAGTAAACAAAACTATAGTGGATGTACTTAAGAAGTATGTTTCCACTTCTGGTAAAGATTAGGATATGAAATTACCCTTACTGTTAATGGTTATCAGATCCATACCTCATCATTCCACAGGCCTGTCCCCATTTGAAATGATGACAGGGAGGGAAATGACTCTTCCCATTCATTTACTGTTCCAGACACAGGATGTTATCCTTACCAGTGCTACTACATCACTCATTACACCAACATTTACAATTGGCCTATGCCTTTGCACAGAAGAATCTTGAGAAAGCAGCCCAAGGGCAAAAGGCTTATTACAATCTAAAAAGTACAGCAAAGGATATCAAGTTGGTGATAAGGCTTTTATTGTAATTATGAGAAAAAGAGATCTGGATCTTGTAAATTTTTAGCTAGTTGAATGGCCCCTACCTAATTGTTGACAAGGCCTTTACTGTAGGCCTATCAACTCTGCATTAGAAAGACCAGTGATAAGAAGGTACACTGAAATGGGTCCATATTAATCAACTAAGGGCCATATCATCCCAGGAAGCAAATTAGGAAAATGTTGTACCTGATGATTAATCACTATGTTTATGTTTTTCAGGACAATTAAGCTCTTAATGTTGCCTCCTCAGAGCTTCAGGAAGAATGAAGAAACCCAACAGTTATGGATCATGGAAAAGGAAAATGGCCGGTTATGTTAACTTTGTTTTACTGTTTCTTGCAGGTTACAAACAGACAGCGAGTACCGCAGTCTCACGATCCAGAGGATGCTTATTAACGATCTCTTTTCTTTTTGCAGAGCTGACTGCTTCTCTGGCAGAGGGGGAGAAAAAAATAAAAAGTTAACTGTAATAACGCACTAACCCTCTTATATATTAGTGGCATGTTAACACTAACCTCTGGGTGGTCCCAGGACTAACCAAGTAATACCCTGTAAATATTGTTAGTGCTGTGCTGTTGAAGACTGTGTCTGGTTTCTTGTTGCTTTGATAACAACTGTCCAACTGGTTGCTAAAGCATGTTTGAAGCAATATTTGACCTTTAATATAAAGGTAGTGTTGTGTCAGGGGTCCTGAAAACTACAAACACAAAGAGGCTGAAATTCAAAGCGATTTAAGCGAGCAAGAGCCTCTCCTGCTCGCTTAAAAAGCTTTCCGGCGCCTAACCAGGGATATTCAATGGCACTTAACTGGACAGTGCTACTAAGTATCCTCTGAGAGGGCCTAAACAAAAAGTGGGCAGATCAGGGCGGCACTGGGGGAGGAGGCCTTAGGTTAGGTGGATGCCAGCAATATTCAGTGCCAGCCAGTGGCGTAGCCAAGGGTGGGCCTGGATGGGCCCAGGCCCACCCAGTAGCAGCACACCTATGATGTGACTGGCTGGGATCCCTAAGCCTCACCAGCCAAAAACTCCCAACAACTGTCCCTCCTGCATACCTTGTAAATAGCAGATCTTCGCCTGTAACGAGCAGCGACTGATACATACTATTCGCATCAGCCCCACAGCCTTCCCTCTGATGTATTCCCACCTATGCGGAAACAGGAAGTTGCATCAGAGGGAAGGCTGTGGGGCCAACATGAGCAGTGTGTATTAGTTGCTGCATGCGAGGGAGGGAGGATGTTTGAGAGGCCAAATGGCATGCAGGTGAGAGAGGGAGAGACCAAATCACTTGTGGGACAGGGCAAAGTTATTCTGCCCACCCATCCTGGGCCCAGGCCCACCCAAAATTGGATGTCTGGCTACGCCCCTGGTGTCAGCACCCGCATAGCTAAGCAGCTTCATTTAGGACAACTCAATAGCTGTCCTAATAAGGCCACTTAGCTATGCGGGTGCTGGCTCTGAATATCAGGCTGGCATCTGCATAACTATTTAAAAAAATTTCTTTTTCTTTTTTTTTTTTACTAAAGCCCCCGAGCCCCCTCAAGCCCCCCTGCCATTGTTCCCATCTTTCCCTCCCCCTCTCCCAGCCCACATCAAGACCCCCGCCTCCTCCGCCTTGTAGGCAGGCCCTCCCTCCGGGCCTACCTGTATCCCTGGTGGTCAGCAGCACAGCCTTCTTGCTCCTGCCCCTTGCAGTACTGGTACATAAGTACATAAGTAGTGCCATACTGGGAAAGACCAAAGGTCCATCTAGCCCAGCATCCTGTCACCGACAGTGGCCAATCCAGGTCAAGGGCACCTGGCACGCTCCCCAAACGTAAAAACATTCCAGACAGTTATACCTAAAAATGCGGAATTTTTCCAAGTCCATTTAATAGCGGTCTATGGACTTGTCCTTTAGGAATCTATCTAACCCCTTTTTAAACTCCGTCAAGCTAACCGCCCGTACCACGTTCTCCGGCAACGAATTCCAGAGTCTACTTACACGTTGGGTGAAGAAAAATTTTCTCAGATTCGTTTTAAATTTACCACACTGTAGCTTCAACTCTTGCCCTCTAAATGGCTAAATGGTCTAAAATGGCTGCCGTGACGGCTGAGGGGAGACATGATAGAGGTATATAAAATAATGAGTGGAGTGGAACAGGTGGATGTGAAGCGTCTGTTCATGCTTTCCAAAAATGCAAGGACTAGGGGGCATGTGATGAAACTACAGTGTAGTAAATTTAAAACAAATAAGAGAAAATCTTTCTTCACCCAACGCATAATTAAACTCTGGAATTCGTTGCCGGAGAACGTGGTGAAGGTGGTTAGCTTGTTTCCTAAAGGACAAGTCCATAAACCACTACTATTCCAGGAATAACATGTATAGAATGTTTGTACATTTGGGAAGCTTGCCAGGTGCCCTTGGCCTGGATTGGCCACTGTCGTGGACAGGATGCTGGGCTCGATGGACCCTTGGTCTTTTCCCAGTGTGGCATTACTTATGTACTTATGCACTTATGTACCTCTCAAGGCAGCTCATGGTAGGGGTTACCCCTTGAAAGTAATTTAAAAAGCCTATCTTAGAGCGAAGTTTGCACAGAGCGATCTCCTTTTACAGTACTCTAATAAAGATTCTGAAAATAAGACAGTAGCAGTATTGCCTTATATGACTGGCAGTTCTAGAGTTACAGCTATAATTCGTAAGTATTGGGCAATCCTGCAAATTAATTCAGTGTTGCAGGTACGACACTTAATTGCTTATCGGAGAGGCAAAACAATTGGTGAAATGCTTTCTTACAAACGTTTGGATTATTTACAGAATCAGGATGATTTAACTGGCCATACACAATGTGGAAATTGCCAACGGTGTGCACTGACTATTGAGGGAATCCATTGGCAAGTGACAGGCAGTACTCGCTGCATTGCTACAAGAAACAATACTAACTGTAATAGCAGCAATGTAGTTTATGTAATATAATGTCCGTGCCAACTACAATATATAGGGAAATCTAGGAGACCAATAAAACAAATATTGAATGAACATAAGTCTAGAATTAATATGGCTACTTTGATGGCTCCCATTGTAAGAAACAACATGATTGGACAGACATAAAATGGCGGGTCATTGATCAAATTCAATTAGGTAAAGAGGGAGGTGATGTAGACAGTTTACTTAGTTATAAGGAGCAATGGTGGATATTCACACTGGGGACAGTTACTCCAGGAGGTTTGAATCTAGAGATAGATTGCACCGCAGCCATGTGATCATACTGAATGACATCACTGGGTAGTAGCAATTTCATTGGTGTTCAGAGGTATGTAATTTATTTATATATGACTGCTCATTGGTACAGTAGGAATTAATATGGTAGGGACCGATGCAGTACGTGTGAGCTCTTTTGTAGTCAAGGTATGTTGAAATTATATTGTATACTTTACATTTATCAAGATAGTACAATCATTCTGACTGACTGTTTCAATTTTCAGTTGAACGGACAACACCCTGAGGCAGCAATTTGGGAAACATGCTGCATGTAGGTGGAGGCGTCCACGCACTGCAAATTTTGATAACAAAGATGTGAAACAATTGTAATGGAAACTGAAGGATTTTAAAACATCTTTATATATTGAGGGTACAAGTGAAAAAAATATAAGTGGAAAGTTACAACAATAAACAATTAAGATTTCTAATGAAAAAATCATCAAGTTGTTTGAAGTGTACCTGAAGTTGTTTTTGAATGTAAAGAGAGGCAAAACAATTATTAACGATAATACAGCTGGGCTGATGACTTTCTACATTTATGACTACCTTTGCTGACATTTCAGACCAGTTAATAAGATTTACTACATTTCTGGGACCACATTCCAGAGTTTAATTACTCATTGAGTGAAGAAATATTTTCTCAGACTCATTTTAAATTTAAATTTACTACTTTGTAGCTTTGGAAAGAGTAAACAAGCGCTTCACGCCTACCCGTTCCACTCCACTCGTTATTTTATAAACTTCTATCATATCTCCCCTCAGCTGTCTTTTCTCCAAGCTGAAAAACCCTAGCTGCTTTAGGTTTTCCTCATAGGGAAGTCATCCCATCTGCTTTATCATTTTCGTCACCCTTCTCTGTACCTTTTCTAATTCCACTATATCTTTTTTCAGTTGTGGTGACCAGAACTGCACACAATATTTGAGGTGCAGTCACATCATGGAGCGATACAAAGACATTATAATATCCTCATTTTTGTTTTCCATTTGTTTCCTAATAATACCTAACATTCTATTTGCTTTCTAAGCCACCGCTGCACACTAAGCAGATGGTTTCAACGTATCGTCAATTATGACTCCGAGATCCCTTTCCTGGTTGGCGATTCCTAACGTTGAACCTTGCATTATGTATCTATAGTTCAGGTTCCTCTTTCCAACATACATCCATGCTTAAGCATATGATCTGTAATTTTGATCTTTATAATAGTCTTTACCATTTTGCCTGGCACTGCGTCAGGCTCACCGGTCTATAATTTCCGGATCACCTCTAACCTTTTTTAAAAATCGACGTTACATTGGCCACCCTCCAATCTTCCGGCACCATGCTTGATTTTAAAGATAAATTACATATTACTAACAATAGTTCTGAACAGTGGCATAGCTAGGTGGGGCCACAGGGGCCTGGGCCCCCCCCAAATGTGCTCTGGGCCCCTAGTTGGCTGGTGGGGGTCCCCAACCCCCACCAGCTGAAGACTTTGTCCAGCGCTGGTCTGCAGCAGCGCCGTCGCATTGCCTGCCCTGCTCTCTCTTCCCCTCACATCAGGCACTCTCCTTTTAGTGAAATTGAGCATGCTCAGTTTCACTAAAAGGAGCGGACGTGAGGGGAAGAGAGAACAGGGCAGGCAGTGAGGCGGCGCCGGAGACCAGCGCTGGATGAAGTCTTCAGCTGTTGGGGTTGGGGACCCCCACCAGCCAAGATGTACAGCAGTGGCAGTGGGTGGCAGGGGGGGGGGGCGGCGAGGCAGCAACCAAAATATGCTACCCCCACCTCGGGCTCTGGCCCTCTCCCTCTCAATTCTATCAGTACTCTGGGATATATATATATAACCTCCCAAACAAAGGAGGACCTACACTACTTATCTATATACCTAAAGATACCATAACAGGTTTAGTCAGCCATAATTTTACCCATGGTCTTTACACTCAATTTTTCCTAAAAAACTAAAAGATTTTTGTGTGTTATAATAGGTCACACATATATGCAGTTAGCATTAGGTAACAGGAGGGTTCAATTTACTTTTATCACACATTTGAGTGTTTTCATATCATAATGCATATGCTCGTTGGTACCAACACTTGCTTCAGCATGTATATCTACACTTACATACTACTACTACTACTACTATTTAGCATTTCTATAGCGCTACAAGGCATACGCAGCGCTGCACAAACATAGAAGAAAGACAGTCCCTGCTCAAAGAGCTTACAATCTAATAGACAAAAAATAAATAAAGTAAGCAAATCAAATCAATTAATGTGAACGGGAAGGAAGAGAGGAGGGTAGGTGGAGGCGAGTGGTTACAAGTGGTTACGAGTCAAAAGCAATGTTAAAGAGGTGGGCTTTCAGTCTAGATTTAAAGGTGGCCAAGGATGGGGCAAGACGTAGGGGCTCAGGAAGTTTATTCCAGGCGTAGGGTGCAGCGAGACAGAAGGCGTGAAGTCTGGAGTTGGCAGTAGTGGAGAAGGGAACAGATAAGAAGAATTTATCCATGGAGCGGAGTGCACGGGAAGGGGTGTAGGGAAGGACGAGTGTGGAGAGATACTGGGGAGCAGCAGAGTGAATACATTTATAGGTTAGTAGAAGAAGTTTGAACAGGATGCGAAAACGGATAGGGAGCCAGTGAAGGGTCTTGAGGAGAGGGGTAGTATGAGTAAAGCGACCCTGGTGGAAGATGAGACGGGCAGCTGATTGTGTTATTTCATGTACAATGTTATATGTTTTAAGTGATGCACTACTTTTAAGTTTATGCTTGGCTAGTATATTATTATTATTATTTTGATATGATAAAAGATAAAGTTTTTTCCATTTTTATGATATTACTTATAGTGCATATACACATAGAGGGGCATATTCGAACGGGGACGCCCATCTCTAAGGACGTCCCGGCGAAGGGGTGGGGCATCCCATATTATCGAAACAAGATAGGCGTCCATCTCTCGTTTCGATAATACAGTCGGGGACGACCAAATCTCCACATTTAGATCGATCTAAGAGATGGTCGACCTTAGATATGGGCGATCTCGGTTTTCACTGATAATGGAAACCGAGGACCCCCATCTCAAAAACGACCAAATCCAAGGCATTTGGTCGTGGGAGGAGCCAGCATTCGTAGGAACTGGTCCCCTCACATGCCAGGACACCAACCGGGCACCCTAGGGGGCACTGCAGTGGACTTCACAAATTGCTCCCAGGTGCATAGCTCCCTTACCTTGGGTGCTGAGCCCCCCCACCCCCCCAAACCCACTCCCCACAACTGTACACCCCTACCATAACCCTTAGGGATGAAGGGGGACACCTAGATGTGGGTACAGTGTGTTTCGGGTGGGTTTTGGAGGGCTCACATTTACCACCACAAGTGTAACAGGTAGGGGGGTATGGGCCTGGGTCCACCTGCCTGAAGTGCAATGCACCCACTAAAAACTGCTCCAGGGAGCTGCATACTGCTGTGATGGAGCTGGGTATGATATTTGAGGCTGGCATAGAGGCTGAAAATTTTTTTTTTTAATTTTTTTTTGGGTGGGAGGGGGTTGGTGACCACTGGGGAGTAGGGGGAGGTCATTCCCGATTCCCTCCAGTGGTCATCTGGTCAGTTCGGGCACCTTTTCGAGGATTGGTCATAAAAAAAAATGCACCAAGTAAAGTCGGCCAAATGCTCGTCAGGGATGCCCTTCTTTTTTCCATTATCAGCCGAGGATGCTCATCTCTTAAGCGCGCCCCCACCCCGCCTTTCGTACGCTGCCGACACGCCCCGGGAACTTTGGTTGTCCCCGCGACAGAATGCAGTTGAGGGCACCTAAAATCGGCTTTCGATTATGATGATTTGGGTGACCCTGAGAGAAGGACGCCCATCTGCTGATTTGTAGCGAAAGATGGGCGCCCTTCTCTTTCGAAAATGCCCGATAGTATAGTGCAATTTACCTATATCTTATAAGTTAGACCAAGTATTATTATGTTGTGTATCACACTTACTTATTTACATTATTTTATTTATTTATTTATTTATTTATTGCACTTGTATCCCACGTTTTCCCACCTTTTTGCAGGCTCAATGTGGCTTACAAAGGTCTGTTATGGCGTCGCCATTACAGGGTCAAAGATACATTTGGTGTTACAAAAGATCAAGAAAGCAGAGAGGAACTAACAAACAGTTATAGAAAGACGTCATTCAAAATCATGGTGGAGTGGTAACGTACGTGGAGGGGCATAATTGAGAGAAGACTCAATCCCCAAGAAGCACCAGCATCAGGAGGAGCGCTCCCCCTCTATCGAAGAGGTGTCAATGCGCAGATCTTCGGGTACCCCGGTACCGTCTCCTGGACCCGGGCAGCTTCCAGCACTGACGCCTACACCGGCCCCCCCAGCCTCTCCTGGCAGCGGGCCTAGACGAGTGCCTCCGAGCCATCCTCCCGGGGATCCTGGAGGGGCTGATGCGCCAGGCCTTGCCGGCACCAGGGGTGCTTGCATCCACGGTGCCGTTGATGGAAGCGCTGGCTGGCTCTGGCCCTGTGATGCGGTCTTCGACACCGGTGGAATCCCCGTCGACGTCGATGGAGGGAGCTTCGTCCCCGCCGGCGCAGGAGTCCACCTCTCAATACCATCGTCAAGGACATGGTTCCTCGGGGTCGAGACGGGCCCGGTTGCGGTCTGAGCTGAGAGAGCTCATGTCCGACACCGAGGAGGAGGCCTCATGGGAGGAGGAGGCAGACCCCAGATATTTCTCCTCCGAGGAGTCTGTGAGTCTTCCCTCCGACCCCACGCCTTCACCAGAGAGGAAGCTCTCGCCTCCAGAGAGCCTCTCCTTTGCCTCTTTTGTCAGGGATATGTCTATTAGCATTCCGTTCCCAGTGGTTACCGTGGATGAGCCGAGGGCTGAGATACTCGAGGTCCTCGACTATCCATCACCACCTAGAGAGTCTTCCACGGTACCGTTGCACAATGTCCTCAAGGAGACACTGCTTTGGAACTGGTTGAAGCCTTTATCTAATCCCACCATCCCTAAGAAAATGGAGTCCCAATACAGAGTCCACACAGACCCGGAGTTGATGCGGCCTCAGCTGCCACATGACTCAGCGGTTGTTGACTCTGCTCTCAAAAGGGCAAGGAGTTAGAGGAATACCGCCTCGGCGCCCCCAGGGCGGGAGTCTCGCACTCTGGACTTGTTTGGGAGGAAGGCCTATCATTCTTCCATGCTCGTGACTAGGATCCAATCATACCAGCTCTACACGAGCATCCACATGCGGAACAATGTGAGGCAACTGGCGGACCTGGTTGACAAGCTCCCCCCAGAGCAGTCCAGGCTCTTTCAGGAGGTGGTCAGGCAGCTGAAGGCGTGCAGAAAATTCCTGTCCAGGGGTATCTATGACACCTGTGATGTGGCATCCAGAGCCGCGGCCCAGGGTATAGTGATGCGCAGACTCGCATGGCTGCGTGCCTCTGACCTGGACAACCGCACCCAGCAAAGGCTGGCGGATGTCCCTTGCCGGGGGGATAACATTTTTGGCGAGAAGGTCGAGCAGTTGGTGGACCAACTGCACCAGCAGGAAAATGCTCTCAACAAGCTTTCCACCGGGCGCCTTCAGCATCTGCCCCCACGGGTGGACGTTTTTTCTGGACCAGGCAGGCTGCACCTTACGCTTACAGCAAGCGCAGATACAACCAGCTGGCCCGAAGGCCTCCTCAGGCACAGGGACAGTCCCAGAGCGCTCGTTCTTGTCAACAGCGTGCGCCTAAGCAGCCCCCTGCGCCTCCACAGCAAAAGCAGGGACGGGCTTTTGACTGGATCCATGGGAACATAGCCGCCATCAAAGTAGCCGTGCCGGACGGCCTGCCGGTCGGGAGGGGAGGCTGACAGTATTTCACCAAAGGTGGCCTCTCATAACCTCCGACCAGTGGGTTCTCCAAATAGTGCGGTGCGGATACACCCTAAATTTGGTCTCCACCCCACCAAATTGTCCACCGGGAGCTCAATCCTTCAGCTCCCACCACAAGCAGGTACTTGCAGAGGAACTCTCCGCCCTTCTCAGCGCCAATGTGGTCAAGCCCGTGCCACCCGGGCAGGAAGAGCATGGATTCTATTCCAGGTACTTCCTTGTGGAAAAGAAAACAGGGGGGGAAACAGGTATCTGGTGCGAGAAAAGTTCAGGATGCTTTCCTTGGGCACCCTTCTCCCCAAGAATCAGAAAGATGATTGGCTTTGTTCCCTGAATTTAAAGGATGCTTATACTCACATCCCGATACTGCCAGCTCACAGACAGTATCTGCGATTCCGTCTGGGGACACGTCACTTCCAGTATTGTGTGCTGCCCTTTGGGCTCGCCTCTGCCCCACGGGTGTTTACCAAGTGTCTTGTGGTGGTTGCGGCGTACCTGCTCAAGCTGGGGGTGCACATGTTCCCATATCTCGACGATTGGCTGGTGAAGAGCACCTCAGAGGCAGGAGCTCGTCGGTCCATACAGTGCACTATTCAACTACTGGAGCTGCTGGGGTTTGTGATAAATTACCCGATGTCCCATCTCTACCCAGTCCAGTCTCTGGAATTCATAGGAGCTCTGCTGAATTCACAGACAGCTCAGGCCTATCTTCCCAAGGCGAGGGCTCAGAACCTTCTGTCTCTTGCCTCCCAGGCCAGAGCGTCCCAGCAGATCACAGCTCGGCAGATGTTGAGACTCCTGGGCCATATGGCCTCTACAGTCCATGTGACTCCCATGGCTCGTCTTCACATGAGATCAGCTCAATGGACCCTAGCTTCCCAGTGGTGCCAGGCCACCGGGAATCTAGAAGATGCTATCCGCCTGCTCATCAATTGTCGCAATTCGTTGCGCTGGTGGACGATTCGGACCAATTTGACCCTGGGATGCCCGTTCCAAATTCCTCAGCCGCAAAAAGTGCTGACGACGGATGCATCTATCCTGGGGTGGGGAGCTCATGTCAATGGGCTCCACACCCAAGGGGTGAGGTCCCTCCAAGAACACGGTCTTCAGATCAATCTCCTGGAGCTCAGAGCGGTCTGGAATGTGCTGAAGGCCTTCAGGGATCGGCTGTCCTTCCAAATTATCCAAATTTGGACAGACAATCAGGTTGCAATGTACTACATCAACAAGCAGGGGGGCACCGGATCGCGCCCCTTGTGTCAGGAAGCCATCAGGATGTGGCGATGAGCAGGCCAGCACGGCATGCTTCTCCAGGCCACGTACTTGCCAGGCGTAAACAACAGTCTGGCCAACAGGCTGAGCAGACTCATGCAACCGCACGAGCGGTCGCTCCATTCCAAGGTGGTACGCAAGATCTTCCGAGAGTGGGGCACTCCCTCGGTGGACCTATTCGCTTCCCAGACCAATCACAAGCTGCCTCAGTTCTGTTCCAGACTTCAGGCACACGGCAGACTAGCATCGGATGCTTTTCTCCTCCATTGGGGGAAGGGCCTCCTGTATGCATATCCTCCCATACCTTTGGTGGGGAAGACCTTACTGAAGCTCAAGCAAGACCGCAGCACCATGATTCTGATTGCGTCCTTTTGGCCCCGTCAGATCTGGTTCCCTCTTCTTCTGGAGTTGTCCTCCGAAGAACCGTGGAGATTGGAGTGTTTTCCAACTCTCATTTCGCAGAACGACGGAGCGCTTCTGCACCCCAACCTCCAGTCTCTGGCTCTCACGGCCTGGATATTGAGGGCGTAGATTTTGCTTCATTGGGTCTGTCTGAGGGAGTCTCCCGTGTCTTGCTTGCCTCTAGGAAGGATTCCACTAAAAAGAGTTACTTCTTTAAGTGGAGGAGATTTGTCATTTGGTGTGAGAGCAAGGCCTTAGAACCTCGTTCTTGTCCTGCACAGAACCTGCTTGAATACCTTCTACACTTATCAGAGTCGGGTCTCAAGACCAAATCAGTAAGGAATCACCTTAGTGCAATTAGTGCTTACCATCATCGTGTTGAGGGTAAAGCCATCTCTGGAGGGCCTTTAGTCGTTCAATTTATGAGAGGCTTGCTTTTGTCAAAGCCCCCTGTCAAGCCTCCTGTAGTGTCATGGGATCTCAACGTCGTTCTCACCCAGCTGATGAAACCTCCTTTTGAGCCACTGAACTCCTGCCATCTGAAGTACTTGACCTGGAAGGTCATTTTCTTGGTGGCAGTTACTTCAGCTCGTAGAGTCAGTGAGCTTCAAGCCCTGGTAGCTCATGCTTCTTAAACTAAATTTCATCATAACAGAGTAGTCCTCCGCACTCACCCTAAGTTCCTGCCAAAGGTGGTGTCGGAGTTCCATCTTAACCAGTCAATTGTCTTGCCAACATTCTTTCCCAGACCGTATACCCGCCCTGCTGAACGTCATTTGCCCACATTGGACTGCAAGCGAGCGTTGGCCTTCTATCTGGAGCGGACACAGCCCCACAGATAGTCCACCCAATTGGTTTAATGAAGAACTGAAAGAATTAAAAACACAGGTCAAAAGATTAGAACGAGCATGGAATAAAAAAAAAAAGATGACTCCGCACTTAACGACTGGAAACAACTACAAAGAAAATACAAATACACCATTAGACAAACTAAAAGATCTTACTATAAAACTAAAATTGGACCAGACTTCAAGGATACACACAAACTCTTCCAACTCGTAAACAAACTACTAAACATCACACCAGTTACTTCCAATAACATAGACACCCCATCAGCAAACAATATTGTGAACTACTTCAAAGAGAAAATTATAAAGTTACGATTCATGATACCTATCAACACAAATGACTATGCAAACCTCCTTGAGTGCCTAGATCCAATACCTGGGGAGCATCCAGCAGACCGATCATGGACCAACTTTGACACACTCTCGATTGACGACATCTCCCAATTGCTTAGAAAATACGCCAAGTCGCAATGCAAACTAGACATCTGCCCCAGCAGCCTTATAAGATCTGCCCCTCAACAACTCAAAACAGACCTCACGAGCCACATCAACTACATGCTACAAAGTGGCCTCTTCCCAAAGGATAAAGGTAACATTCTACTTACTCCTCTACCTAAAGACGCAAAGAAAAGTGCAGATGACCTAACCAACTATCGTCCAGTAGCATCTATCCCGCTGATAACTAAACTTATGGAGGGCACAGTGACGAAACAACTTAACAAACTATCTAAAGTAGAAAGGTGTCTAAATAAACACTAAATTCTTCACGAATCTCAATCAGGATTCCGATCAAACCATAGTACCGAAACAGTACTGGTGACTCTATTAAATAAATTCAAACAAACAATTGCAACTGGCAACAACATACTCCTCTTACAATTTGACATGTCCAGTGCCTTCGACATGGTCAAACATGGAATATTACTACATATCTTAGAATACTATGGAGTGGGAAGCAACGTTCTAAACTGATTTAGAGGATTCCTGACCTCAAGATCATACCAAGTAACATCGAACGGGACTATATCCAACCCATGGATACCCGAATGCGGAGTCCCCCAAGGATCTCCCCTCTCACCAACCCTCTTGAACCTAATGATGATACCCTTAGCCAAGCTACTAGCCAATCAAAACCTCAACACATACATATATGCAGATGATGTTACGATCTACATCCCGTTCAAACATGATCTAAAGGAAATCTCCAACGAGATCAACCAAAGCTTCCAAATAATGCACTCCAGGGCGGATGCATTTCAACTAAAAGTCAATGCAGAAAAAACACAATGTCTCATACTCACCTCAGAACATAATACAAGTAAATTCACCACAATAACCACACCAAATGTCTCCCTCCCCATCTCAAATGCACTGAAAATTCTCGGAGTCACCATTGATCGAAATCTCACACTTGAAAACCACGTGAAGAACACAACTAAGAAAATGTTTTACTCCATGTGGAAACTTAAAAGAGTAAAACCTTTCTTCCCAAGATCCATCTTTCGCAACCTAGTACAATCAATGGTACTAAGCCACCTGGACTATTGCAACGCACTCTACGTTGGCTGCAAAGAACAGACCATCAAGAAACTTCAAACAGCCCAGAACACCGCAGCCAGACTCATATTTGGAAAAACAAAATATGATGTAGTGTATTTCCAAGGAGAGGTGAGCCCTTGTACTCGATGAAGGAAATCCCTCACCGGGCTGTCGGCTAAAACCCTGAGTCCTCCCTGTGCCTCCCACCGTTCCCCAGGAGTTGAGCTCCTGTGTGCGAGTAGCCAGCTACAGAGAGAACAAAGTCCAGCACAAAGTCCACAGGGTTAGACCCGGCAGCAGATAACAGCAAAACCCAGGGCAAGGCAAAGGTAGTACCAGGCAGCGGTCAAAAGCAGGTCCAGAGACAGGCAGAGGTCAGTACCAGGCAGCGGTCAAGAGCAGGTCCAGGAACAGGCAGCGGTCAGTACCAGGCATCAGTCAGAAGTAGATCCAGGAGCACTGCAACTATCCAGCGAACTGAGTAGAAGCCGAAGCACAGATGGACTGAGGGCAGAGCCTTAAATAGAGAAGGAATTAGGCTCAACATAGGGTTACCATATGGCTCCAGAAAAAGGAGGACGGATTGAGCCAGCCGGGTTTTACTTCCATTGCTTTCCATTGAAAGCAATGGAAGTAAAACCCGGCTGGCTCAATTACTTCCACTGAAAGCAATGAAAGTAAAACCCGGCTGGCTCAATCCGTCCTTCTTTTTCTGGAGCCATATGGTAACCCTAGCTCAACCAAGCACAGCTGAAAACAAGATGACAGCCCCCATCAGATATACCCTACGACCAAATAAGGGCTTCCTTCCTGAAGCTGCCACACTCCAAGATGGCTGCCCTGGCTTAATAGACCCTCTTTTAAGATGGTCGCCAAAACCTGGACTAAGCCCAAATCCAAGATGGCCGTCTGATCCTCCGGTGCCCATACTTGCAAAGACAGGGAACATGACATATGATAGTGCAAAACCCCTAAGAAAGAAACTGCACTGGCTCCCATTCAAAGAACGGATCACGTTCAAGATATGCATGATAGTTCATAAAATCATTTACGGAGACGCCCCGACCTACATGCTAGACCTTGTTGACCTACTTCCTAGAAATGCTAAAAGATCTGCCCACACATTTCTCAATCTACACATCCCCAGCTGTAAAGGACTAAAATACAAACTAACACATGTGACCAGTTTTTCCTACATGAGCACACAGCTGTGGAATGCACTACCAACAAAATTGAAAATAATTAACGAAATGACTAACTTTCGCAAATCTCTGAAAACGTATCTCTTCGACAAGGCCTACCATGAGAATTCATAGCTTAACTACAACACTTTGGTGGTTGGGAGGCAGGGCTAGTACTGGGCAGACTTCTACGGTCTGTGCCCTGACAATGGCAGATACAAATCAAGGTAAGGTATACACAAAAAGTAGCACATTTGAGTTTATCTTGTTGGGCAGACTGGATGGACCGTGCAGGTCTTTTTCTGCCGTCATCTACTATGTTACTATCCAGCTTATAATCGAAAGTGATCGCCAGCCATCTTCCGACATAAATTGGGAGATGGCCGGCGATTTCTTAAAAGCGGTGAAATTGGTATAATCGAAAGCGGCATTTTTGACAGCATCGCCGCTATTCCGTCACTTCGCCGACAAAAGTTCAAGGGGGCGTGTCGGTAGATTAGTGAAGGTGGGACATGGGCGGGCATGGGTGTGGCTACCAGATGGCCGGCTTTCGCCGATAATGGAAAAAAAAAGCGGCGTTAAGCAGTATTTCGCCTGCTTTAATTGGTCCTTTTATTTTCACGACCAAGCCTCAAAAAGGTGCCCCAACTGACCAGATGACCACTGGAGGGGAATGGGGGATGACCTCCCCATACTCCCCCAGTGGTCACCAATCCCCTTCCAAACTAAAAAAATAAAACTAAAAACCTTTTTTCCAGCCTGTATGCTAGCCTCAAATGCCGTACCCACCTCCATGACAGCAGAATGTGTTGTATCCTCCGACAGCCTTTCCCTGGTTGCGATGTGGCTCTGGGGTGAGTGTGACACCTTTTCTGTTAGGTGCCCTGCAGAGAGTCACATTAGCAATGCATTGTGGTGGGTGTAGGGTACTGGGCTCTACTCCCATGGTGCTTTTCCCCCCTGCTAACTGGGTCAGAGTGTGCCCTGTTTTGTTTCCTGTTGTAGTCCTTGCGGTAGTGGCCATTTTTGTAAGCCAGTTTTAGTTCCCTTTCCTGTGTTACCCACGTTAGAAAACGTAGTTCTTACCTTGAATGGTGCTGAAAGAGGGCATTGTACACCATTGTGCCAGCTCTGACCTACTGCTAATCTTAGTACCAGGGGACTCTTTGCCAGTGGGGCACAACCTCTGATCTGCAGTTAACTGTGAGTAAACGTGGTTATTTCAAGAAAGGATTTTTTCAGAGAGATTAGTCTTCAGGTGTGAACTGGTGTGTCAAAGTTATACAGCAGCAATAAGTCCTAGAGGCTGTATGCAGGTCCCTGGAGCAATTTTAGCGGGTGCAGTACATTTGTGGGTAGTGGGTTTGGGGGGCTCAGCTCCCAAAGTAAGGGAGCTATGCACATGGTGGGAGCTTTTCTGAAGTCCACCACAGTGACCCCTAGGGTGGCTGGTTGGTGTCCTGGCATATCAGGGGGGCCAGTGCATTAAAAATGCTGGCTCCTCCCACGGCCAAATGCTTTGAATTTGGCCGGGGTTTGAGATGGCCGACATAACTTTCCAAACCCGGCCATCTCAAACCCGGCGAACTCCACGGCACCGGTGTCGAAGACCGCATCACAGGGCCAGAGCCAGCCAGCGCTTCCATCAACGGCACCATGGGCGCAAGCACCCCTGGTGCCGGCAAGGCCTGGCGCATCAGCCCCTCCAGGATCCCCGGGAGGATGGCTCGGAGGCACTCGTCTAGGCCCGCTGCCGGGAGAGGCTGGGGGGGCCGGTGTAGGTGTCGGTGCTGGAAGCTGCCCGGGTCCAGGAGACCGTACCGGGGTACCAGAAGATCTGTGCATCGACACCTCTTCGATAGAGGGGGAGCGCTCCTCCTGATGCTGGTGCTTCTTGGGGATCGAGTCTTCTCTCGACGTCCCGGAGCTGCCAGTCCCATGCGCCGTGGGCGACCGATGACGGTGCTTCTTCGCAGCCTTCTTTCGATGCCCATCATCGACGCTCCGCGGCATGGACGAGGAGGAAGTGGAATCTCCACGCCCTCTGGGGGTCGGATCCAACAGGGTTCGGTCCCGATGGCCCCGAGCAGCGGGAGTTGCCAGGGCGGACTGCCCACGCAGTCGCTCACCGCCGCCGTCGCTGGCAGGTCGTCAGGCCAAGGGAACTTGTACTCCTGGGGTTGGTGCCATAGTCGTCGTCGAAGACGTCGACATCAGTACCGGTACCGAAGACCTGGCCGTCGACACCGATGCCGCCGAGGTCGACGTCGAAGGGCCGGTGCAAGTTCCAAAAAGACGGCCCCGAAGAACTTGCCTCACCACCTGCGTCTGCTTTCGCAAGCCGAGACACAAGGTGCACGCCTTGGAGTTATGCTCCGGGCCGAGGCACTGGAGACACCAAGTGTGAGGATCGGTCTGTGAGATCTGCCGGCCGCACCGACCACACTTTTTGAATCCGCTCGGGACCTTCGAGAACATCGACGAAAAAATCGCGTCGGCGAGGTGAAAATTGTCGATGGTGGTGGTAAAAGGGCACACCACAAATCAAAAAACGGCCGCGCGGCCACAAGGCCGCGACGAGGTGAACCAAATGGATGAAATTTGATGGAAAGGAAAGGAAAGTCCTGGTTTTTTTTTTTAAGGGTGCGCGAATGCGTGGAAAACAAAAAACAATAAAGGAAATCGCGGACTAGGCCGCAAATCGGTTTTCCGGGGCTGACACAGAGAGGGACGAAGACGCGTCTCTCTCCAGCGCGGAAAGCAAAAAAACTGAGCGGGAACGGTCGCGCACGGGCGGGAAGACGGCCGCGCATGCGTGGTGGGCGTGCCCTGCGTGCGGGACCTCCCGCGAGATTTTTTTCTTCCGGTTTGAGGGCTGCCGTAGACGTCAACCCAGTCGTGTGAACAAGTAGCCTGCTTGTCCTCAGAGAATACGGGTTTCCCCGCCCCTTCGCGGGGCCGTCCTGCGAGGACGCCCTCAGGAAAACTTGGGCGCCCTGTTCGATTATGCCCCTCCACGTCACACACATACATTGAAGAAACACCCATGCCCCTCCCATGCTCCACCCACATGTATGCCCCCCTTGCAGTTATGCGCTGTGGAACTTACATACTTCCTGTGGTCCCAAACCAACAAATTTTGTGTGTACCCCTTGCACCCAGCTTCCTGAGCTTACACCAGGTAGCCGCCTAGGTGTGCAGATAAGGGAGGTTACAAATACCACACTATCTCTGAGGCCCCGACGCTCAAAAGCAAATGCGGGTGCTAGAGGCCATTATCGCTAGACCAGCACCAGCATTTCCTAGCATACAATGCTTAGAGACGGTGAGCGCATGAAACAACAAGCTGTCCAGCACTGAACACAAACAGCATGCAAATGCATGCTAAACACCTCATTTACTATTTCTCCCCAATGCTCAGCAGGCAGCGTGCCAAACAAGGGCACTCCTCCTGTGGCAAATCCTATGCCAGCCTGGAGCTGGCATTAGGGTTGTTCCAAGCAGTGTAGGAATAGGGAAGACCGCTGTCACAACCCTGGTGATCCAGTGGAACCTAGGCCCCCCCCCAAAACACATAAGAGCCTGGAATGCTAGTCCCTCCTCCTTCTAGATGATAGGAGGGGGTTGGGGGGGGTCTATGTTCCACTGTTAGACCACCAGGGCTAGCCTGTGGTGTGGGGAGTGGGAGGTCAGGTTGGGGTCCTGAGTAAGTGTCCCAGTGAACCAACAGGGTTGTATGTAATTTTGGGGGGGAGTTTATATCTTTGGGGGCTGGTGGGCTGGGGTCCATCGGACCTCCAGGCTCTTACATGTTTGGGGGGATGGGGGCGGTCTGGGGTCCAGCAGGGCTTTAGGTTTAACAGGTCTGAGCTGTGCTCCTGCGGGAGAAAAGCCCGGACCTATCAAACCTCTTCTGTGGCAGGATTGTGCCTGGGCTCTTGAGTGCATGCCCAGGCACAATCCTCCCACAGAAGTCCCTAATTATCAATGCTAACAACGTGCCTAAATTTGCATGTTATTAGCACTGATCATAAGGGAGATCTTTCCCCATGCTGTTCCGGCAGTATTTTTACAACGCTGTTCAGAACAGCGCAGGGAACTGAGCATTGTGGCATCACTGTTTTCTGTTCACAGTCAATTCATAAGCACATAAGCATTGCCATACTGGGACAGACCGAAGGTCCATCAAGCCCAGTATTCTGTTTCCAACCGTAGCTAATCCAGGTCACAAGTACCTGGCAAGATCCCAGAACAACCAAACAGATTTTATGCTGCTTATCCCAGAATATGCAGTGAATTTTCCCAAGTCCATCTTATTAATGGCTTAAGGACTTTTCTTTTAGGAAATTATCCAAACTTTTTTAAAACCCTGCTAAGCCAACTGCTTTTACCTCATTCTCTATCAATGAATTCCAGAGTTTAATTACTCGTTGAGTGAAGAAATATTTTCTCCAATTAGTTTTAAATTTACTACTTAGTAGCTTCTTTGCATGCCCCCTAGTCCTGGTATTTTTGGAAAGCGTAAATAAGTGATTCACATCTACCTGTTCCACTCTACTCAGTATTTTATAAACCTCTATCATATCTCCCCTCAGCCGTCTCTTCTCCAACCTGAAGAGCCCTAGCAGCTTTAGCCTTTCCTCATAGGGAAGTCGTCCCATCCCCTTGATCATTTTCATCGCCCTTCTCTGTACCTTATCGAATTCCACTATATCTTTTTTGAGATGCGGTGAGCAGAACTGCACATAGTATTCCTACAACCACCCCCCTCCCCTCCCCTTACAGATACACCACTATCTCTTACAGAATCTGCATGCAAGGTCTGTATGCCTAATTATCTCTGTTCTCTCTGTACACAAACCTCCTAGTGTGTACACAAACCTACCCCCCCCTTCTTTTCTTACAGCCCTGATACCGAGATTTACTAGCTAAGAAACATTTGAAGAATTAGATACACTGTTCTTTCTCTACTTGTTCAACTCTGCTAAACTCTTGCTTTAGTCAGACCTCTACACAGAACAACCTTTTTTTCCAGAAAGACAATAGTCATTAAACCCCCCACCCCCTCCCTCTTTTGAGTAGCAGGGAATCCCTTATACAAACACACGCGCGCGCGCGCACACACACACACACTGATAGCAGAATGTTTCTCTGTAGGGCACCTTGGGAGGAAAACAAATGTAACATACATATAGAAGGAATAGTCCAGTGATGTGGAATTTTCGGAGAACGCTGACTGCAAACTGGTTGATTTCTCTGTCTTTTATAAGATGGTGTATTTCTGTCTTTTCACATAGCTGAAAAAGTGCATGTGTACTTTCATTTTGAAAACTGATACAAAGTGTGCATGTAAAAAGGTTAGGTCTTTTTCCTAACATGAAAAATTTTGGAAAATTCCCTATAATTACTAATAGGTCCTTTTACTAAGCTGCAGTATCAAATGGCCTTAGCGCGCCCATCTGCGGGCATTCTTGTGCACTAAGGCCATTTTTACCACAGCAGTAAAGAATTTTCTATTTATTTCATTAATGCCCATTCGCTAAAGTTTCCATTAGTGAACCACCATTTTTAAAAATTACCACATAAGCACTTCCTGCCACCTATTTTGCAGGCAGTAAGGGCTGCACTAACCAGTTAGCATGCAGTAATGTAGATGCACTAACTGGTTAGCGCAGGAATGTCCATTCTCCACCCCTGACACAATCCATTAAAAAAAATTCCAAATAAATACTTACTGTGTGGTTAGCGCATGCATATACTTAAACTAATGTGTGATGCTTTAGCATGTCCCATATTATACCATTTTTGCTGTCTTAGCACCTAATGCAGCTTAGTAATGACCCCTAAATTAACAGTAAAAGTTGCTACTATTCGTTACTAGTAAAAAAAGGCCCGTTTCTGGAGCCAATGAAACGGGCATTAGCAAGGCTTTCCTCTGGCCCCCCCCCCCCCCCCCCACCCAATGCACCTTCGTTGTTAGTGACGGCATTGTGCCGCCGGGGTCGCCGTCGATGTGTGACTCTGGCCCCCCACCCAACGCACCTTTGTCGTCAGTGACGCCATTGCGCCGCCCTGGCCGCCGTCAATGTGAGTGAATTGCTCCGCCCTCAACGTCATAACGTTTGACGCGAGGGCGGGGCCCCGAGACTGTGTTTTTCGTGGCTTCAGAGCTTCGAACTTACGAACCTTGGCTTCAATGACGTCAGACAATAGAACGTTGAGGGTGAGTTTTATATATATAGATATTCAGTCTCTGCCATTGTCAGCCACTGAAAGCCAATGGCATAGCCAAGGGTGGGTCTGGGTAAGCAAGAGCCCACCCACTTTGGGTTGAGCTTCACCCAGCAGCCAGGCACCCTTGTTGCAGCTGGCAGGGATCCCCAAGCCCTGCCAGCTAAAGACATCTCCAAAAACACCCTAACTCCCTCCAGCACATTGCAGTCTAGAGCAGCTTTAGTAAGCCACCCCAGCACATGGTCAGTTTTGTGCATGTATGAAAACTGAGCATGTGCTGGGTGCAACCCACTGAGCTGTGCTGTGGGATATCTTCGCAAACATCTTCAGCTGGCAGGGCTTCAGGATCCCTGACAGCTCACATATTTGATATTTCAGTTTTGTGTGACAACAAAAAAAACATGGGCATGAACATCTGTCTGGCATCATTTTCAAAAAATGGCCACACAGATATCCTTGCAGAACAGAGGAGGAGCCGGTAGTTACTGCAGTGGACTGTAAACCAAGGCATACAGGTTCAAACCCCACTGTCTTATTTTTTTTTTTTTTGTAAATGTGATACCTTCAGGACCTGAAAAATACCTACTGTACCTGAATGTACACCACTTCAATAGTCTTCAGGCTTGCAAGTGTCATTTGTACAGTAGGTATTTTTCTGCCTCTGGAAGGCAGCATTTTTTTTTTTACTTGGACGTGACTGATACAGGTCTAGACAAAAATGTCCTTTTTAGACATGGGCATTTCTTCCCATTTGAAAATCCCTGTTGGGTATCCTACTTTAAGGCCCTCCTTAGTTCTACTCAAAACATGCCAACAACACACCCCTTGCAATCTGGATGAACTGCAGTGTGAAAGGTCCAACTTCTGACTTTCTAAAACCAGGATTTGGACATTTTTAGCAGATGGACTTTTTTTTAGGTATTATAAGACATCCACCTGCTTTGACAATAAGCACCATAGCCAGTCGAGTTTTCAGGACTTCCACAGTAAATTTTTATGCATTGGAGACTCTGTATCCTATATTATAAAAAGCACCTCCAACATTCTGAGGCTGGCAGCGTGGACAAAAAGCTTGAAGCGTTCGTGCTCCTGTCCTGTATCCATGACATCTCCCACAGCAGCGCGAGTCAACCGCAAGACTCCCTAGCTCACGAGCCGCTCTCTCCTATGTCGCCTCCAGCCCTTCACGCGCCAACGCAAACCCACCCAGGAGCGCGAGTCAATCAACCTGCAGCCCACTCCGAAACAAACCCCGAGGATAAACCACCAGATCGCTCGCCCAAACCGCTGCAAGTGAAAACCGGACAGTTCAAACGCCCAGCAGCGCGAGTCCTCCTGCAGCATGCCCCGCCAAACATCGGTAAGGAAAAGCCAACCAGCCCACCTGCTGCCACTCAAAAACAGAACACACAGAAAAAAGATTCACAACTGGAAACACAATTACTGACTCAGACACGCACTCATGCAACAACTAAAACCTCCCCCACCCTCAGAGACACACACAATGATAAAGCATTGAACTTAACAATCAACTACTCCTGGCACTGTCAGACACACACACACACAAACACAATAACTCACTCACATACACAGGGGAGAGGGAGATGGGGACGGCACACACAGAAAAAAGAATCATAACTGGAACACAATTACTGACACACACACACACACACACTCATGCAACATCTAAAACCTCGACCCCCCCCTCTGTCATTCTGACAGATTAAAAACATGTAACACCCTGTCACAAAACCTCCCCTGTCTCACACATACACACATGATCTCTCTGTGACACACAACACACACAGTTCACTCCCCACCCCACACACACACACAATTACTGACTCACATACACACACTCATGCAACATCTAAAACCTCGCCCCCCCCCCCCCCCCCCCCCCTCTGTCATTCAGACAGATTAAAAAAATTCCAGGAAAGAAATACCTTGCTAGCGCCCGTTTCATTGCTCTCAGAAACGGGCCTTTTTTACTAGTATGCAAATATATTTCATGTATATTCATCCTGAAAACATGAATGGCTGTGGGGTCCCAAAGACAAACTTGGAAGGCCTTGTTCTAGCACAACCATCACAATGATTCTTCTCAGCCAGAGGCCACTGAGGTTCTTTCCAGGACCTGGTATACATTCATCCTTATTGTGGCAACTAGTTGCCACCATTGTATGATGGATGGGATTCCTTCCTCTTAACCTAAGGCTGTATAAGCTACCTCAACAACTTCCTCCACCTTTCTCCACCCAAAGAGCAGAGGCAAGTAGAACAGCTGAGTTTTAGTACTCAGATACATGGACTTTGCCTTAAAAAAATAAGCATTAACTCTCTCTTAAATCCTGAGAATGGATTTCACTGGTGAGTACTTGAGGTATTTTACAATTTTTTTTGTGAAACGTATTACTGGGAGGGAGAATTATTTGTAATTGTATGATGATGCTTATTGGTCTCCCCAAGTCAAAGTACTGGATGGATAGGCCATATTATACATTTTGAATCATTATTGTATCAGTTACTTTATATTATTTGCATTGTTTTATATTTAATATAAACCATTTTGGGTCCCCTTTTGGGGAAAGAAAGATGGATTACAAATAGAAACAGAAACACAGAGCAGACTATAAAAGAACCACTAGGCCGTTTCCCATACTCATCAGTGCCAATTAAGCCCCCCCTCCCCCCCCCCCCCCCCCCCCCCCCCATAAACGAACAGCTTTCCATGCCTTCATGAACTAGACCCATACAGACATCTTTTTCTGGTGTGTGCTATTTACCGCCATTAAATAGTTATAACTTATATATAAAAAAAAGCACATTTACCTCTTTATTCCTTCCTTCTGAAAAATTGGGGACACATTCCACCAGTTTGGCCATTGTGCAGTTTTTTCTTGGTAGGTCTCTTTTCCTTGCTCTGGAAGTATGCTCTGTAGGAAAGTAGCTGTTAAGAAACTAGTCTGTTGTTCTCATAAACCCCTTCCCCACGCTCCCTCTTGCCTGCTCTTTCTATCTGTAAGCAGGTTTCTCATTAACTACCCTTTCTACCAGCCAGGAACTTGCACCTACTGTCAACTGACACACAAAGTAGGGCAGAGGGAAAGAGATTGGCTAGTGCATTCTGTTTACCCCCTTTCTTTCCTCCTCTGTCACCTGTGCAGCTCACTTCTCAGTCTCCACTGGTGTTAACACCAGTGCCTAACCGCGTACTACATCTGTGGTTTATGGGCCATAGGGTCACCAACAATTTCATGTCATAAGATGTAGACTTGACTATACTGATTTTATTCTATCGTATGCATAGAGATGTACTGGTGCTGTTAAGGAAATTAAAAAAAAAATGTAAGGTTGCCACCTCAACTGAATTGTATTCAATCTTTCATTTTACCCCTTTGCATGCATACAATAGGCTAATCAGGAATCACATCCATAACTAGAGTTCTCCTTAAATATTTATAGCCACATCATCATTTGATGATTAGCAAAATTATCCACTGCATAACAATTTATTTATTTTATTTATAACATTTATACCCCACATTTTCCCTTTCCCACCCATTAGCAGGCTCAATGTGGCTTACCTCAAACTGTAGAGGCAATCGCCAATCCGGTAAATAAACAAATAAATAATATACTCTTAATTGATTTGTGTATTCTTGTCTGTCTTTATTTAGATTTAGCTCACATATTTTTCAATGGTAACTCAAAATGTAAGTTATAATTCAGGTATGATGGTATTTTCTGTCCATGGAGGACTTACATTCTAAGTTTGTATCTGAGGTAACTGAGGGTTAAGTGACTTGCCTAAGATCACAAGGAACAGCAGTGGGATTTGGTTGTCACCTTGGTTTGTCACCTAGGTGCTCTAACCTGTTATGATTCTACTGAGACAGGCAGGGGAATGACTGGGACTCGCTTCGGATTGGCCTGATTGAGCTGACGTCTGAAGCAGCAGATGTCAGAAGTCAGACCTTATTTAAACTTACCTCTCCCTACAGTGGACGCTCTAGCATTATTTCCTCTCAGCTGAGCTCTGGTTCTCTTGCTTACTCTGTGCTCATGGCACAGTGTGTATTCTTTGGAGTTTGCTTCCTCTTCTCTTTGTTTGTGGTCTCTGTGTGTGCTGGTTGTAACCAGCGTTTCCTTGATAGATTCACTGCAGCACAGCTGGGTCTGTTGTCTCTCCTTTGCCTCGTTTCTCCCTGCCTGGCTGTGGTGTTGATTTGTCCAAGGTAAGCTCATCTCTGCTTTGTTTGTTTAGTTTCCCTCTACTCTGCTTTAATCCTTTATGTGCAGTGCTTGGTATTTGTCTTTTCTGAGACCTGCCTCCTTTTAGGAAGCCTTTCTGTCTGTGGTAAGCTCGTTCCTGCTTTGTTTGTTTAAGCTTCCCTCTACTCTGCTTTAACCCTTTATGTGCCGTGCTTGGTATTTGTCTTTCGTGAGCCCTGCCTCTTTTAGGCAGCCTTTTTCTGCTGTTTGCTTTTACCCTTTCTGTTCTCTTGTGCGCCCTGCTTCTTTCCTGTCCTTATGTTTGAAAGCAGCCTTTCTTTGTAGTCGACTTTTGCTTGTTATTTTGCTGTGGGCTCTGGCCCTTTTCTTGTGTGTGTATTTGAAGGCAGTCCTTTCCTCTGTTCTGCTTTTACTCTGGGTGTCCTGTGTTTGTTATTTGACTTTGGGGAGTTCTGTCCTCCTTTTCTGCTGTAGTTAGTTAGAAACTGCCTTTTCTTTCTGTCCACTTCTGCCCTTGGTGTACTGTGTTTGATTTGGCCCTGGTGGGTCCTGGTACTCCTCCACCTGGGGAATTCTAGCAGCCTTTTCCTTCAGTCTGTTTTTCCTGCTCAGCCATTTCTGTAGAGCTTCGTTCTTTTAGGTTACGAGTCTATAGTGTCCTGCTCTGACCCTGGCTTTCCCTTTTTCCCTGTGGGCTCTGCCCTCCGCTACCTCGGTTACTGTGTAGCCTTTGTTTGTATTCTCTCCCTCTGGTTGTAGTCTGTATCTGCCAGTTTGGTCTGTCACCCTTCCCTTTGTGTCACTGCCTGGTGCTGTGTGCGCTGCTTCAGCTCCAGTCCCTTCTGGGACCCCTCGTTGTTCTTTTCCCTTCCCTAATGTATGATTCAGTTCCAGTTCGGCCTTGCGGCCCGTACGCTTGGACTCTGTATAAGTGGGTTCCCGATCGGCCTTACAGCCTGCCTGAGTGGTCAATTTCGCTTTTCTGGTGGTGCTTGTTGATTTTCCTGAGTGTGCGGGACTTTGCATAGCGCCAGGTTGGTCTACCATAGGCCTTGGCCAAGGTCCTTCCTAAACCTCGGCCTGGGCACAAGGGCTCACAATCAGATTAACATAACCACTAGGCTACTCCTCCACTTTTGACTAAATTGTCAATTCTGGTATAAATATTCAGCTGGCAGTGGTGAGCATTTTGCTGAACAGCACTGGCGTTATTTCCAGAAATGTAATGCAGGGCTATGTCCGGGCTTCAGCACTGAATATCCGGTTTATGTTGATATTTAGAATTTAACCAGCCATGGGTTGCCGCATAAAGATAGGACTGTGTTTTATGCAGTCAAATTTATGTGGCTACCCTGGCCAGTTGTGCTGAATATCAGCATTTAATTGGTCAAGTACTGATACCACCCCTGGAACACCCCAAAATAGCTGGTTTTCACTTAGGAGCTAACCACTAAACTTCAGAAGCAATAACTGATTAAGTGCCACTGAAAATTAGCAATAAGCCCCAAACAAGTGATTTAACTGGTCACTGTGCATTTTTGGCTGGTTAGATCGTTTTGAATATTGACCAATCTGTGGATCCTAGATGTCGAAGTACACAGGCAATTATGTTGTGGCAGTTTTATAAAAGCAGCATTTGAATCTTTGTGTCTTTATAAAATTATCCCATGGGAATCACATGATGCTCTGAGTGGAGTTGACACGTTGCCTCCAAGGGCTCCCTGCTCTAAACCTTTTATTTTGGAGGTCTAACTTGCTCCAGATGGCTTTCTCGCCTTTTCTCTGAGTAGCAGAACTGTATGAACAGATTTTTTTACCACTTCTCAATACCGTATGGCTACAAAATCTATTTGGAGGGAGAAGGATAATCTCCACACCACAGATAATAAAATGGTGGCCTTGCCAAGTCCCGCAAAGTTGTCATTTACAAAAAATGAGTTGGAACAACTCACAGCAGTAGTCTACTGGGCGTTAACTCTTCAACTAAATCAGATATCCGGCAGGCTTCTGCATTTTGAAACAACGTTGGCAGAGGTGTCTAAAAAGGACCAGTGAGCTGGAGCAGCAAGTATCTAATGTGGAGGACATCTCTACTGAAGTGACATCGCAGGTAACATGGCTGCAGGAGCAGCTCCGCAATCAGGCCATCAAGCTAGATGACCTTGAGAACCGCTCCAGGCGTAATAATGTCCGTTTTATGGGTTTGCTGGAGAGCATTCCTAACCAACAACTCCCTCAGAGCCTTGAAACATGGCTCGTTGCACGTTATCCACAGTTAGCTGACCTGGGACAGATCTACATAGGGTCGGCCGCAGACTAGTCTAGATGCGGAATGGGTGTTTGATCAAGTGCATTCGTCCTTCCTATTTCACACCTTGCGCTATGTTGGTATACAGAATTGGTTTCTGCTTGTAATTTCAATGCTATATTTAGATCCACAGGCTGCGTTATTGGTGAACGGAGCGCACCCCCTCCTTTTCTATTCAACGGGGCATGCATCAGGGGTGTCCTCTGTCTCCCTTATTGTATTTGCTTTCTTTAGAGCCCCTGTTGTGTGCGCACTGTCATTCGGAAGAGGTGGCTGGTATTCGGGTATGTGAGCAGACGATTTAAGTATTGGCCTACGTAGATGATCTGCTGTTGGTTTTGAGGGAACCACAGCACTCTTTATGTTCGGGGTCCAAGGCAGCAGTACCTTCAGGGACCCAAGGCTGCGTACTTGAAATAAATTGAGTCTACAAAGTAATAAATCAAATTAAGCTGACTTTATTTAGTATTACAAAAAAGCAAATAAAAGAAAGGGTTAAAAGATCTTGAGAAGGAAAAAATAAGCTTTGTTCTCAAGGAAGTATTACAAGCACTTACTAAGTTAGGAATCCGGAAGCAATGCTCGGTTCCTATTACTACGCAGTTACATATATACTGAATTTTTGCTTCCGCATACGTGCATCCTGTGCACTATCTCCTCTAATCCTGTTCAAGCCAGCTCTGTGTCAGTGCCTTGTACATTCCTTTGTTCTGAGATCAAAATTTGTGATCTGTTACAGGAAACACTAAACCACAGAGTTAGCCCTGCCGTTAGCCTTTGTGTGCCGCACCCTTTTTCTTAAGCATCTCTCAGCATTTACTTCAGTTGCTTAAGCTTATTGATTCCTACAGCGACCTGTCAGGGTTCTATCTCAATCTCAATAAATCGATGACCCTTCCACTTTCCCCAGAGATTCGCACAAAGTGGGTGAGTACTTTCCTTCTTCAGTGGGTGGCAGATAAGTTTAAATATCTGGGTGCATCTGTTTCTTCTGAGTTGTTCCAGCTGTATGCATGTAATGTATGACCTCTCTTAGCTGAGACTAAATGGTTATTACAGATCTGGCGTGCCTATCCTCTTTCTCTGCTTGGGCGGGTACATCTGTTTAACATGATGCTAGCACCTAGCTGTGGTTATATGTTTTTCAGATGTTGCCCCTTTATCTTAAAGTCCAAAATAAATGATTACTCCATTGGCTGCTTCAGCAGTTTCTTTGGCAGGGCAAGTGCACCCAACTTCCTATAGGAGTGTTGCAAAAACCAAGGGCACATGAGGGCCTGGGGATTCTCAATTTACGTTATTTGCCTGTGGCCTGTGTGATGAGACACCTTAATGATTGGTATCATGGGGTTGAGACCTTTGCTGCTACCTCTTTGGAAACCTCCTTTTTGACCTCAGAGCATTTCAGCTGGCTGCTGCATATGGTGCCCGGAAGGTCTCCCAGAGTCTTGAGTAATAACCCAATCTTACAGTCTGCCTGTGCCACTTGGCGCTGACTGTGTAAATGACACCATTTCTCTGCTGCAGTGACTCGTTTTATTGCTATTTATTGGAACCCAGATTTCCCGACTGGCATGGATAGCAAGGTGTTTGCCCTCTGGAGATCCCTGAGCATTCATTACGTTCATCAGCTATTAACAGATGAGGGTCACCTGAGGTCCTTTGGTGAACTACAAACTACTTACTCTTTACCGCCCTCGGATTGCTATGCTTATCTGCAGCTAGTGTACTATGTTCGCAGCTTGGGCTTGACCAACCTTGTGAGGATATCTAAGATACTCTTAATATAGCACTCGCTCGGGGTTCTCAAAATCCAGTTCCTCTGGCATACCATCATCATTATCTGCAGGACACTACAGAGAATTTTGACTACATCAAACTGGCTGCCATGTGGTTGAGGGAAATAACTCTCGAGGTAACCTCAGCTCAGGTACAAAACTGTGTTTTGGGGACTCAAAGTCAGTTTATGAATGTATCCTTCTGGGAATTACTGTATAAATTTGTGTTGCAACTCTACATTTCACCGCACCTGGCTTTTAAAGCCTCCTTTTGCTTGTCCAAAACGTACTTAAAGTGTCAGGCTGACTCGGCCACTCTGAGTTATATATTCTGGACATGTCCGTGAGTTCACCTTTTTTGGGCACAGACATTCCAATCCATCTCGGCTCAGTGCTCACGTACACTTTCTGTCAGCCCACATTCTTTTTTGATATATTCTCAATTCCAATTCCTGTGCCGGTAGGTATGCAGAACTTTCTTCTCTGAGCTGTGCTAATTGGGAAGAAAGTGATTTTACTCTACTGGCGAGAGCCCACTGCCCCTACTCTCATGGTGTGGTGCATCCACATGATCTCCCTGCTGGCACTGGAACACATGGAACATCGAGGATATGGACTCTGTGCAGGGCCACAAATTTCAGCACACCTGGGAGCATTTCTGGGCAACTCTCAATCAATAAGAAGCCTTTTCTCATAGGGAAGTCGTCCCATCTCCTTTATCATTTTCGTTGCCCTTCTCTGTACCTTTTCTAATTCCACTATATATTTATTGAGATGCGGTGACCAGAACTGCAGACAGTATTTGAGGTGCGATTGCACCATGAAGCAATACAAAGGCATTATAACATTCTCAGTTTTGTTTTCCTTTCCTAATAATTCCCAACATTCTATTTTCTTTCTTGGCTGCCTCTGCACATTGTGCAGAGGGTTTCAACATATCATCGATGGTACCTAGATCCTTTTCCTGGATGGTGACTCCTAATGTGGAACCTTGCATCACATAACTATGGTTTGGGTTCCTTTTTTCCACATGCACACTTTGCACTTGCTCACATTAAAAGCCATCAGCCATTTGGATGCCCAATCTCTCAGTCTTGTAAGGTCATCCTGCAGTTTTTCACAATCCTCTTGCGATTAATAACTTTGAATAACTTTGTGTCATCAGCAAATTTAATTACCTCACTAATTATTCCCATCTCTAGATCATTTATAAATATGTTAAAAAGCAGCGGTCCCAGCACAGACCCCTGGGGAATCCCATTATATACCCTTCTCTATTGAGAATAAGGACCATTTAACTCTACTCTCTGTTTTCTATATTTTAACCAGTTTTAAATCCACAATAGGCCATTGCCTCCTATCCTATAACTTTCTAATTTCCTCAGGAGTCTTTCATTTGAAAATCCAGATACACAATATCGACCGGCTCACTTTTATCCATATGCTTATTCACCCCTTCAAAGAAATGTTATAGATTGGTGAGGCAACGTTTCCCTTGACTAAATCTATGTTGGCTTTGTCTCATTAATCCATTCTTATATATATGCTCTGTAATTATATCAAGGTAAGCAAGCATCAGAGAGGGAGAGAGAGAGAGAGAAAATTACAGAGCAGTGTTGGGTATAGGGCGGTGAGGTTGGTGGATGGGGGGGTGGGGGGGTTTGGTTTTCTTAAATTGTTGGTTTATTGTTGTTGCAATGCACATTGTTGAAAAATTTGGTGGCCTTTTATTGCATTTGGGTTTTGTTTTGTTTTATACCTGCTCTGAGCATTTATTTTATAAAATACTCACATAAGTTTCAATCGTGCTCCAATTCCACTATTCTCCATACCCACAACCCTCTCTTTTCTTTTTTTCTGTGCTTTGTTTGGTTTTATTTTTACTTTAACTTCTAAATGTATTACTTTGGCAACACATATAAAATTGTTGTGCCAATAAAATTATCTGAATCTGTGTATGCTATGTTTCTGTGTACCTGTGTTATAAAGTTGTAGGGGTATATGCACATATAAGAGCCATATTTCAGCACACATTGGAGTGGAGGAGTAGCCTAATGGTTAGTGGAACAGCCTGAGAACTGGGTAACTTGTTTCAATTCCCACTGTAGCTCCTTGTGACTCTGGGCAAGTCACTTAACCCTCTATTGCCCCAGGTACAAAATTAGTACCTATAAATAATATATAAACCCCTTTGATTTTAACCCCAGAAAGGCAGTATATCAAATCCCATCCCCTTTCCCTTATAAAATGATTTCCATGTGTCTCTATTATATATATTTTTTGATATTAGCACTCCCCCCCTTTTTTCCACGATACTGTCACTTTTGCATCACGTCCGATTTGAGCAGAATCAAACTCTTCACTTTCATTCATACACATACATGCAATTTTGCATTTATTCATATTCATTCTTATTATTATTACCTTTTGAGTATATTCTTTTAAAATTTTGGCTTTCACAAAATCAAATCACATTTAAAATAAACGAGTCCACGGTTCAGTTTTTCAAAGTTTTGTGCAAATACAGTTTTAATCATCACGCTTTACTCTTTTGCGTGCTTATTTCTATTCTCATTTTCATTTTTATTTTCTCTCATCTGACAACACTCCTTTAAGACCGGCACGTTGAGCACGCGCTCTCTCTTATTCCCAATTCATCTTTATCTACGGTCAAATTGAAGCACACTTAATCACAGTATTTCTACAGCACGCATTCTATTAGTTTATTTATAATAGTTTCTATTATACCACTCTTCTTTTCAAATTACCATTTCACATACACACACAATTTATTCTAAATCTAGTAAAATTTCATTCACATATCCCACACACACATCTTAGTTTATTCAATTATCACCTATTATCAGACATTTTCATCATTCCATTTCACTTTATATTACGCATCCACCATGTTTATTAGCAATCATCTAATGGCGATTTAAATTACCCTTTATTTTTAAACAATGTCTGTGTCGATTTCATTTCAAGTCAAAGTTAGTTCATCCGTTCACTTCCGTGTATCTCACACACAATTAGTTCCATTTACGTAATATTCTTTTTAATTGATACAAGCCGAGTCCCGCAGTATATTTTATTTTATTTTTCACATACACCGCACAATTAGGTTAGTCTAGCGTTACCTCACTTCCGTTTTCAATTAGTTGTCATTATTCAATATAGCCATATGTTAGTTTTTTCCCTCCATTTTTTTGAAAAACGTCATTTCCTTCTCTTCATCTATTTAAGAGGCACTGACACTACTGCCATTTCTTATTATATTCTACAATTGCACACGTTGTTTTTGCAGAGGAGGTAAGCAGTAAGTTTTGAACATATTCTTCGCGTTTGGTAACATTTAACTATACGCACATAATTTAATCAAGTTTGCTTATAGATCCCCGATGGTTTGATATAGATATTGCTTTTTGTGTTTTAAGGTTCAATTCGTTGTAGATTTACAAACTCATATTGTGGCACTTATCAAGTAAAAAAAATTTTTTCACCAAGAACAGTCTCCATTCATAGAATTCTGTTAGTTTTACATACACAACACCTCTGGCGATTCAAGGTTTACGTGGTGGGAGACATACAAATTTACATAGCCGCACTCATTTAGTAGAGGTTCAAAACCTTCACTGAGAATAGATAATGTTCCAACAAACATTCCAGTGCCCGTTATATCTGTGATAGTCATTATGATCATTTCGATCAAATCATGTCATTTAAGAGTCATTATTCATATATTTCATTTCATTTATTCATTTTTTAGGTTATCTTCTTATTTCTCTTTTCTCTCTCTTTCGCAGTTTAACGAGCTTGTGCCGTTCTTCCTACTTTAAAATACAAAAACCTTTTTAGAAGAGAGGAGGTAAGCCTGCCTTCGTTCTCCATAACTGTATATTACATCACCTACATATCTTTATATAGTAATTATTAAAATAATTTTTTAATCAGCATCTAGTTCAACATTTGAGTTATTCTATATGCACCATTCTTTATGCATATTATTTACAATATATATTTTTTCAATATTCCATCTAGCATCATTCTACACGATTTATTTTATATATGAATATTTTTTATATATGAATTTTTTATATATGAATCTTTTCTTCTGAATTTTTAAGTTTCTTTTTTATTTCCATTCTCCATCTTTGCATATATAGACCCAAGAGAATTTTGTTTTATCATTCACTTTGGAGCACATACTTCAAGCCGCACTCTCCAAAGGTATTTTATAATTCATTTATTTCACTCCTAATTACAAAATGAGTTATAAATTTTTAAAGGTGTACGGTTATTTTATTATATTTATGTGCTAATTTGTCACATTTTATGTTTGTTGTGATAAATATATAAGATTTTTCGTTTAAGGTTATCCAATATTTAATTTCAATATATGTTCATTACAGATGTATGCATGTATTCTTAGTCAAATTCTTTCAACCATAACTATAATTTTTAATTTCTGTTACAGATATATTACATAATTTTTAATTCTAATTCTTTTTCCGTTTTTGTCTTAATTCGTACATATACACAATGTTAAATTTTAATACAGATTGATTTGTTAATCAATGTATAATCCATGCGTTCCAACAATTTACAATTGATAAAATATTAAAAAAACTTGTTCCATACACTTCTTACATATAATTTAAATCCATGCTTTTAGATTTAGTTGTCGCTAATTTTTCTTTGTCTGTTTATTTATGATGTATACTATGCTACTGTTTGTCATTAGTTGTATTATCCATTTCGTCCAGGATATATTTGTAACAAATTGTTTTATTTGTCTTATTGTTTTAATCAAGTTTTAAAGACCCCTGAGGCAGGCCTTTTGGGCCGAAACACGGCCGTGTCGGGTCATTTTTTATAAAAATTTCGTCATTTTTTATGTGAATAAACATATTTGGTATCCTCATTCCATTTCCTCACTTTTTTCTCCACATCTCTATAAAGCACTGCACACACCTGCATATTTATTATTTATTTATTTATTTATTGTATTTGTACCCCACATTTTCCCACCTTTTTGCAGGCTCAATGTGGCTTACAGAGTATGGAAATGAAAACATCGTTACATGATTTGAAGACAAAAAAATATGAAAAGACAGTCAATCATAGGCTGCAGTGAAAGAGGAATTCAGATGGAAAGGTGTTAGGTAAGGTCATGTGAGAGGTGTTTTAGGTGTACTTGGGTAGTTTAAGGAATGATTTGTTTCATTGAGGGTGACTTTTATAGGCTCTGTTGAAGAGATGTGTTTTCAGGGCTTTGCGAAAGCTTGTTAGATTGGTTATGGTTTTCAGCGCCATGGGTAGTGCGTTCCAGGACTGTGTGCTTTTGTACGCAAAGGTAGTAGCATAAGCCTGTTTGTATTTCATTCCTTTACAGCTGGGGAAGTTCAGATTGAGGAATTTGCGGGCCGATCTTTTGGCATTCCTGGGCAGTAAGTCCACTAGGTTTAGCATATAGAGTGGGGCATCTGCATGAATGATTTTGTGTACAGTCGTGCAGATCTTGAACTCAATTCGTTCCTTGAGCGGGAGCCAGTGTAGTTTCTCTCTGAGGGGTTTCGCACTTTCGTATTTAGGTGTTCCAAAAATGAGTCTGGCTGCGGTGTTCTGGGCTGTCTGGAGTTTTTTGATGGTCTGTTCTTTGCAGCCTGCGTATAGAGCATTACAGTAGTCCAAGTGGCTTATTACCAGTGACTGTACTAGGGTGCGGAAGATGTTTCTTGGGAAGAAAGGTTTTATTCTTTTGAGTTTCCACATCGATTGGAACATTTTTTTCGTAATGTTCTTCGCTTGGGTGTCGAGAGTGAGGTTTCGGTCAATGGTGACTCCAAGGATTTTCAGATTTTCTGAGATAGGAAGTGTGCAGTAGGGTGTAGTTATTGTAGGGTAGTTGTTTGTATTGTATTGGGAGGTGAGAACTAGGCATTGAGTTTTTTCTGCGTTGAGTTTTAGCTTGAATGAGTCCGCCCAAGAGTGCATAGTCTGGAAGCTCTGGTTGATCTCGTTGGTTATTTCATTTAAGTCGCTATGGATCGTAACATCATCAGCATATATGTAGGGGTTAAGGTTTTGGTTGGCTAGAAGTCTGGCTAGTGGTATCATCATTAGGTTGAAGATAGTTGGTGAGAGGGGGGATCCTTGGGGAACTCCGCATTCTGGTCTCCAAGGTGGTGATTTGTCCGTATTCGTTATTACTTGGTAGGATCTGGTGGTGAGGAATCCTTCAAACCATTTGAGAACTGGGCCTCCGATTCCGAAGTACTCTAGTAGGTATAATAGTATTTCATGATCCACCATGTCGAAGGCACTAGACATGTCAAATTGTAGGATGAGTATGCTCTTGCCGGTTGCGATCGTTGTTTTGAATGTGTTCATTGCCGACACTAGTACAGTTTCAGTACTATGATTTGATCGAAATCCTGATTGAGACTCATGTAGAATTGAGTGTTTGGTCAGGTATTCGGTGAGTTGTTTCGTCACTATACCTTCCATCAATTTTGTTGTGAGTGGGATGGAAGCGACTGATCGGTAGTTGGTTAAGTCCATTGTGCTTTTCTTGGTGTCTTTAGGCAGAGGAGTGAGTAGGATATTTCTATTTTCCATGGGGAAGAGTCCGTTTATGAGTCTGTAGTTTATTTGGTTCATGAGGTCTTGTTTGAATTGTTTGGGTGCGGATCTTATTAGGCTGGTAGGGCAAGTGTCAAGTTTGCATTGAGATTTGGCATATTTACTGAGCCAGTGTGTGAGTTCATTTATTGAGATCAGGTCAAAGTTGGTCCATGATCGATCGGCTGGGTATTCCCCAGGATTTGGGTCTAAGCATTCAAGGATGCTTGTGTACTCAATGGTATTGCTCGGTATCATGCGTCGTAACTTTGTAATTTCTTCGTTGAAATAGTTCGCTAGGTTGGTTGCCGATGGGGTGTCTGTGCTATTCGAGGTCACCTGAGTGGTGTTTAGGAGACTGTTTACAAGTGAAAAGAGTTTGTGCGTGTCCTTGTAGTTTGGTCCTATTATAGTTTTGTAGTGCGTTCTTTTGGTATGTCTGATTTTGTATTTGTATTTTCTTTGTACTTGTTTCCACTCTTTGAGTGTGTGTTCATCTTTTTTTTTGCTCCATGCCCTTTCTAGTCTTCTGACCTGTGTTTTTAGTTCCTTCAGTTCTTCATTAAACCATGGGATTGAGTTATTCCTATGTGAGGTTCTCGTTTGGAGCGGTGCTATTTTGTCTAGCACTGTTCTGCATCTGTTGTCCCATTCTTGTAGGAATTGGGGTGATTCTGTAGTTGTATTCCATTCCTCAGTATATATTTGTTGCCAGAATGTTAGACGGTCTATTTTTCCTCTCGTAGTATAGGTTTTCTTTTCTTGTTTTTGTTGTTTCTCTTTTGTTTTCCAGAGGAGGGAGGTGGTTGCTTTGTAGTGATCTGACCATGGTGTGAGTGTCCATTTTGTATCCCTGAATATGAGGTTCGCTTCTGGTGAAAATTTATGAGTTATGATGTCTAGTGTGTGTCCTTTTTTGTGGGTGGGTTGCATGTTCGGCCAGTGGATCTCCCATAGTTGGAGGAATTCCTTGCATTCGTGTACGTTGTTTGAATTTGTGTCTTCGAGATGGAGGTTTATGTCTCCTGCTATGAGGACATTTTGGGAGGACAGACAAGTATTTGATATGAAGTCTGTAGAATAGGATTATGTTTAGTTGATCATGTAGGTTAGGGTGGGTGATTCTAACTGTGGCTATTTCGAGTTGAGGGAGGATTGATGCAGCTGTTGTTGTAACTATGAATTGGGATTTATAAATTATAGCTATACCTCCGCCTCTTTTTCCTTCTCTTGTCCAATGGGTGATTTTGTATCCTGGTGGACATAGTTCTATGATTATTGGGTCTTTGGAATTATGGATCCAAGTTTCATTGATGAGAAGGAAGTCAAGGTTATCTGCGGTTATCCAGTCAGCTATCGTTGTAGTTTTCTTGATTATTGATCTGGCGTTGGTGTATCCTATTTGTATTAATTGGTGTTGCTTCCTTGGGTTCGAGTTTGTGGTGATTTTTATCAATTGTCTGTTTTCTTGATGTGCTGATTTAGTGTCTTCTTTTGGTAACTTCTGTTGGTGTCCATGGGCGATATACAATTTATGATAATAATATTAAACAACTTATCCTCTCCTTTCCTCAGGGGAGACCCATACACAGTTCAAGGTCAGTTAAAATGTAACAAAATATGTGTGTGTTTTTAAACTTATAATTCTAGTCATTTCAACATTTCAATCCAGTATTCAGTTTTATTTGCAGTTTCATTTCATTTATTTAGATGTTTGAATTTTCTGTTGGGGAAGGTAGGGTTTTCCATCTTACATGCACTACAAGGGGCTTCTGCTGTTCCCCATTTCTTAATTAGTTTTCTCATGCATTCGTTCTGTCTTTATTGCTTGCACAAACATATTTAAGTTGGTGTTCGGGGTTTATTTGGGATAAAACAGGAAATAAATTTTAGTATATATAATTTTTCTTACTTAGGTAGCAGGATCCACAAGAATGTGCTCTTCTGTTTATACAAGGAGGAACATTCTGAAGCATCTGCTCCTAAGTGGAACCCAGCTTGCAATATAGTATAATGGAGGCTGGTCCTGCCTGCCAGTTACAGGGGTAGAAGTCTTCTCTCTAGATTGGATGGAACCATAAAAAGGCCATACATGCAGGGACCCATGTCTTCCCTCTAGAGGGAAGGGGAAGGGAAATGGGACTTGATATACCGCCTTTCTGTGGTATTTTGCAACTACATTCAAAGCAGTTTACATATATTCAGGTACTTATTTTGTACCAGGGGCAATGGAGGGTTAAGTGACTTGCCCAGAGTCACAAGGAGCTGCAGTGGGAATCAAACCCAGTTCCCCAGGATCAAAGTCTGCTGCACTAACCACTAGGCTACAAGATTAGGCTATGGTCACAAATGTATATATCCACAGGTGAGCCTGTCAGAAGACAGGCATCTCCATTTTTGGATCAAGTCCCCCCCCCCCCCCCCCCCACACACACACAAACACAAACGCACACACCACCACCAACCCCAAGAATTTGACTACTCAGGTACCTGATCTTTTGGCAGCAGGCACAGCTGCAGAATGATAATAGTCATGCAGGATAGGTTTGTAGGTGCAGCAGCACAGATAATGGGGGGCTTGCGGAGTCTGGTGTGTACACTATCTCATCTCTAGCCTGGCTGCCCTTCCCTGCTGTGGCGTACTGTTACATTTTCTTTCTGACCCAGGACTGCAGCACCAGCAGCCCTCTGTATTGTCCCTATATCCTCCACACCGGGTCAACCTGCTAGCACTGCAGCTGCTGTATTATCACAGTAGTGTGGCTGTCTGAAGACTCTGCCTCCTTTCATAATGGTAGTGGTCACACACTTCTGGTCTGGACTCCCTCCTACTGCTCTTAATAACTACAACAGCAACAGTCCTGCACACTCCCTCAGCACTGGCAAAGATGAGGGTGAATCCTTCTGGTGAGAATTGGACAATGACTACTCTCAGTGGGTTCTACCAATGCTCAATATTGAGGGTGACTGGGATACTCTCAATGCCAATGTATCCCTAGTCTTTGATACAGCTCCTGGTCCCATAGAAAACAATGCTGATGTTGATAGACTGGTCTCATCTCTGAAAAGCTTTTCCCTCTAATATTTTCTACCATTAATCCATTTCTTTGACATCTGTAAACAAGAAATACCATGAGAGGGATCATGGTCAGGTCCCAGCCACTGCAGGTACCATGAGTGGGTATCCATACTGGATATGGTCCAATTGCATTCGAACACTTCCCTGAGACACATCATAAAACATAAGAACATAAGAATTACCATACTAGATCAGACCAAAAGTCCATCTAGCCCAGTATCCTTCTTCCATTAGTGGCCAAGCCAGATCACAACTACCCGGCAGAATCCTAAGTAATAGCAAAATTCCAAGGGGAGATGGGCAGGTTGTGAAAATATATGCCTGCTGTCCTCGGAGAACATCTGCTACAGGTGAGTAACTTAGCTTTCTCTGAGGACAAGCAGGCATGATATTCTCACAAATGGGACTCACTACCTACCAGGCTCACCAGAAAAGTATATTCTGACAGTGAAGCCAATAGTGAACCTGGTAGAAAACAGGCCAGAGGGTAGAGTTGGATTTTAAAAAGATTCTGCAGAACTGCTTGTCCAGACCGGCTGTCCCACCTGGAATATTGATCCAGATGGTAGTGAGTCATAAAAGGGTGAAGACCACGTAGTCGCATTGCAAATGTCTTGAATAGAGGCAGAGCAGAAATGGGCTACTGAGGTCTCCATAGCGCATACATTATGAGCGTTGACAAGGCCATCAAGAGTCAGCCCAGCCTGAGCATAGATGTAGAAAGGATAATAAAGATCTTATACTGATCCACCTCTGGAGTCATACTCGATTGGTTGACCTATGTCCCTTCCCTACTTCATTGGATAGACTTTACTCCATAGGGTATTCTTCCTTGTTTTTCAATTACAAGATCTTTATGACAGGCAAAGAGCTTTTTGTGAAGTGTGGAACTCTTTTCGTTTATCACAAGGAAGATATTCAGCAAATGATAAAGAAGTTTGTATAAGATATTTTAAATGGTGGAATATAGCTCTAAAATGCGATTGGTTAGCATTGTGCTTGGAAAGTTTTTCTGACAAATGAGTCCAGAGTTCATGCTTCTCTTCCTGGAGGAGCAGAAGCACAGCATCTAGCACTGCAAGTGTGTTTTAAAGCATCATCAAAGAATGATGTGGTAGCTGTATCCTTTCATATCCGGCACATTTTCGTATTCTATACATTGTGTAAATTTTCTCTGGGGCAATTTGAACTGACAGAGAGGTCTCTCAGTTTTTGAACAGAGTGGTTTTCATAACTGAATGGAGAGGAACTGTAATACCCTCTCTTGGTGGGGAATCAGTCAAGAACCTCAAAAGGCTCTGCTCAAGGTTCTTCCTCTGTGTCCAACTTGAAAGGTATAGTGTGACCCATTTCACAAATAAAACCTGGAAAGGATTTCTGGAGATAATTTTCTGATGTTGGAGAAAGCTCCTCTGCTCACGATGACAAATGCATCAGTCAACGTTGAGCCAGTGTATGGGACCTCTCCCTTTACCATCTCTCTGATGTATCTATGGGTTGTGCTGAGGCAGGTGCAAGCAATTTATATGCCTAAAGAGATTGCGATTGCAGTAGCCCTAAGAGCTCTTCCTTGAGCATAGTCCAAATTTCCTCATGCAAGGTAAACATCAGTACCACTTGAGAAGCTGGTGTGGACGCAGCCTAAAATGTAGCCTGAGTAGGTGGAGGAGATCTAGAAGACCTCGAAGGCTCTCAAAATGAATGGATCTGTAGACGAGGAGAGCATAGACGCTTCCTGTGAATTGATGCAGGAAAGGTGTTGGACGAGTGCCTAGAGGGAGAGTGATAGCAATGTTTCTTAGGCTTTTTGCTCTGCAGGTTCCTAGATGCTTGAAGTACAGACGAGGAAGATATAGAGTCCTGGCGAGAGTGTGACATCAAGTCTGATGCAGCACCATCTCAATGTTGCATGGGCGCACTTGATGTCAATGCTGATGCTGACATAGGTACCGCGTCTTTGACCAAAGTTTCTGCCTTGCTCAATACCGATGCTGAAGTAGAGGCAGAACCAAAAGGTGCGGACTTTAATTGACCTCTTCTGCATATACTGACAGAGATTACAGTAAATATCTCGGTGGTTCAGACCTAGGCCCTGAACACAACAGTTATGAGGGTCTTTGCCTGAAATAGTTCTATTACACCAAGCACACTTTTTAAAGACACTCGGCACTCTTGATGACATGGAGAGAAAAAACAGATGATGCATACCCAAGAACAGATGAACGCTACTGGGTAGACAGAAGTCCTCAGAAGCCCATCAGGCCAGAAAATGAAAAAAAAATGTAAAAATCAATTAAAATCAACTTATGCATCCAGCTTCTCCTATATAAGCACACATATATGGAACGCACTGCCAAAAGCTGTGAAAACAACCTACGACCAACTAAACTTCAGGAAATCACTAAAAACTTACATGTTTAAAAAGGCATATCCTACCGACCCAACATAAGTGCCAGAACTCTGCAACACAGCAAAACCACAGCTCGTAATGGACACCACACAACCCTTCCTCTCTTCTATCCCCACTGTGTCCGAAACTCATGAACCTTATTCAACCACATCATCTTGTATTTATTATCTACCGGACTTGGCGAATGCCTTTACGATATTATGTAAGCCACATTGAGCCTGCAAATAAGTGGGAAAATGTGGGATACAAATGTAACAAATAAATAAATGAGTTTAACTATGAGAAAAATAAGGGATTATGAAGAAAATTTGACCCGAAAAGGGAAGGTACCAAAAGGCAAAAATGTGATGCACTGAGGAGAGGTTGAAAACACAACTTCTCTGCTCTGCGGAAAATGAAAGACTGCCAGTCCTGGGCTTGTGCATTGGGCAGGAAGGCACCCGTGAACGTGCAGTGGGGGCACAGTATTCAAGACTTAAACTGTGACAGTACACTTTGGCAGTGTCCACATCAGACTCCGTCAGATGATGTCACCCATTTGTGAGAATACCATGCCTGCCTGTCCTCGGAGAAACAATCAATTTGCGTTTACCCGTTACACTCCACTCAGGATTTTATAGACCTCTATCATAGCCCCACTCAACTATCATAAGAAAATAAGTGCTGCCATACTGGGACAGACCGAAGTTTCATCAAGTCAAACAGTGGCCAGTTCAGGTCACAAGTACCTGGCAAGATCCCAGAACAGTAAAACAGATTTTATGCTGCTTATCCTAGAAATAAGCAGTGGATTTTCCCAAGTCCATCTTAATAATGACTAATAGACTTTTAGGAAATTATCCAAATCATTTTTAAACCGTTCTAAGCTTTTACCACATTCTCCAGCAATAAATTCCAGAGTTTAATTACACATTGAGTGAAGAAATATTTTCTCTGGCTTGTTTTAAACTTACTACTTAGTAGCATCATTGCGTGCCCTCTAGTCATAGCATTTTTGGAAAGGGTAAACAAGTGATTCAAGTCTACCCATTCCACTCTACTCAGTATTTTATGGACCTCTATAATATCACCCCTCAGTCATCTCTTCTCCAAAATGAAGAGCCCTAGCCTCTTTAGCATTTTCTCATATGAAGTCATTCCATCCTTTTTATCATTTGTGCATCCCATGTGTATCTTTTCTAATACCGCTATATCTTTTTTTGAGATGCAGTGACCAGAATTGCACACAGTATTTGACGTATAGTCGCACCATAGAGCAATATAAAGGCATTTAACATTTTCATTTTTGTTTTCCATTCCTTTCACAGATAGCAGCATGGAATCATTATGGATAGATATTCCATGTGTGAAGGGAAAGAGTATTCTTGTAGGGCTGTACTACAGTCCTCTGGGACAAAACGAACGGATGAAGAAATGTTTACAGAGATGAGTAAAGCTAGCAAATTGGGCAACACTATAATAATGGATGATTTCAATTACCCTGATATTGGCTGGATAAATGTGACATCAGGGAGTGCCAGGGAAATAACATTTCTTGATATAATAAATGACTGTTTCTTGGAGCAGCTGGTCCAGGAACTGACAAGAGTGGGAGCCATTTTGGATCTGGTCCTTGGTGGCGTGCAGGGCATATTGCGAGAGGTGGCAGTGTTGGGTACCCTGGAAAACAGTGATCATAACACGATCAAGTTTGAGCTACTATCTGGGATGAATCTGCAAAGGAAATTTACCGTAGCTGCATATAGACCCCCTTTTACTAAGGCACGCTCACGTTTTTAGCGCATGCTAAAATTAAGCGAGCGCTAAAAACGTGAGCGCACCTTAGTAAAAAAAACTTTAATTTTTGAGGAAAATGGTTAAAAAGAAACTAAAAGGACTGGTTACAAAGGTTAGGACACTAACAAGCTTATTTTCAAAAGAGAAGGTCGCCCATTTTTCGACACAAATCACAAGATGGGCATCCTTCTCACAGGGTTGCCCAAATCGGCATAATCGAAAGCTGATTTTGGGCGTCCCCAACTGCTTTCTGTCACAGGGATGACCAAAGTTCATGGGGACATGTTGGAGGCTTAGCCAAGGCGGGACTTGGGCGTGCCTAACACATGGGTGTCCTCGACCCATAATCGAAAAAAGAAGGGTGTCCCTCACGAGCACTTGGATGACTTTACTTGGTCCTTTTTTTGTTATGACCAAGCCACGAAAAGGTGACCAGATGACCACCGGAGGGAATCGGGGATGACCTCCCCTTACTCCCACCTCCCTTTACTCCCCCAGTGGTCACTAACCCCCTCCCACCCTCAAAAAAATTCTTTAAAAATATTTTTTGCCAGCTTCTATGCCAGCCTCAAATGTCATATTCAGGTCCATCGCAGCAGTATGCAGGTCCCTGGAGCAGTTTTAGTGAGTGCAGTGCACTTCAGGCAGGCGGACCCAGGCCCATCCCCCCCACCTATTACACTTGTGGCGGTAAATGTGAGCCCTTCAAAACCCACCACAAACCCACTGTACCCACATCTAGGTGCCCCCTTCACCCATAAGGGCTGTGATAGTGGTGTACAGTTGTGGGCAGTGGGTTTTGGGGGGGGCTCAGCGCACACGGTAAGGGAGCTATGCACCTGGGGGCAATTTCTGAAGTCCACTGCAGTGCCCCCTAGGGTGTCCGGTTGGTGTCCTGGCATGGCAGGGGGGCCAGTGCACTACGAATGCTGGCTCTTCACATGACCAAAGGGCTTGGATTTGGTCGTTTCTGAGATGGGTGTCCTCAGTTTCCATTATCGCCAAAAATCAGAAACGACCAAGTCTAAGGCCGACCTAAATTTCCAGATTTGGGTGTCCCCGACCGTATTATCGAAACGAAAGATGGACGTCCATCTTGTTTTGATAATACGATTTTCCCACCCCTTCACGGGGACGTCCTGCGAGGACGTACTCAGAAAAACTTAGGTATCCCTTTTGATTATGTCCCTCCACATCAGGCTTGGATGTTATTCAAAAATACCATCTTGAAAGCCCAGTCCAGATGCATTCCACGTATTTGCAAAGGTGGAAAAACGTCAGCCAGCATGGTTAAAAGGTGAAGTAAAGGAGGCCATTACAGCCAAAAAATTGTCCTTCAAAGAATGGAAAAAGGACCCAAATGAAGAAAATAAGAAGCAACACAAGCAATGGCAAGGCAGATGCAAAGCATTAATAAAGAAGGCTAAAAGAGAATATGAAGATAAACTTGCCACAGAGGCTGAAACTCACAGTAAAACTTGTACAGATACATCAGAAGCAGAAAGCCGGCGAGAGAATCCATGGGACTGTTAGATCATGAAGGAGCAAATGGGGCACTCAGGGAGGACAAGGTCATAGCGGAAAAACTGAATGAATTCTTTTCTTCTGTCTTTACGGAAGAAGATGTAAGAGATCTGCCTGTACCGGAAATAGTTTTCAATGATGCAGAGGAACTGAAAGAAATCTCAGTGAACATGGAAGATATACTGAGCCAAATTAACAAATTAAAGAGTAGTAAATCACCTGGACCAGATGACATACATCCAAGGGTACTCAAAGAACTCAAGCATGAAATTGCTGATCTGCTGTTAGTAATATGTAACCTGTCATTAAAATCATCCATAGTAACTGAAGATTGGAGGGTGGCCAATGTGATGCCAATTTTTAAAAAGGGTTCTAGGGGTGATCTGGGAAATTATAGACCGGGAAGCCTGAAGTTGGTGCCGGGCAAAATAGTGGAAACTATTATAAAGAATAAAATTATAGAACACATAGACAAATATGGTTTAATGGTACATGGTACAGAGTCAGCTTGGGTTCAGCTGAGGGAAGTCTTGCCTCACCAATTTGTTTCATTTCTTTGAAGGCGTGAATAAACATGTGGATAAAGGTGAGACAGTTGATGTAGTGTATCTAGATTTTCAGAAAGCTTTTCATAAAGTTCCTCATGAAAGATTCCTGAGAAAATTAAAAAGTCATGGGATAGGAGGCAAGGTTCTGGTGTGGAATAGGAATTGGCTAATGGACAGAAAACAGAGGGTAGGGTTAAATGGTCATTTCTCTCAATGGAGGAGAGTGAACAGAGGAGTGCCGCAGGGATCTGTGCTGGAACTGGAACTATTTAACATATTTATAAATGATATGAAAATTGGAACAACGAGTGAGGTGATCAAATTTGCAGATGATACAAAACTATTCAAGGTTGTTAAAACATGTGCGGACTGTGAAATACTGCCAGAAGACCTTAGGAAATTGGAGGACTGGGCGTCCAAATGGCAGACGAAACTTAATGTGGACAAATGCAAGGGACAAATGCAAGGTGATGCACATTGGAAAGAATAATCCGAATCATAGTTACCTGATGCTAGGGTCCACCTAGGACATCAGCACTAAAGAAAAAGATTGAGGTGTCGTTGTAGATAAAGCGAAGTTACTTACCTGTAGCAGGTATTCTCCGAGGACAGCAGGCTGATTGTTCTCACATATGGGTGACGTCCACGGCAGCCCCAGGTCCAGAAAATCTTCCTAGCAACAAAGCTTGTTAGAGCCTTTGAGCGCGCAGGGGCGCGCACCACGCATGCACGGCCATCTTCCCGCCCGTTGCGCAAGAATCCCACTTCAGTCAACTTATGAAGCAAAACCAAAGAAAGGAACAACTCCAAAGGGGAGGCAGGTGGGTTGGTGAGAACAATCAGCCTGCTGTCCTCGGAGAATACCTGCTACAGGTAAGTAACTTCGCTTTCTCCGAGGACAAGCAGGCTGCTTGTTCTCACATATGGGTATCCCCAGCCCCCAGGCTCACTCAAAACAACAAACAGGGTCGATTGGGCCTCGCAACAGCGAGGACATAACAAAAATTGACCTACGAAGAAACATCTGAGAGTGCAGCCTGGAACAGAATAAAAATGGGCCTAGGGGGGTGGAGTTGGATTCTAAACCCCGAACAGATTCTGCAGCACTGACTGGCCAAACCGACTGTAGCGTCGGCTATCCTGCTGAAGGCAATAATGAGATGTGAATGTGTGGATTGATGAACCAACAAAAAGAAGGTCCAAGTCTCCCGCAAAAAAACACATGAAACAACAAAGAGAGTGGAAGGAAACCAAAATAGACCAGATAAAAACCACAGAGAGTAAGAGCACCAAAAAAGTTTAATAGGACCCTACACAGTCCATGTTTCGGCCAACCGGCCTTCTTCAGGGGTCTAAAATCAAACAAAATATAACACATTAAAATGTATACAATCTTATGTATATATAAATACAAATTTGAAAATAAAACCATACAACTCAAATGTATTGATGACACAAAAAACAAAGACATTTAAAAACATATGACAAACCATTTTTAAAATTTATTTAAAAAAAAAACACAAAACATTTCAAAAGGTAAAAGAAAATGTAGCATTTGAGATATTCTAAGAACAAAACGGCAGTGGAGGATAAAATGTAACAGGGGCATATAAATACAAGCTTATAAATACAATGGTGCTATGACAAGCTCCCAAACACATGCAAACAGTATAAATATGGAGCCTTGCAAATCTCTTCTATAGTGGCTGACTTCAAGTGGGCCACTGACACTACCATGGCTCTAACACTATGAGCCGTGACATGACCCTCAAGAGTCAGCCCAGCTTGGGCGTAAGTGAAGGAAATGCAATCTGCTAGCCAATTGGAAATGGTGCGTTTCCGGACAGCCACTCCCCTTCTGTTGGGGTCAAAAGAAACAAACATTTGGGCGGACTGCCTGAGGGGGCTTGTCCGCTCCACATAGAAGGCCAATGCTCTCTTGCAGTCCAATGTGTGCAACTGACGTTCAGCAGGGCGGGTATGAGGACAGGGAAAGAATGTTGGCAAGACAATTGACTGGTTCAGATGGAACTCTGACACCACCTTCGGCAAGACCTTAGGGTGAGTGTGGAGGACTACTGTGTTATGATGAAATTTCATATAGGGAGCATGGGCTACCAAGGCTTGAAGCTCACTGACTCTATGAGCTGAAGTAACAGCCCCCAAGAAAATGACCTTCCAGGTCAAATACTTCAGATAGCAGGAATCCACTGGCTCAAAAGGAGCTTTCATCAGCTGTGTGAGGACGACGTTGAGATCCCATGACATTGTAGGAGGTTTGACAGGGGGCTTTGACAAAAGCAAACCTCTCATGAAGCGAACAACTAAAGGCTATCCAGAGATAGGCTTACCCTCCACACGATAATGATAAGCACTAATAGCACTAAGATGAACTCTTACGGAGTTGGTCTTAAGACAAGACTCTGACAAGTGCAGAAGGTATTCAAGCAGAGTCTGTGTAGGACAAGAGCAAGGATCTAGGGCCTTGCTATCACACCAGATGGCAAACCTCCTCCATTTAAAAGAGTAACACTTCTTCGTGGAATCTTTCCTGGAAGCAAGCAAGACTAGGGAGACATCCTCAGAAAGACCCAAGGAGGCGAAATCTACGCCCTCAACATCCAGGCCATGAGACTGGAGGTTGGGATGCAGAAGCACCCTCTCGTTCTGAGTGATGAGGGTTAGAAAACACTCCAATCTCCACGGTTCTTCGGAGGACAACTCCAGAAGAAGAGGGAACCAAATCTGACACGGCCAAAAAGGCGCAATCAGAATCATGGTTCCACGGTCTTGCTGTAGATTCAGCAAAGTCTTCCCCACCAGAGGTATGGGAGGATACGCATACAGAATGCCTGACCCCCAATATAGGAGAAAGGCATCCAAGGCTAGCCTGTCGTAGGCCTGAAATCTGGAACAGAACTGAGGGACCTTGTGATTGATCTGAGTGGCATAAAGATCCACAGAGGGAGTGCCCCATGCTCGGAAGATCTTGCGGACAACTTCCCTGTTGAGAGACCACTTGTGAGGTTGCATTATCCTGCTCAGTTTGTCGGCCAGACTGTTGTTTATGCCTGCCAGATACGTGGCCTGGAGAAACATGCCGTGACGGTGGGCCCAAAGCCACATGTGGACGGCTTCCCGACACAGGGGGTGAGATCCGGTGCCCCCCTGCTTGTTGACGTAGTACATGGCAACCTGGTTGTCTGTCTGAATTTGGATAATTTGATTAGACAGCCGATCTCTGAAAGCCTTTAGAGCGTTCCAGATCACTCGCAACTCCAGGAGATTGATCTGAAGACCTGATTCCTGAAGGGACCAAGCTCCCTAAGTGTGGAGCCCATCCACATGAGCTCGCCACCCTAGGAGAGATGCATCAGTAGTCTGCACTTTTTGAGGCTGAGGAATTTGGAAGGGACGTCCCAAGGTCAAATTGGATCGAATTGTCCACCATCTCAGGGAGTTGTGAAAAGCGATGGACAACAGGATTGCATCTTCTAGATCCCCCGCAGCTTGATACCACTGGGAAGCTAGGGTCCACTGAGCAGATCTCATGTGAAGACGTGCCATGGGAGTCACATGAACTGTGGAGGCCATATGGCCCAGAAGTCTCAACATCTGCCGAGCTGTGATCTGCTGAGACGCTCTGGCCAAGGCCCCAGCTGTCTGAGAGTCCAGCAGAGCTCCAATTAATTCTAGTTGTTCAACTGGAAGAAGATGGGACTTTGGGTAATTTATAACAAACCCTAGTAGCTCCAGGAGTTTGAGAGTCATCTGCATGGACTGTAGAGCTCCTGCCTCCGAGGTGTTCTTCACCAGCCAATCGTCGAGATAAGGGAACACATGCACTCCCAGCCTGCGTAGCGACGCTGCAACAACCGCCAGGCATTTGGTGAACACCCGGGGCACAGAGGCGAGCCCAAAGGGCAGCACACAATACTGAAAGTGCTGTGTTCCCAGACGGAATCGACGATACTGCCTGTGAGCTGGTAGTATCGAGATGTGTGTATAAGCATCCTTCAAGTTCAGGGAGCATAGCCAGTCGTTTTTCTGAATCATGGGAAGAAGGGTGCCCAGGGAAAGCATCCTGAACTTTTCTTGAATCAGATATTTGTTCAGGGCCCTTAGGTCTAGGATGGGACGCATCCCCTCTGTTTTCTTTTGCACAAGGAAGTACCTAGAATAGAATCCCAGCCCTTCTTGCCCCGGTGGCACGGGCTCGACTGCATTGGTGCTGAGAAGAGCAGAGAGTTCCTCTGCAAGTACCTGCCTGTGCTGGAAGCTGAAGGACTGAGCTCCTGGTGGGCAATTTGGAGGTTTGGAGATCAAATTGAGGGAGTATCCCCACCGGACTATTTGAAAAACCCACTGATAGGAGGTTACAAGAGGCCACCTTTGGTGAAAAAATTTTAGCCTCCCCCCGACCAGTAGATAGTCCAGCATGGACACTTTTATTGTGGCTATGCTCGCCTGGAGCCAGTCAAAGCCCGTCCCTTGCTTTTGCTGGGGTGCTGCAGGGGCCTGTCGAGGCACACGCTGTTGACGTGAACGAGTGCGCTGGGGTTGAGCCTGAGCAGGCTGACGAGAAGGTGGATTTTACCTAAATCTCCACTACCCAAGCTGCAAAGGAATCAAATACAAATCAACTTATGCATCCAGCTTTTCCTATTTAAGCGCACAACTATGGAACGCACTGCCAAAAGTCGTAAAAGCAACGTATGACCACCTAGATTTCCAGAAATCACTAGAAATCAAACAAAATAAAACATGGAAAAGAAAATAAGATGATACCTTTTTTATTGGACATAACTTAATACATTTCTTGATTAGCTTTCGAAGGTTGCCCTTCTTCCTCAGATCGGAAATAAGCAAATGTGCTAGCTGACAGTGTATATAAGTGAAGACATTCAAGCATTATTATGACAGTCTGACAGGGTGGGAGGAGGGGGGTGGGTAGGAAGTATGCATGGGGACATCAAAGCATATCATTGATATTCTAACAGGGTGGGTGTGGATAGGTGAGGGGAGGGTGATCAACAGAGACATACAGCTTTATGGTTTATAATGGGCTAGGAACCCCAGATCCTTGTTAAGTCCTTTCTGTTGGGTGTTAAAATATTCAATCATTCTGACTTCAAAGGTCTTACGTTCTTGTATGGTTTTAAAGTTACCTTTGAGGGTTCTCACTGTGAAGTCACTGGTGCAGTGTCCTGGTCCTGTAAAATGTTGCCCAACAGGCGTGGGAACCCTGCTGGCACCAGTATTGTTCATATGATGTCTATGTAAATTGAATCTTGTCTTAAGCATCTGGCCTGTTTCTCCAATATAGCATCCTTCGTTACATTTTTTACACTGAATGATATATACAACATTGGAAGATGAGCAAGTGAAAGATCCCTTTATGTTGAATATCTTTCCTTTGTGGATGACTTTGGGGTCCTGTGAAATATTTTGGCATAGTTTGCAACTGGATAAATTACAGGGAAGTGTGCCCTTCTGTTCCTTCGAAAGCTAATCAAGAAATGTATTAAGTTATGTCCAATAAAAAAGGTATCATCTTATTTTCTTTTCCATGTTTTATTTTGTTTGATTTCTATTGATAACCTTAAGAGTGGACTAACACGGCTACCACACTCCTCTACTTAAGACAGAAATCACTAAAAACAAACCTGTTCAAAAAGGCATACCCCACCAACCCAACATAAAATCCTGAATATCTGCAACACAATGAAACCAAAGCTTGTAACGGACATAACTTAACTCTTCCTCTCTAAGATCCCCTAATGTGTCTGTCACACATGAACCTTATTCTACCACAACATCACCTTGTATTTGTTCATACCAGAATTGGCGAACACCGATACGGTACCATGTAACCCACATTGAGCCTGCAAATAGGTGGGAAAATGTGGGATACAAATGTAACAAATAAAATACATAAATAAAAATAAACTCCAGGGCTTCTTGCAATTCAAATGTCCTATTATGCTGTTGATTCAGTGCTCTCTCCAAAACAGGGCAAAAATGAGTTTTAAAGTTACCTTTCCCTCTCCCCTTTCTTAACAGTGTCTCACAATTCTTTCTTGCAATAGCAATTCATAGAAAACAAGTCCTTGTTTAACAATACTCTGGGTCACAACTATACAGTGAAGGTACTTACCCATACCAGGTGTTCTCCGAGGATAGCCAGCCAATTAGTCTTATTATGTGGGTGACATCCATGGAGCCTGCTGCAGAAAACAATGTCTAGTGTAGTTTCACTTTAAGAGTTTGAGGCAGTGCTCCCACCACTTATATGGATGCCTTCCCTCCCAAGTCACAAATAAGGGACCAACAATACTATAACATAGCTAATAATAAATCAAACTCCTAGGGGAGGTTGGACGTATGTAATACTAATTGGCCTGCTATCCTCAGGTAAGTAACTTCACTTTCTCTGAGGACAAGCAGGTCATAATAGTTTTACATGTGGGAATCCCCCAGCTCCCAGTCTCACTGAAAACAATAACATGAGGACAATAGGGACTAGCAACGGTGAGGCCAAAAAGTCAATTAACCTGAATCTATAAACATACTGGCTGTGAGAATGCAACAGGAACAGAACAAAACAGGCCTAGGAGGGTGGAGTTGGATTCTAGACCCCAAACAAATTTTGCAAGACTGACTGATCAAACAAGCTGTCTCATCAGGTATCCTGTTCAAGGCAGTAGTGGATTGTGTGGACTGAAGATTATGTTGAAGCCTTGAAAATCTCTTCAATAGAGGCTTATCTCAAGTGGGCTACTAACGCGGCCATGGCTCTGGCATTATGAGCCTTGACATGACCCTTTAGAACAGTGATTCTCAATCCAGTCCTCAGGACACACCCACCCACTCAGGTTTTTAGGATAACCACAATGGAGGCAGTGCATGTAAATTTATCTTATGCATATTCATTGTGGGTATCCTGAAAACCTGAATGGCTAGGTAGGTCCCAAGGACTGGGTTCAGAACCCCTGCTCTATAGTCAGCCCAGCCTGGGCATAAGCAAAAGAGATGCAATCTGCCAGCCAATTTGAGTGTGTTTACCAATGGTTACCCCCATCCTTTTGGAATGAAAAGAAACAGAGTTGAGTGGACTGTCTACAGGGTCTAGTCCACTTCAGGTAAAAGGTCAAGATTTGCTTGCAGTCCAATGTGTGCAGTGTGCTTTCAGCAGGACAGGCATGTGGTTTGACTGGTTAAGATGGAACTTCAACACCACCTTAGGAAGGAACTTAGTGTGGGTGTGGAGAACTACTCTGCTGTGAAGAAATTTCATGTAAGGCGGATCCGCTACTAGGGCCTGAAGCTCACTGACCCTGCGAGCTGAAGTAACTGCCACCAAAAACAAGACCTTCCAGGTCAAGTGCTTCAGAGGACAGGAATACAGTGGCTAGAAAGGAGCTTTCATTGGCTGGGTAAGGAAGACATTGAGGTCCCATGACATCAGCAAACGTTTGACCAGAGGTCTTGTTAAAATAAGCCTCACATTAACCAAATAACTAGAGGCTGTCCAAAGATGGGCTTACCCTCAATATGATGAAAAGTACTAATTCCACTGAGGTGAACCCTTACCAAGTTGGTCTTAAGACCAAACTCAAAGAGGTGTAGAAGGTATTCAAGCAGGTTCGGTGTAGAGCAAGAAAAAGGAATTAGGGTCTTGCTCTCACACCAAATGGCAAACCTCCTCCATTTGAATGTATAAACACCTTTTAGTAGAATCTTTCCTGGAAGCTAGCAAAACCTTGGGATACACCCTCCAGGAGATTCAAGGAAACAAATTCTACACCCTCAACATCCAGGCCATGAGAGCTAATTACTGGAGGTTGGGATGCAGAAGAGATCCCTCATTCTGCGTAATTACAGTTGGAAAACAGTGCAATCTCCATGGTTCTTCGTGTGTGTGTGTGTTGGGGGGGGGGGGGGAAGATAATTCCAGAAGAAGCGAGAAACATATCTACCTGGGCCAATACGGGGTGATCAGAATCATGGTTTTCTGGTATTGCTTCAGTTTCAACAAAGTTTTCCCCACTAGAGGGATGGGAGAATATACATACAGACCTGTCCTGCAGTGAAGGAGGAAGGCATCCAATACTAGTCTGTCATGTGATCTGAGCCTGGAGCAGTACTGAAAGACCTTGTGATTGTAATAACTGGCAAAGAGAACCCCTGAGGTGGTGTCCCACTCTCAGAAAATCTCTCGAGCAATACCCATGCTGAAAGAGGTTGCAATAACCTGTTCAGTCTGTTGGCCAGGCTGTTGCACTTTCCCAACAGAGGACTATCCTGTGCTGGACAGCCCAGTTCCACATCCTTATGGCCTCCTGTCATAGAGGGTAGGATCCTGTACCGCCCCCCCCCCCCCCCCCCCCCCCCCCGCTTGTTGACACAATACATTCAATAGGAACAAGTATTTAATTCAGAATGGCAACTGCTATTAATAATAGAGGAAAAGACTTCAGACTCCCGGTCTCAGCTGTTCACGTTCAATGTTAAACTAGCTGACCGCTCTGCTCTGCGTGTCTGACCTTCAGTACACGCTGGCATGAATCCTCATCAGTCATAAAAACCTCTAGTTTATTGACACATTCTTTTGTTATGCAACTATTATTTAAATAGTACTTAGCTGTGGTTTGTGCTAGGGCATATTTAACTAGTCCAAGCCCAACGGCGAGCTCCCGCTTCGCTCGTAGCTTCTTAAGGAGCCGGACAAAATGGCCCTTCTTCGCACCTACAACCATGTAACAAAGAATTGTTAAATCAGTTGTCATCCGGAAACAGAGTAAATAGAACAACTCACATTTTACCAAACGAAGGAATACCTTGACAGACCATCAGCTTTCAACTGCATAATTATTTCTGTTGAACCGGAAGTATTTATATTACTTCCCGTACTTGCTATTTCCCGCTCTGTACGGCGAAGATTTAAAGGGCAGCGCTCTCATTATGTTCTTAAAGAAACGCTTTCCACTCCACTCTATTGTTTAGACCTTCCGGCTCTAAGGATCTCAATCTATAGATCCAACGCTGTTCTCTTTGTATTAATTGGCGATTACGGTCCCCTCCTCTAACATTTATTGGAATATGATCCAATACCAAACATTTCAGATCTTCAAATTTGTGTGCATGCTGTTTACTATGTTGTACTAAAGGGGCATCTACTCGTGAATGCTTCAAATTATATTTATGATCACTTAACCTATTTTTCAAGGATCGTGTCGTCTTGCCCACATAGATTTTACGACATGGGCATATTACTATATATACGACATGATTAGATTCACAGTCTGTAGCATATTGTAGATGATATTCTCGTCCATACAAAGAGAACAGCGTTGGATCTATAGATTGAGATCCTTAGAGCCGGAAGGTCTAAACAATAGAGTGGAGTGGAAAGCGTTTCTTTAAGAACATAATGAGAGCGCTGCCCTTTAAATCTTCGCCGTACAGAGCGGGAAATAGCAAGTACGGGAAGTAATATAAATACTTCCGGTTCAACAGAAATAATTATGCAGTTGAAAGCTGATGGTCTGTCAAGGTATTCCTTCGTTTGGTAAAATGTGAGTTGTTCTATTTACTCTGTTTCCGGATGACAACTGATTTAACAATTCTTTGTTACATGGTTGTACCGTGTTTCCCCGAAAATAAGACACTGTCTTATATTAATTTTTGCCCCCAAAAATGCGCTAGGTCTTATTTTCAGGGGATGTCTTATTTTTCGGGGAAACATCGGGGTTGGATCGGGGTTGGCCTGCCTGCCCTCCGTCGCTCCCGGAACTAACCTTAAACACCTCCTTTCACCTTCGCAGCAAGCAGCAGCAGGGCAGGCCACTCCTTCCTTCTGGGTCTAGCCCTCGCCTGACGTAACGTCCGCGAGGGCGGGGAATGGAAGGAAGGAGAGGGCTGCCCTGCTGCTGCTTGCTGCGAAGGTGAAAGGAGGTGTTTAAGGTTAGTTCCGGGAGTGACGGAGGGGGGGCCCGGCAACCTCGGGTGGTGGGGGGGGCGGCCCAGGGGTGGCCTTGTCCGGCTCTCGGCGGCCCTGCTTTCAAACAAAAATTTGCTAGGTCTTACTTTCGGGGAAGGCCTTATAGCTACCAATTCAGGAAAACCTCTACTAGGTCTTATTTTCGGGGGATGTCTTACTTTCGGGGAAACAGGGTAGGTGCGAAGAAGGGCCATTTTGTCCGGCTCCTTAAGAAGCTACGAGCGAAGCGGGAGCTCGCCGTTGGGCTTGGACTAGTTAAATATGCCCTAGCACAAACCACAGCTAAGTACTATTTAAATAATAGTTGCATAACAAAAGAATGTGTCAATAAACTAGAGGTTTTTACGACTGATGAGGATTCTTGCCAGCGTGTACTGAAGGTCAGACACGCAGAGCAGAGCGGTCAGCTAGTTTAACATTGAACGTGAACAGCTGAGACCGGGAGTCTGAAGTCTTTTCCTCTATTATTAATAGCAGTTGCCATTCTGAATTAAATACTTGTTCCTATTGAGTATATTGCAGTAACACATTGTATGAACAAGTACCAAAGAGTTTGTCGAAGTGACACAATACATTGCAACCTGATTGTTCATTTGTACGAGTAAAGTTTGGTTGAGCAGCTGATCTCTGAAAGTTTTTAGAGTGTTCCAAATTGTCCGGAGCTCCAGGAGGTTGATCTGTAGCTGTCTCTCCTAAGCTGTCCAAGGACCTTGAGTGTGAAGCCGTCTAAATGAGCTCCCCACCCTAGGTTGGATGCATCTGTTGTCAACATCTTCTGGGGTGGAAGAACTTGAAATGGTAGTCTCATGGTCAAATTGGACCAAATTGACCACCAGATGAGGAATCAAGCCAGCTCTGGGGTGATTTAGATGACATCCATTAGGTTCCCCTTGGCCCAAGACCACTGGGAAGCTAGGGCTCATTGGGCAGATCTCATATGGAGGCGTACCATGGAGTGACATGCGCCATGGAGGCCATGTGGCCTAACAATGTCACATCTGTCGATTCATGACCTGCTGGCTGCTGCAAACCCACTCCGCAATGGCAACAAAAGTGTCTGACCATGCCGGAGGGAGAAAGGCTCACGCTTGAACCATGTCTAGCAGGGCTCCTATGAATTCTAAATGCTGAACTGGTGGTAGATAGGACTTGGGGTAGTTGACAACGAACGCTAGTAGCTCCAGCACATGAATAGCTCTCCTCATGGACTCCTGAGCACCCTCTTTTGAAGTGCTCTTCACCAACCAATCATCCAGATAGGGAAACAAACAGATTCCCAGTCTGTTTACTGATGCTGCGACTACCATTACACTTTGTAAATACCCTGGGAGCTGACGCAAGGCCAAATAGCACAATGCGGTACTGAAAGTGATATGTCACCACCCGAAATCAAAGATATTTCCTATGACTTGGAAGTATAGGCAGCCTTCCAGAGAACATAGCCAATCTTGCTCCTGGATCATGGCAATAAGGGTGTCCAGGGAAACCATCCTGAACTTTTCTTTGATCAGATATTTGTTCAGGGCCCTTAGGGTCTACGATGGGGATACATCCCCCCCCCCCTTCTTAGGCAAGAGGAAATACCTGGAATAGAATCCCTTCCCTTCTTCCCTGGTGGAACGGGTTCGACCGCATGGACCTTGAGAAGGGTGGAAAGTTCCTCTACAAGTACTGCCTTGTGCGGAGAACTAAGGCTAGACGCTCTTGGTGGGCAATTTGGAGGTTCATTTCACCAATGTAGAACATAACTGAGGGGGGCTATTTTAAGAACCCACCAATTGGAGGTTACAAGGGGCCACCTTTCTTGGTAAAAGCTCAGCCTCCCCCCGACTGGAAGGTCATCTGGAACTGTCACTTTGATGGCAGCTATGCTCTCAAGAAGCCAGTCAAAAACTCATCCCCTGTTTTGACTGGGAAGCTGGCTGGGGTTTCTGCACACAATGTTGATGAGAACTAGCTCGCTGGGTCTGAGCAGACTAAGTGGGGTGAGAAGAAGTGTACTTATGCTTCTGAGAGTAGTAGGGACCTCACTTCAACTTGCCATAAAACCTCCTAGATGAGGAGGCCACAGAAGGTGACCACTGGGAGAAGGTGTCAGTGATATCAGTAAGTATTTTGATGAGGCCATTGACTTCTTCCACCTTTTCCTCAAAAAGGTTATCTCCATGGCAAGTAGCATCTGACAACCTCTGCTGGACTATGGGGTCCAAGTAGAGAGATGCAGCCATGAGAGTTTGTGCATTGCTATACTCTGAGCAGAGATCCTGGATACTATGTCAAAGATGTCAAAAGAGTTCCTGCCAGAAATTTACAACAGGTCTTCTGCTTTTTGGCCAACTGACAAAGTGACTCGGTCATCTCCTGAGGGAGAGTATTTGCCAAGTCTCACACATTGCGCACTAAGGACTGCCAAGTACAGGTTCATGTACAGCTATGACATGACTCAATAGGAGAGATGAGCATCGAGGCCTGATACATCTTATGCCCAAACAAATTCAGTGTTCAGGCTTCTCTGCCTGGGGGAGCTGAGACAAAATCTCTGGAGTTCCTGGCCCACTTAAACGTGGATTCAATCACCAAGGAGTGATGATGCAATTCTGGCCTGTCAAACTCAGGTGTACTTTGAATCCAATACATGGTTCAGCGAGGGTCAACATCGGTAAAGACTGAGGTGCAGGGTCAGAGACAACTTGCAGTGTTGCTGGTGTCATGTTTGAAACTGGGTCCCAGCTACCTGGAAACCAGCACAGTCACCTTCAATAGAAGGGGGAGCACTTGTCCTGGCGCTGACGCTACTTGGGTATGGATGCCCCGGAGCTCCCGACACCATGCTTTGAGGCGTGCCCGATGCTAAGCATCAACGTCCTTTGGTGCTGACATGACCGATCACTGGGGCCCTGCACAATGTCCGGCACCGAGGCAGTGGAGCCCACTCCATGTGCATCTACTCCCAGTAGCCATCGGGATCGATGCAGATGCTGAGGCCCATGCCAACGCCGACGATTTGGACCTGGTCCAAAAATCTTCTCTTTTTGAGCCCCTCTGGATTTCTGGGTTCTTTTCTGCATATGCAAAGAACACAGTTTCAGAGCACTGTGGTCTGGCCCCAAACACTGGATATAGCAGGAATTGGTGTCAACTCCAGAGATGATCCTATTGCAACCGGGCACAGTGTTTAAAGCCATTTGGAACTTTAGATGACATGGAAGGAAAAATGGCTGAAGCTAAATCAAACGACTCAATGGTGAGGAAAAAAAGGGCCAAGCTCACCTGTAAAAAAGCTGATGTTACCTGGCTGGTGCTCAGGTTTAAGTAGGTCTTCAGAACCAAAAAAGAAAGAAAAAAATGGGGAAAAAGTTCTAAGAAGGGCATAGGAAAGGTATACTCTTCCCCTACCTCTTCTTTATCGCTCTACATCCTTACCTATCCCTATCCTTTCTCTCATACCTCTTTTTCCATTTACCCCTTGTTCATTTGTCCTACCACATACCTCCTTGTTGATTCTGATACTACAGATTGTATTCTCTTGTTACTATGTAAGCCGCGCATTGAGCCTGCGATGAGTGGGAAAGCGCGGGATACAAATGTAATAAATAAATACTTGGCACAAAAAGTAAATTGAGGAACAAAGCCAAAAATCTCCACTAGGAAAGGCACCACATGAGAAAAAAACAAAGCACCGAAGAGAAGCTCAGATGAACATGACCTCCCTTCATCGCAGATGAAAAAGGACTGTTGGTTCCACGTTCGCAACTCGAGTGGGAAGGCACCCATTTATGCACGGTAGGAACGCTGCCTCAAACTCTTTTTTTTTTATTTCAAGAAGTCTTTATTCACCAGTAAAACAAGTCACATTTGCTTACATACCATACAAGCAATATTTTGTCTCATTGGTTACATAAGGTTACAGTACCCATTGTGCCTCAAACTCTTAAAGTGACAACTACACTAGGCAGTGATTTTTGCACTGGGCTCCGTGGATGACGTCACCCACATATAAGACCATTATGACCTGCTTGTCCTCGGAGAAAGTTGTACCGGCAGCCCACTACCATGGGTGTGGTTTGACTGTTTCATTTGGGGGGGGGGGGGCAAAGGATGGGGCGGAGCATATTAGCATATTCATTTGCATATATATATATATATACACACAATGAATATGCTAATATGGAGAAGGAAGGAAAAGAGCTGTTTTTTTTTGGGGGGGAGGGGCGGAATATCAAGCCAGCTCTTTCTCCCTCCCTTCCTTCTTTCTTTCCTCCTTACCCTGCACTCCCTCTTCCTCTTCAGTAGTATTTACCCACCCCCTTTCTTGTTTCTATCCATCCCCTTCCCCATTCTATCCAGCGTCTCCCCCCTCCCCCTTCGCAGCATCTCCCATAAAGAATGACAACGTGGATGCAGCAGCTCACAGGTTAGCTTGCTGTGTTTGACTGAACGGCGACGGCTGCGTGGGGGAGTGGAAGCAGAGATTTACCTTCCTTACAGTGAAGTAAGACAGGAGCCAGCATTTCCACTCCAGCGACGGGCGGGCAAGCGAGCGGAGGCTGTAAAAGCAGCAAGCAGGCACGCTCGTCTCCATCCGCTTCCTGCCCTCTCTGCGTCCCGCCTTCCTCTGATGTCATTTCCTTTCGGCGGGACGCTGAGAGGGCAGGAAGCGGACGGAGACGAGCGTGCCTGCTTGTTGCTTTTACTACTGGCGCCCCGCCCGCCAGTTCGCCGAAGCAACTTCGGGTAAGTTGTCGTCGTTTGGGGGGGCACTGCCCCCCCTCGCCCCCCCCCCAGTCTACGCCCATGTCCACTACCCATTTGACAGGATTTTCAACTCTGGGTACCTGGCAGCCGTCTACTGGGCTGTTTGTTAAATTGTAACTAACTGAAATTCAAAGTCAGAGTTCAAGTTGATACTCACTCTACTGTGACCTCCATCAGCTCAAGGTATAGTTCCCATACCTCCACCACTTCCATGCTTTCCTCCAAACTGCCCAGGTTTAGTGCTACTGGCCTGCCTTTCTTCTCTGAAGGATTTTTCCCATGGTGCAGTGAGCCACTCCACCTCCTTCCAGCCTCTTTGGCTGTAATGCATACTGCTTGGTCACCCAGGGAAAATTCAGCTTCTTCTGTACTCCTCCCCTTGCGGTGCCCTTGGGGGGGCCCTTTAAGCTGAGCAGGAGTCCTCTACTTACAGTCCTGCCAGTGGTGGTGCTGTTTCTTTCCTGCACAATTCTCCTGGTAGTTCCAGTGCATACTGCAGTTTGTTCCACATAAGAATTTTAAAAGCTACATAGGTTTTATTTAAAAACCTTTTATCAGACACAGACTCCTAAAGCAGGCATTCCTGTGCCAAAACACGGGTCTGTGTCAAGTCAAATGTTATCTGATTTTTTGTAAACAATAAATGTGGAAATTCCTTTGGTGCCATTCACTACTTCCCCCTCCCTCCTCCTTTTTGGTACTGTTTAACTAATCACATTTTAATTAGTGAGCAACAGACAAGCTTTGCAGGGACTCCAGGGAACCTGCCTGTCCCTAGCAATTGAAAACACAATATGAAGCACCATCACCCACTAGCAGCCAATGCAGTTGGAGGACTTCCCACTTAGCTTAGAGGAACGGTGTCTCCCAATCTATTTCTGAGACAACCAGGAGTGTTCTTTGCCCAGGAAGTGCTTTGTCCTCTGAGAGCCCCCCTCCTGACCACTACAGTATCCAAAAACATCTAATTAGCTTCACGAGTTAACTAGATAAATGTTTAAAAATTTGCTGGGCCATTAAATGCATACGTTTGGTTGGACATCTCAACTTCCAGCTAAAGTTGTCCATTTAAAATACGGGTGAGTCAGAGATGTGGCAGAGCGGGTTTAAAATTTAGCTGGATAGTAACAACATTCCATTGCTATCCAGTTATCTGAATAATTCAGCCGCAGATATAACATGCATCAGATATCCAAGCAGCTATGTTCAGCAGCAGTGATTTTGTCCATATATCATTTTACCTGGACATCATTCAGGTGAATTATGACTCTTAAGATCCTTTGAGAATTTCCTGGTTCCAAAATCGTCTTTTTTGTAATTATTATTATTTTAGATTTATTTTCTTTCATCACTTCTAAACAACTAACCTTATAGCAGAAGTTTCCTTTAATTCAGACTTCAGTTTACAGTCCCTGGCTCAATGTAACCAATGCCTTTGTCCTGGATTACTCTGACTCTCTGTATATTCCTTTGGTGTCACAGCTTCCAAAAATAGTGTATGAAGAACACACTAACTCACTAGCTCTTACTACCTCAAAGAACTGTAGAAAACATAGCTAACTCTCTTCAAAAGCCTTATTCAGTATCTGATTGGCTGACATTCCCATTTGAGCTCTCTCTACCAATCAGTGCCAAGTCAACAACTGAAAACATTCTGGGAGTTCAACAGTCAAAGCAGGATAGATTGATGACAGTTTCAGTAGCTACTTTGAAGTGAGATTTCAGGAAATAGTTTTGCAGATTCAGATTAACATTTTTTTATTAGTGTGTAACAAATTTTAAATATACTGGCAAAACAATAGATTAGTGATTTAAAAAAATTGATAAAATTTACAAAATAGTGGCAGCAGAAGCCCTCAGAATAGACATAAATGTCAGGAGGTGCATTTTCTTACCATTTGCAAACCCGTGATTTTTTTCCTAGCGAAAGGGTGTTGGTAAGCATATGGAAGGCCATCTCCAAAAGAGTGGGGTAGCCATTCAGGACCCAACCTCCACTGTAGCCATGTTCCCTGGAACTGTCTACAGAGCCAACAAAACATAGTTAAAAATATTACACAAGTCTTAGAACACAGCTGTTACTGGGAAACGAACAGTGTGGACTGTTACAATCCCTATACAGAAACTATATGCTCACAAAATACCTCAATTTGGTCACATATGCAGAATATAGATAGAGCCTTACCAACTACAGAATAAATTAGCACATATTAGAAATAGAATTGTGCAGACAGAAACTGAACTGGAAAGCCCAAGAAGCTGGGCTCTGCCTGCAGTACAGTACAGCAGTGGAGAAATGAATTTCCTCTTTTACTGTGCAAAATACAAAAGTTATTTGAGATGCTGCACACTGGCATGTTCAAATCACTAAATCAAAATAAATTTATTTTCTATTTTTATTCTCTGGACATTATTAACAGTGTTGCCCATATCTCCCACATCTTGCAGGGCCTGAGCTATTATATATGCTGCAGGCATGTAGACAGAACTCAATTTCGTTTTGGGGGGTGGGGCTGACCCTAAAGTGTGTGTGTGTGGGGCACATTATGCCCCAACTCCCTGCTGCTCTCTGCCCCCGCTGCAACCACACATACCTGGACTGGCGGGGGTTCTCAACTGTTGCCAGCAGAAGCCTTCCTCCAACAATGCTCGCTGCCATGCTGCCTGCTGTGGGCCCCCCCCCCCCCGCACACATGCTTGGTTTTAATGAAATTGATTTTTTGTTGGCTCCGTGGACAGTTCTAGGGACCTGGCTACAGTGGAGGTGGGTCCCTGGATGGCTATACCACCCTTTGAAGATGGCCTTCCATATGAGTAACACCTTTTTCAATAGGATACAAGCACTAGTTTGCCAATGGTAAGAAAATGCTCCTCCTGCCATTTATGTGGGGTTGCGGCGGGGGCCCAAATCCAAATTGGGGAAAGCCCTATAATGAGACCAACTGAGGCCATCACCTTAAGCGGCAGGTTCAGGGATTAGCATCACAGGAAGTCAGCCAATTAAAGCAAAGCAAAGAGACCTATAAAAGAGAGGCAAGCAAGCAGCAGGAGCCAGATGCAACATGTACTATGCATGCAGTTGCTGCTCTGCTCTAGCTTGCCTACTGCTAGACTGCTTTGTGCTGTAGCTTCCTGCAACTGCTTTGTGCTGCCTGCTGATTTCAGCTAATTTGTGCTGCCACAGCCTGCCTTCTACAGCTGCCCAGCTTTAGCCTCTGGCCCGCCGACAACTATTCTGCTGCAGCCTCTATCTGGATGGCGCTGCCCCCCCCCCCCCCCGTAACAGATCTCATAATTTGCCATCCCCCTGTGACGGATCTCCTTCTGTCAACTCCCCCCATGACAGTTCTACTATGATGGTAATCCATCACCCCCCCCCCCCCCGTCGTGACAGTTCTCCTTCCATCAACCCCCCCCCCAACCCAGCGTATCCTTCCCCATAATCCCCCCCATGACCGGTTTCATTTTGTTAACAACCCCCCCCCCCCCCCCCGACTCCTTCTGCCTAATTGGCAGATTCCCATAGGCAGCTGGCTCCCACATCAGTCTTCTCTGTATGGGGTCCTGACCCTGAGGAAACAGGAAATGACTTCACAGAGAGCATGACCACTTAGACATTGGCACGCTGTCTGCGCTCGCTCAGCGATCATAGACTTGTTCTACCTAGACCAAGACAGGCCTATTATGAAATCACAAGAAGAAGTGCTTTTTATTTATTTGCACCATTTGTGTAAAAATAATCTTTCCTTGCAAATAAGAGCTGAGCATTCATTTAAGAACTTTAAGTAGCCCTGAAAACACATCTTGTTTCAAATATTTAGTGTGTTTCTGCATTTGCGATTTTGTGAGCCTGAGGAGTATGCAGTAGTTATGCAGCTATATTTTAAATTGTTCTTGGTGTGACTATATCTTTCCTATATATTTTGATATTTTTTTTCCTTTTTTCTTGTGTTTTTAATTATTTTGTAAATCGTTTTCATTTATTTGCTAAAAAAGGCAATTAAACAAGTCTGAATAAACATAAACATTGTAGTTTTGGGAGAGAGGGAGGAGGCAAAATGTGAGAGAGAGAAAGAATGAATGCAGTACTGGGAGAGAGGAAGGGGAGGGGAGGCAAAGGGAGAGAGACAGTGCAGTTCTGGGACAGAGGGAGGGGCAAAGGGTAAGAGAGAGAGAATGCAGTACTGGGAGGGAGGGAGCAGTGGCATACCTAAAGTACCTGACACCTGGGGCCAATCATTTTTAACACCCCCCCCTTCAAAATCCAGTACTAGGCATACTGAGAATACAAAACACTCAGGACCTATAGAGCAATTCTACCATACCAAAAGCAGTCATTTCTAAGAGTAACACAAGGGTGTACCTAGGAAAAGGAAGCATCTTAAACACTGAGGTGAGCACTAGAACATCAATTCACCTATTATAAAACTAAACCAGCCAGAATAGTGCCCTCTGCTCCCCCCCCTCACTCTCCCCTCAATCACTGGCCGACTATTCTGCGACAAGATGCAGAAAATCAACCTCGAATTCACCACCAAACCATCTCCTCCTCTTCACCCTATAACCCACTCCCTCAACCAACCATCCCAGGCCTGCTTCTCCTCGTTTCTCATTATCATCGAAGAGGAAACCGCCTATCTTCTTTCCTCTTCGAAATGCAACACCTGTTCCTCTGACCCCATCCCCACCAACTTACTTAACACCATCTCTCCTACTGTCACCCCCCCATCTGTCATATCCTCAACCTCTCTCTCTCCACTGCAACTGTCCCTGACACCTTCAAGCATGCTGTTGTCACACCACTCCTCAAAAAACCATCACTTGACCCTACCTGTCCCTCCAACTACCGCCCCATTTTCCTCCTACCCTTCCTCTCCAAGTACTTGAATGCGCCGTTGCCTTCATTTTCTCTCCTCTCATGCCATCCTTGATCCGCTTCAATCCGGCTTTCGCCCCTTACACTCCACAGAAACGGCGCTATCTAAAGTCTGCAATGATCTCTTCCTTGCCAAATCCAAAGCCACTATTCCATCCTCATCCTCCTCGACCTATCCGCCGCTTTTGACACTGTCAATCACAATTTACTTCTTGCCACACTGTCCTCATTTGGGTTCCAGGGCTCTGTCCTCTCCTGGTTCTCCTCTTATCTCTCCCACCGCACCTTCAGAGTACATTCTCATGGTTCTTCCTCCACCCCCATCCCGCTCTCTGTTGGAGTTCCTCAGGGATCTGTCCTTGGACCCCTTCTTTTCTCAATGTACACCTCTTCCCTGGGCTGCCTTATCTCATCCCATGGTTTCCAATATCATCTTTATGCTGACGACACCCAGCTTTATTTCTGCACACCTGACATCACTGCAGAAACCCAGGACAAAGTATCGGCCTGCTTATACAATATTGCTGCCTGGATGTCCAACCGCCACCTGAAAGTGAACATGGTCAAGACCGAGCTTCTTGTCTTCCCACCCAAACCCACTTCTCCTCTCCCGCCACTCTCTGTCTCAGTTGACAACACCCTCATCCTTCCCGTCTCATCTGCCCGCAACCTCGGTGTCATCTTCGACTCCTCCCTCTCCTTCTCTGCGCATATCCAGCAGATAGCCAAGACCTGTCACTTCTTCCTCTATAACATCAGCAAAATTCGCCCTTTCCTCTCTGAGCATACCATCCGAACTCTTATCCACTCTCTCATTACCTCTTGCCTTGATTACTGCAATCTACTCCTCACTGGCCTCCCACAACCATCTATCCCCTCTTCAGTCTGTTCAGAACTCTGCTGCATGTCTTATCTTCCACCTGGACCGATATACTCATATCACCCCTCTCCTCGTCACTTCACTGGCTTCCGGTCAGGTACCGCACACAGTTCAAGATTCTCCTGCTCACCTACAAATGCACCCAATATGCAGCCCCCCCCCCACCTCTCTACCCTCATCTCCCCTTACGTTCCTACCAGTAACCTCCGCTCTCAAGACAAATCACTCCCTTCAGTACCCTTCTCCACCACCGCCAACTCCAGGCTCCGCTCTTTCTGCCTCACCTCACCCCATGCTTAGAATAAAATCCCTGAGCCCATATGCCAGGCCCCCTCCCTGCCCATCTTCAAATCCTTGCTCAAAGCCCACCTCTTCAATGTCGCCTTCGGCACCTAACCACTATACCTCTATTCAGGAAACCTAGACTGCCCCAACTTGACTGTCCTTTTTGTTAATTTGTACAGTGATGCGTAACCCTAGTAGCGCTCTAGAAATGTTAAGTAGTAGTAGTAGTAATAGTATAGGTCGATCCTGCACAGTCAGTGCTAACAGAAAGCCATGCCTTTTTCACAGACACAGATACACCCTAATCCACTATAGAATAAGTAACCACAAACTAAAAATAGAAATATTTAAACAAAAATTAAACTGAACCCCCAAGAAGCCAGATTATCCATACAATGCAACATCACAGATACAGCGATAGTGATGTATGTCCCCTGTGCAAAACATAAAGATAGCAGATGTAAATTTGAAAAAACTAACAAATACCAATCACCACTTTACAAATTAACAAATAGAAATAAAACAAATATAGAAAATAAGATAGTACCATTTTATTGGACTAATACATTTCAGGGGCGTAGCTACGGGTGGGCCTGGCTGGGCCCAGGCCCACCCAATTTCAGCCCAGGCCCGCCCAGCGCCAGCCCCAGCACCTATTGCCGGCCACTGCTGCTTTTCCTGTTGAGCAGCAGGGCCGGCGCTACAAAAAGAAGAAGCGCTAACGGCGCTAAGGACGAGAAATGTTAAAAAAAAAAAAAAAAAAAAAGCACGGCACCGGCAGGCACTGTCTAGGCAGCCTTGAGGCATTGGCTGCTGGCTCACAGGCTCCTCCCGTCGACGGGAGGAGCCTGCGAGCCAGCAGCCAATGCCTCAGCAGCCATGCCTCAAGGCTGCCTAGACAGTGCCTGCCGGTGCCGCGCTTTTTTTTTTAACATTTCTCGTCCTTAGCGCTGTTAGCGCTTCTTCTTTTTGTAGCGCCGGCCCTGCTGCTCAACAGGAAAAGCAGCAGTGACCGGCAATGGGAGCTGGGGCTGGCGCTGGCATGCAGGCGGACCTCGTCGAAGAAAAGAGGGAAAACATGGAAGGATGGGGAGAAAAGAGGGAAAACAGATGGAAGGATGGCAGAGAATGAGGGAAAACATGGAAGGATGGGGAGAAAGAGGGAAAACAGATGGAAGGGTGGCAGAGAATGAGGGAAAACATGGAAGGATGGGGAGAAAGAGGGAAACAGATGGAAGGGTGGCAGAGAATGGGGGAAAACATGGAAGGATGGGGAGAAAGAGGGAAAACATGGAAGGATGGGGAGAAAAGAGGGAAAACAGATGGAAGGATGGCGGAGAAAGAGGGAAAACATGGAAAGATGGGGAGAAAAGATAGAAAACAGATGGAAGGATGGGGAGAGAAAGAGGGAAAATGGATGGATGGGGAGAGAGACTCTGGATGGAAGGATGGGGAGAGAAAGGGGAGAGACTGGAAGGATGCAGAGAGAAAGGTGAGAGACTGGAAGGATGTGGAGAGAGAAGGGACACTGAACAGAAAAGGGTAGAGTGATACAGAGACACTGGTTAGAAAGAGAGAGAGAGAGACATTAGATGGAAGGATCAGGAGAGAGGGTAGATGGATGGAAGGATGGGGAGAGAAAGAGGGAAGACGCTGGATGGAAGGTAGGGAGAAAGAGGTGACACTGGACGGAAGGATGCAGAAAGAAAGAGGGGAGACTACTGGAAGGATGGGGAGAGAGAGGGGAGACTGGAAGGATGGGGAGAGAAAGAAGAGAGCTGCTGGATGGAAAAGGAGAGTAGTGAAAGGCTGGAGAATAAGAGGAAGGGGCATGGGGAGAACAAGGGTGAGAAAAAGATGAAAAGCCATAAGTAGATGAAGGAAATTAAAGAATGGATAGTAAGAATGAATTAAATCAGGACAGAGAGAGAGGCAGAAAAATATTGAAGAAAGCAAAGAAAAAGGAGAGAAAAATGAGAAATGGCCAGGAAACCGTGGCAGAAGAGTTAAGCGAAAACGAAGGAAAGCAGAATCTAGAGACTGGGAGCGACACAATGAGAAAAAGTAAATGGCCATACAAGAAAGGTAAAGAAAATAATTTTATTTTTAATTTAGGATAAAGTAATATGGTACCTGTGTTAATGAAGTTTCAGAGACCAATACTTCCTTCCTTAGGTCAGGCGAGGATACCGTAACAGCATTATACTGACCTGAGGCAGGAGGTTTTGGCCTCTGAAAGCTCACTGAAAAGGGTGTTAGGCTATTAAATAAATTTTCTGAAATCTGATGCACTGAAAAGCAGCACTTTACCCTGTGTGACAAATGCATCTGATTAGCATGACTAAATTTTGCTGGGGGAGGGGGGGTAGAGAGAAAATTTTGTGCCCACCCACTTTGGGTTCAGGCCCATCCAAAATTGGCAGTCTGGCTACGCCACTGATACATTTAGCTTTCAGAGGCCAAAACCTCCTTCCTCAGGTCAATACTGTATACTGCTGTTACAGTATCCTATCCTGACCTGAGGAAGGGGATTTTGGTCTCCGAAAGTTAGTCAAAATGTATTAAAATTAGTCCAATAAAAAGATTACCTTATTTCCATGTTCTGTTTATGAACATTTTTGTTATTTTATTTTTGTTACATTTGTACCCTGCGCTTTCCTACTCATGGCAGGCTCAATGCGGATTACATATACAGGTACTTATTTGTACCTGGGGCAATGGAGGGTTAAGTGACTTGCCCAGAGTCACAAGGAGCTGCTCGTGCCTGAAGTGGGACTCAAACTCAGTTCCCCAGGACCAAAGTCCACCACCCTAACCACTAGGCCACTCCTCCAGCTACAATACTACTTTATCCTAATGCAAAAAAAGAAAACATTTATTTACAGTTTGTCATCTCTGGTTTCTGCTTTCCACATATTCTCTTCACTCTCCCTTCCATCCAGCATCTGCCTTCTCTCTCTCCCTGCCCCTGCCATCCAGTGTCTTCCCTCTCTCTCTCTCTGCTCCTATCCACTATCTGCCCTTTCTCTTCCTTCCATCCTACTACTATTACTACTTATCATTTCTAAAGCGCTACTAGACGTACGCAGCGCTGTACACTTGAACATGAAGAGACAGTCCCTGCTCGACAGAGCTTACAATCTAATTAGGACAGACAAACAGGACAAATAAGAGATAAAGGAATATTAAAGCGAGGATGATAAAATAAGGGTTCTGAACAAGTGAATAAGGGTAAGGAGTTAAAAGCAGCATCAAAAAGGTGGGCTTTTAACTTAGATTTGAAGACGGCCAGAGATGGAGCTTGACGTACCGGCTCAGGAAGTCTATTCCAGGCATATGGTGCAGCAAGTTAAAAGGAACGGAGTCTGGAGTTAGCAGTGGAGGAGAAGGGTGCAGATAAGAGAGATTTACCCAGTGAACGGAGTTCCCAGGGAGGAATGTAGGGAGAGATGAGAGTGGAGAAGTACTGAGAAGCTGCAGAGTGAATGCACTTATAGGTCAATAAGAGGAGTTTGAACTGTATGCGGAAACGGATAGGAAGCCAGTGAAGTGACTTGAGGAGAGGGCTAATATGAGCATAACGACACTGGCGGAATATTAGTCGTGCAGCAGAATTTTGAACAGATTGAAGAGGAGAGAGATGGCTAAGTGGGAGACCTGTGAGAAGCAAGTTGCAGTAGTCTAAGCGAGAGGTGATAAGAATGTGGATGAGGGTTCTGGTAGTGTGCTCAGAAAGGAAAGGGCGAATTTTGCTGATATTATAGAGAAAGAAACGACAGGTTTTAGCAGTCTGTTGAATATGTGCAGAGAAGGAGAGGGAGGAGTCGAAGATGACCCCAAGGTTACGAGCTGATGAGACAGGAAGGATGAGAGTGTTATCCACAGAAATAGAGAATGGGGGAGGAGGAGAGGTTGGTTTAGGGGGAAAGATGAGAAGCTTGGTCTTGGTCATGTTTAGCTTCAGGTGGCGCCGAGACATCCAGGAAGCAATGTCAGGCAGGCTGATATTTTGGCCTGGATTTCGGCTGAGATTTCTGGTGTGGAGAGGTAGATCTGGGAGTCATCAGCATAAAGATGATACTGAAAATCATGGAATGAGATCAGAGTACCAAGGGAAGAAGTATAGATGGAGAAAAGAAGAGGTCCCAGGACAGATCCCTGAGGTACACCAACTGACAGTGAGATAGAGAGTATACACTAAAGGTACACTGGGAAAGATAGGAAGAAAACCAGGAAAGAACAGAGCCCTGAAATCCGAGTGAGGACAGCTTATCAAGGAGTAGGATGATCAACAGTGTGAAAAGCAGCAGATAGATTGAGAAGGATGAGGTTTACTCTTTCTCTGCCCCTTCCATCCATCATCTGCCCTCCCTCTCCCATCCATCCAGGGTCTGCCCTCCCTTTCTCTCCCTTCCATCCAGGATCTCTCTCTCTGCCCCCTCTTTTCAGCCCCCAGTTCCAGCCCCATTATCCCACCAGCCCCAGCCCACTTCTCCCACCCGCCCCTTTTCAGCCCCCAGTTCCAGCCCCATTATCCCACCAGTCACCAGTTTCAGCTCCCAGTTTCAGTCCCAGCCCTTTTCTCCCACCAGTTCCTAAATTTCAGCCCCAGTCCTTTTCTCCCACCAGTCCCGAATTTCAGCCCATCCCTTTCTCCCCATCCCCTTTTCAGCTCCCAGTTTCAGCCCCTGCCCCCTTTTCAGCCCCCAGTTCCAGTCCTAGCACCTTTATCCCACCTACACTCCTGTTCAGCCCCCAGTTCGTTCCCTTCATCCAACTGCCCTGCATTACAGCCCCCTTTTCAGCCCCAGTCCCATTCTCCCACCTGCCCCTGCCATAACCCCATTCTCCCACCTGCCCCCTTCTCACCCCCAGTTCCAACATCAACCCCATTCTCCCAAGTCCTCTTTTCAGCCCCCCGAGTTCCAGTCCTAGCCCCTATTTTAGCTGTTAGTTCGAGTACCAGCCGCAGCCCTCCAGTCACCACCTGTCCATGCTCAGCTCCCTTGATAGCACCCTTCTCATTTCTGTTGCCCGGCGCCCTGCAGTTTAAAAATCTAATCTTTGAATCGGCATCATCGCACCAGTGTGCAGAGTGTGTGAAAGAAGCCTTCTCTCAATGTGTCCCACACTCGTCTGATGTAGGGTTACCATACGTCCGGATTTCCCCGGACATGTCCTCTTTTTGAGGGCATGTCCGGGGCGTCCGGCGGATTTTGCCCCCGCCCACGTTTGTCCGGATTTCTGGACAAACGTGGGCGCGGGTGCGGGCAGGCGCGTGCGTGCGGTGGGCGTGTGGGCGGGCGATCGGCGCGTGGTCTCCTGTCCCCTCCCCTTCCTTACCATGTTCCCTGGTGGTCTAGTGACGTCTTCGGGGCAGGAAAGAGCCCCCTCTTTCCTGCCCGGAGCGCTGCCTCCCCTGTCTATCATCCTTCTCGGTCTGGCTGGGGATTCAAAATGGCCGCCGAGAGTTGAACCCTCGCGAGGCCGCTTCAACTCTCGGTGGCCATTTTGAATCCCCAGCCATACCGAGGAGGATGCAGCAGGCAAGGGCAGGCAGCGCTCCGGGCAGGAAAGAGGGGGCTCTTTCCTGCCCCGAAGAGAAGACGCTACTAGACCACCAGGGCTAGACAGTAAGTGAGGGGGGGGGTATGTGATGGGGGGGAGGGGACTATGTGACGGGGGGGGGGGGAATAGGGGCGGAACCCGGACCTGAAGGGGGCGGGGCGGGGGCGTGGCGTGAGGCGGGGCGGGGTAGGGGGGCGTGACATGTGTCCTCTTTTTCAGAGGACACAAAATGGTAACCCTAGTCTGATGTAACTTCCTATTTCCACAGAGGGCAGGACACAGTGAGGGAAGGCCCGAGGTGACCTGCTTCTTTCACAGACGCTGCATGCTGGCGCAGCACTGCCAATTCAAAAATTAGATTTTAAAAATGCAGGGCGCCGGGCAGCAGAAACGAGAAGGGGGCTGTCGAGGAAGTTGAGGATGGGCAGATGGAGACTGGGGAGGAGAGGCAACAGTGGCGGCCTGAATAGAGGGACTGGAGCAACGGGAGTGTAGCACCCCCTTTTTATTTGCACCTGGGGCAGACCGCTCCGCCCTTGGTTCACCACTGGGAGGGAGGGGCAAAGGGTGTGAGAGAGGGGAGATGCCAAATAGTGTAACTGTGTGGGAGAGGAAGGGTTGTCAAAGAGGGCCGCCGAGAGTGGGGGCAAAATTCCCCAGGTCTTCCTCCAGCGATGCTCTTCACTCTGCTGCATTGCCTGCCCTTCAGGCCATGCATGCTCGGCTTTGAAACCGATCATGCGCAATGTAAAAGAAAAAGCAGCCGCAGGGCAGGCAATTGCGGCGGAGTGAAGAGCAGCATTGAAGGAAGACTTCTGTTGGCGGGGCCTCGGGATTCCCACCAGCCAGGGTATTTGTAGTTGTGGGGGTGGGGTTGGCAGCGGCGGCAGCAATCCTGGGGGGGGGGGGCAGCTGCGATGATCCTGGGGGAGGGATGGTGGACAGCCCTGCCCCTGGGCCCAGCTCAGTCTCTTGGCGGCCCTGTTGTCAAAGAGATGAGTGAAATTTATTTATTTATTTTTTTAGTGCAGAGGGCTTACCCTGTCCTCCTGGATCATATGACTTAAGCAAGTGAGCAGTGGCTGAACATCAGACTACTTTCTCTTCCTCTGCTGGCCTGGGCCCACTGCTTTTTTGAACCACACGGGACTCTGTACAGCTACACAGTGCAAATAAGCAATTAGGCCCAGGCCAGCAGGGGAGGAGGAAGTGGTCTGATGTGCAGCTGCTTGCTTCTTCCTTAATGTCACATGGTCCAGGAGGCAAACATGGCAAGGTGGGTAACAAGGAGAGAAAGAAGAGGCAGAGCAAGAGATGGCAACCTCGGTCTTTGGCCCTTGAGGACTGAAGTTGCTCACCCCCTGAGGTAGAGGCTGCAAGCTAAGAGGAAAGAGAAAACAAGGGGGCAGAGAAAGCTGTGGGAAGGGAAAAGGTTCAAGGGGAAGTGGGTGAGAAAAAGCCATGGAGGGTGGGAGTGGTATTACTGGAGGAGAAAGTTGGGGGACTTGTCAGGCCTTACGACTGGGGAAATTCTGCATGAAAATATTACAAAGAATGCAGAATTTTTAAATATTATGCACAGAATTTTTCAGTCTGTGCTGAATCCCCCCAGGAGTAATAGGTAGGGTTCTTGCTGTTTGACTCATACAATTAATGCTACTGTTGTATGACATGTTTGCTACATGTATGTTGAGTTCACAGTTCAGATTTTCTTCAGGGTTTATATTCACGTGTTTGCTTGTTGTTGGCGAGATTGTATGTTATTGCTCTGATGACAGGAGAATAAGAATATTTTTTGTGTTGTGACTTCCATGGAGAAATGTTCTAGTTATGCTCTACACTTGTTTGGTGTGTAGTTTATACTTTTATGGATGAAGAGCATGTTTACATTTAACTCAGAATTGCTATACTATGTCTGACTAAAGGTCTGAGGGTCATGTATGATGTGCGTCATTTGCATAAGCATTATCCCGATAGGATTTATGTTAGACTCTCAGGTGACAATGGAGTGTCAGGTAAATACTCTTGAGTAAAATAATCTCTTTTAAATTGTGTCAGTTAAGAGCAATTAGAACCCTTTTCTTTCCAGACCATTTCCGATTGGTAGTCCAAGCTATAATTCTGTCTCACTTAGATTATTGCAGTTCTTTGTATGCAGGAGTACACAAACTTTTAAATAGGCTTCAACTCTAGCAGAATAATGCAGCAAAATTGATATATAGATGTAAGAAATTTGAGGAGGTGCTGAGCCTGGAGCAGAGTAAAGAGCAGTCACTACTCCCTAATCTGGCCCATCCAAGCCTCTCCCAGCTCCATTCTCTTTTTATCTACAAATTAAGCCCTGGCTCTGAGACTTCTTTGCACGTACTTGGGCTCCTTATCCCAGGCCTTGCAGATTTTCAGGTAAGTCCTGGTGGCTGTAAAAACCAGAGGGTTCAACCTGGTGGAACGGAAAGGATATTTTTCTTGTTTGCTGTCTGAGTCCATCAGGTTGTCCTACTTTGGTTAATGTATTTTAGACCATTCTTCGAACTTGGCTAGATCCTTCCCCATGTTATCCACACCATTAGGAGTATCTACCTATTGCAGATTTTGGTATCATCTGCAAAGAGGTAAACCTTGCAGCCCTTGGCAATATTACTCACAAAAATGTTAAAAAGAACCAATCCCTGCAGCACACTACTAGTAAAACAATGTTATCAGTAGTGTGCTTGATCTGGTTCTTTTATTTATTTATTTGGATTTTGCTCACACCTTTTCAGTAGTAGCTCAAGGTAAGTTACATTCAGGTACATTGGGTATTTCCCTGTCCCTGGAGGGCTCACAATTAAGTTTGTATTTGAGGCAATGGAGGGTTAAGTGACCTGCCCAAGATCACAAGGAGCAGCAGTGGAACTCAAACCAGCCACCTCTGGATGGTAAGACCAGTGCTCTAACCACCAGGTCACTCCTCCACAACCACTTTTAACATTCTAAGACCTCATCTACAGTGCTGTATGCAACTGTAGAGACTGCACTTGCAAAAAGATATAAACAAGAGAGTGAATACTAAAATGGTTAATGAGCTTTGTCATAAAGCACCTAGGGAAAGACTTAAAGATCTCAATATGTATACTTTGGAAGAAAGATGCCAGAGGGGAGGAATGAGGGGACATACGTTGAAGGTGGAATGGAGATATACTCAGGAGTACTCTAAGGAAATACTCTTTATGGAAAGGGTGGTGGAAGTATGGCACTGCCTCCTGGCGGAGGTGGTGAAGATGAAGCCTGTATTTATTTTTTTGTTACATTTGTATCCCACATTTTCCCACTTATTTGCAGGCTCAATGTGGCTTACATAGTACCATAAAGGCGTTCGCTAAGTCTGGTAGATAACAAATACAAGGTGATGGTGTGGTCGAATAACGTTTATGAGTTTCGGACGCAATGGGGCCACAATGGGAGTAGAAGAGGGGAAGGGTTATAAGGTGTCCATAACGAGCTGTGGTGTTGCTGTGTTGCAGACTTCAGGCACTTAGGTTGGGTTGGTAGGATATGCCTTTTTAAACAGGTAGGTTTTTAGTGATTTCCTGAAGTTCAGATGGTCGTAGGTTGTTTTCACTGCCTTTGGCAGTGCATTCCATAGTTGTGTGTTTATATAGGAGAAGCTGGATGCATAAGTTGTTTTGTATTTCAGTCCTTTGCAGTTCGGGTAGTGGAGGTTTAGGTATGTTCATGATGATCTGCTTGTGTTTCTGATTGGTAGGTCTGTGAGGTCTGTCATGTATCCTGGGGCTTCGCCGTAGATAGCTTTGTGGACCAGGGTGCAGATTTTGAAGGCAATACGTTGTTTGGGAGCCAGTGCGTTTTTCTCGGAGGGGTTTGGAACTTTCGAATTGTTTTACCAAATATGAGCCTGGCTGCTGTGTTTTGAGCAGTCTGGCATTTCTTTGTGAGTTGTTCTCTGCACCCCACATAAATTCCATTGCAGTAGTCTGCATGGCTTAGTACCATTGTTTGTATTAGATTACGAAATGTTTCCCTCGGGAAGAATGGTTTCATGCGCTTAAGTTCCCACATTGAGTGAAACATTTTCTTAGTTGTGGAGTTCACTTGGCTCTCAAGTGTGAGGTTACGGTCGATTGTAACGCTGAGTATTTTCAGGCTGTCTGAGATAGGGAGGGTGCAGTCTGGGGTGTTTATAGTTGAGGGTTTGTTCGTATTGTGTTGGGATGAGACTGTGTGTGTTTTTTCAGTATTGAGTTTCAGTTGGAATGCATTTGCTCATGGGGTCATGGTGTCTAAGCTGAGCTTGATTTCATTGGTGATTTCTGTCAGGTCATGTCTGAAGGGAATGTATATTAAGATGTTGTCTGCGTAATGTATGGGTTAAGGCCTTGGTTGGATAAGGACTTGGCTAGAGGGGTCATTATTATGTTGAAGAGTATTGGTGATAGTGGTGATCCTTGAGGTACTCCAATGTCTGCCTTCCATGGTGGTGAAATGTTTGAATTTGATTTCACTTGGTATGTTCTGGTGGATAGAAAACCCTTGATCCATCTGAATGTGTTTCCACTAATACCGAAGTAATCTAGGAGACTTAGTAGTATTTGAATTCAAGAGGGCATGGGACAAGCATGTTGGATCTCTGAGGCACAGGAAAGGATAGTATATGGTGTGGATGCGTAGACTGTTTCTAATTTCATGATTTAGTTATAAACAGTTGTTTCCTACCAGTTTGCAGTTTTCTATGACTCCCAGCCCCCCTTCGTTCTAAAGAGGACCCCCCCCTCATTCTTGGTACTGGGGGGAAAGGCATCTCACCTCTCATCTCAGGCAGCAGATGGCCTTGGGCTGCCCTTTGTTCCCTTGTCACAGGGGAGTCAGGAAAGCATTGTTGGAGCAAGTGTCATATATACGAAAGTATGTCCCTAGCCTCATATCCTTCTGAAATTCCCAGTATGTGAATATTTGACCAGAGCCTTCAGTTTTCTTGATCTTCAATTTTATTTTCAAGGTTGGTTAGTCTGTTGAGGAGCATCTCTCTCTTCAAAGAAGCCACCTTATGACAATCTTCTAACCCCATCACCTACCTATCTCATCCATTCTGTCTTTAATCTGTAATTTTTTTAAATGGCTTCTGTAATTTCTAGCTTTGATGCTTGGATCTCTGTCAACACCATTGCTAACGTATCTGGCTGCACACCTACTGCCACAGAGCTTCACCTACCTGGGGATGCATTTGTTTGGGCTCACTGCGGCTTTAGCCGGCACCCATGCACTAAGGAAAGGGTGCCCATAACATGACTGAGCCGAACCCTCCTTGATGGGGATTTTAGGGGTAGTAATAGGGAGAGGTAAAGGAGTTGATAGGGATTAAGTTGAAATGGTGGATAGCAACAGGTTAGAATGCCTCTGATTGGTTCATCTAGCTTTTATTCATGCACCAATCAGAGTCAGCTGAGGTGAAGAAAAGTTTAGGGAAGAAGGGTATTTTAGAAGTTAGGAGCCAGGTCGGTGAGATGCTGACAGTTTGGCTTATCTATATCTAGCAGCATTTTTTTCTCTTTGCTCGTCTGGCTCTCGTAGGCAGTAGGGTTGCTCCAGATTCCAGTTTTTGGAGTCGGGTGTGAGTTGGGACCAGTCTTTTACTGAAAAATTTTCTCATTTTCAATGTCACTTATGAGTTTATGGTTCATGTGAGAAGAGCGGTGTTTTCGGTTTGCCGGCTCAAGAGCCCGGTTGAAATTATTTTTTTAGGGTGGTAATGATTGACTAAGACCCCACTGGAGCAGGTCACATACGTGGCTCTTTATTCCTATCTCTAGGAGGCCAAAGGAAAGAAATCCACATACACACCACTAATAAAAAAAAAAATATGTATATCAAAGACCCTTGGGAGAGAGTTCGGGTCACACCTAATGTCACGACTGTGGCCGTGACCCCTCCTTTGACTCACCTTTTCTGCCGGTCAGCTCATGAGCTGGCTTCTTATCTGCATGGTTGTGTTTCTGTTCCAAGCCTCACTTTGGTGTTGAGTGTGTATTTCCTGTCTCTGTCCTGTTATAAGGAAGTAGTTCACTTGCATTCAGGGCCTTTGCAACGCCAAAGGTCCCCAGGTTAGTCTGTGTGCTTGTGAGCACTTCTGCCTAGATCCTTGTTGCCTTGTTCTAGTCTGTGTGTCTGTGGGCACTTCTGTGTCTTGTCTTCTTTATTGTGGTGCTTGTGTGCACTTCTGCCTTTAGCCTTAGTTCTGCTCTTTGTTTGCTTTGTGTCCAGTCTAGTCTGCCTTGCTAGTTCTAATCCCTGTTACCGGAGCTTCAGCCATTGCTCTGTTGTTTGTCTGCTTTGTATCCTGCCTAGTCTGCCTTGCTAGTTCTAGTCCCTTCTACCTGAGCTTCAGCCATTGCTCTGTTGTTTGTCAGCTTTGTAGCCTGCCTTATTTGTTCTTTTCCCCGCTGACCTTCAGTCCCTGTTTAGTCAAGCTTGTTTTGTGTCCGGTGTGAGAATCCTGTTCTAGTCAGTCGGGTCCAGCATTTCTTGTCTAATAGCTCCGTCCTGTAAGTCCTGCAGGTCGCCCGCACCTAGGGGCTCACCCTCTGGGGAAAGGTGGTCAGTGCAGGTGAAGTCCGGTTGCTCCAGTCCTGTTATTCCAGTCCGTTCCAGTATTTGGGTCCAGCCAAGCCAAGTCCGTTCCAGATTCCAGCTCCATCCTTGCTCATTTGTCCAGTCCTGGTTGGGAGATTTTGTCTGCTGCTGCTGCTCCTCGACAGTAGCCCAAGGGCTCACGTTGTTCCAGTGTCCGAGAGCCTGAGACCATGACACCTAATGACAGGTTGTTCAACCAGAACTGTCTCAACTCCCTTAGGTCTCCTGTTCTGTTTTATTGGCAAGAAGTATTAGGTCATGAGTTACATGTCATTAGGTTTATATCATACATCACATGTTACAAACAATAGATACTTATTGGTTGAGATTACATTCATCTTCTATCCACATTATAGAAGGGGTTCAAGGGTAAAGGCCAGGCAGCTGCTGTAGTACTATTTCGGTACAGATCATTATCATTCCAGTAAAATTATTAACAGCTTTGGAACACAAAACTCTTGAGCAACAAGTGTGTGTGTGTATGTATGTATATATATATATATATATATATATATATATATATATAGAGAGAGATTTTCAGCCTATATCTGCGTTCTCAAAATATGCAATCTACAAGGTACGTTATTTTCACTTCCCCTTTTATTACTAAAACATGCATGTTCTTAGTGACACTTCCCAGCATCCGTACAGGACATTCATTACTTAAGCACGCTTAGTTTATCTTGTTGGGCAGACTGGATGAACCATATAGGTCTTTATCTGCCATCATCTACTATGTAACTATGTTATGTATATTAATACTACAGCTATGAGCCTTGGTTCAAGGACTGACTTTGGTTCAGGATTCAAAATGAGAAAAACTTAAAGGCCTGTGACTCTGACTTGAACTTCAGCGTTGCTCAAAGGCTCATGAGCTGAAAAAACTGCAGAGCAAGCAGACATCTGCAAGAATAAGGAAGGGCGGGGGTCTAAGTTGCAGAGTTGCATGAATGTGGCAATATGGTGGTAACAGATGTTCTTGAATAACAGAACAAAGATGGCTTCTCAGGAAGATTATTTAGATTTCCAGTAAAAGCTAGTCTATTGTTGACCTTTCCAGTAAATATTAACCAATTCATTAGCATAACCAATCAGTGTTAACCATTATATTAGCATAGATCCAATAAGGTGTGCTTACTGTCATATTACTCGTATCCTGAGTGGACATATAAAAATGAGTGTACTTCTTACTTCAAGCCAGAGAGACAGCCACAGAGCTGCTCTCTCCTATGAGAAACCAATGATTTGTATCTGAATTGACAAGTAATCTGATTGCTTTCTCATAAGTAGCCATGAGTCTTTTATATCTACTAATTGGTAGTGGAGTGCCTCGGGGATCGGTGCTGGGACCGATTCTGTTCACTATATTTGTGAGTGACATTGCTGAAGGGTTAGAAGGTAAAGTTTGCCTTTTTGCAGATGATACAAAGATTTGTAACAGAGTGGACACCCGGGAGGGAATGGAAAACATGAAAAGGATCTGCGGAAGCTAGAAGAATGGTCTAAGGTTTGGCAATTAAAATTCAATGTGAAGAAATGCAAAGTGATGCACTTAGGGAGTAGAAATCCACGGGAGACATATATGTGTTAGGTGGTGAAAGTCTGACAGGTACCGAAGGGGAGAGGAATCTTGGGGTGACAGTATCTGAGGATCTGAAGGCGACAAAACAGTGTGACAAGGCGGTGGCCATAGCTAGAAGGTTGCTAGGCTGTATAGAGAGAGGTGTGACCAGCAGAAGAAAGGAGGTGTTGATGTCCCTGTACAAGTCGTTGGTGCGGCCCCACCTGGAGTATTGTGTTCAGTTTTGGAGGCCATATCTTGCTAAGGATAAAAAGAATAGAAGTGGTGCAAAGAAAAGCTACAAGAATGGTATGGGACAAGACGTATGAGGAGAGACTTGCTGACCTGAACATGTATACCCTAGAGGAAAGGAGAAACAGGGGTGATATGATACAGACGTTCAAATATTTGAAAGGTATTAATCCGCAAACGAACCTTTTCCGGAGATGGGAAGGAGGTAGAACTAGAGGGCATAAAATGAGATTGAAGGGGGGCAGACTCAAGAAAAATGTCAGGAAGTATTTTTTCATAGAGAGAGTGGTGGATGCTTGGAATGCCCTCCCGTGGGAGGTGGTGGAGAGGAAAATGGTAACAGAATTCAAACATGCGTGGGATAAGCATAAAGGAATCCTGTTCCGAGGGAATGGATCCTCAGAAGCTTAGCAAAGATTGGGTGGCATAGCCAGTGGTGGGAGGCGGGGCTGGTGGTTGGAAGGCGGGGATAGTGCTGAGCAGACTTATACGGTCTGTGCCAGAGCCGATGGTGGGAAGTGGGGCTGGTGGTTGGGAGGCAGGGATAGTGCTGGGCAGACTTATACGGTCTGTGCCCTGAAAATGACAGATACAGATCAAGGTAAGGTAAACACAAAAAGTAGCACATATGAGTTTGTCTTGTTGGGCAGACTGGATGGACCGTGCAGGTCTTTTTCTGCCGTCATCTACTATGTTACTATGAGTAGTAAAACAAAACATTGAAGACTCAGACCCAAAGAACACCTATGTGTAGAAAGAGCAAACTGATGCAGCCTTGGGTGATTTTTACTCCTAGGTACTGGGAGGGATAAATGCACCCTAAATTATATACAGTTATATGTTACTATTGGGCTCATTTTTGAAAGAGGAGGACGCCCATCTTTCGACATAAATTGGAAGATGGATGTCTTTCTCACAGAAACGTCCAAATCGGTATAATCGAAAGCTGATTTTGGACGTCTCCAACTGCACTCCATCGCAGGGACGGCCAAAGTTCAAGGGGGTGTGGCAGAGGCGGGACTTGGGTATGCCTAACACTTGGACGTCCTCGACCCATAATAAAAAAAAACAAGGATGTCCCTGACGAGTACTTGGACATTTTCACCTGGACCTGTTTTTATTACAACTAAGGCACAAAAAGGTGCCCAAACTGACCAGATGACCACTGGAGAAAATAGAGAATGACCTCCCGTTACTACCCCAGTGGTCACTAACCCCCTCCCACCCTCAAAAAACATCTTTAAAATATTTCATGCCAGCCTCAGATGTTATACTCAGGTCCGGGACAGCAGTACGCAGGTCTCTGGAGCAGTTTTAGTGGGTAAGTGCACTTCAGACAGGCGGAACCAGCCCCATACCCCCCCCCCCATTTGTGGAGGAAACAGCGAGCCCTCCAAAACCCACCAGAAACCTACTGTACCCACATCTATGTGCCCCCCTTCACCCGTAAGGGCTATGGTAGTGGTGTACAGTTGTGGGGAGTGGGGTTGGGGGGCTCAGGTGACAAGGTAAGGGAGCTATGTACCTGGGAGCAATTTATGAAGTCCACTGCAGTGCCCCCTAGGGTGCCCGGTTGGTGTCCTGGCATGTCAGGGGGACCAGTGGACTAGAAATGCTGGCTCCTCCCATGACCAAATGGCTTGCATTTGGTTGTTTCTGAGATGGACGTCTTTGGCTTCGAAAATCACTGAAAATCAGAGATGACCATGTCTAGGGACATCCATCTCTAAGGACGACCAAATTGACAGATTTGGACGTTCCTGACGGTATTTTCAAAATGAAAGATGGACGACCATCTTGTTTCGAAAATATGGGTTTCCCCGCCCCTGGTTTGGGACGTTTTGCGAGGACGTCCAAATCAAAACGTGGACATCCCTTTCGAAAATACCCTCCATGTCAGCTCAGCAAACTGTAACTAGGTTAAATGCATCTGTCCAGCTCTGTCTTCAAATTATCTTGATTTTCACATTTTAATGCTTAACTCTTGATATTCCCCTCTGAGCTGGGGGTCCTATCATATGCATAATACATCCTTAATATCAATAACAGCTTGGATCAGTCTGCAGGTTCTCAGCAGCTGCTGGTGTTCCATTAAAACATCAGTTGCTATTTTGCTTGCCTTGTGGTAAGGTATAGGCTTCTAGGGGTTTAATTGAAGGGTGTTTAGTGGGGTTTCCGTTGCTAACTTGGGAGAGCTGGTGTTGATATGGCTCCTAAACTGGGGAGCAAACAGAGGGTTACAGTTTCTTTGGGAGAGGGCGGGCAAGAGGATATCGAAGAAGGCTATGCATTTTGTGGAGGAAGGTGGAGATGAGGTTGGTAGGGGTGCAAGGCCAGTGACTTGGGGCTTAGTTAAGGTACTGGCAAGAAGAGTTCTAAGGCTCCTGGGGGTGCCAGTGTGGGCCAAGGAGGTGGATGGGGCCCGGCTCCTTCCACTAGCTGTTTGGGGCAATGTGTTCACGGTCATAGGGCTTCAGTTGCTAGAGTGAACTTGTCTGAAGCTGCCCAGTTGTCACGATGGTGACTGTTTCCTTGTCTGTGCTCACCTTACCCACTGGTGGCTGCTAGGGACTGTCACAAGTTCCAGACTTCAGCACAGTCCGGTCCGGATCTTCCGGGCTGCCAGACTTGCTTTTCTTGTTTGTGCCTGAACAGCACCTGTAGCTGACTTGTGATTCCTGCAGCTAAACTTCAGCTGCTGATGGGTTTTATTAACCACCTGGAAACTTCTGTTTGCCTTTGCATCGCCTAAGGTCTCTGGGTTTGTTGGTGTGCTTTGTGCACTTCTGCCTAGTCCAGTTTCTTGTCTGAGTTCCTTGTCTGGTTCTAGTTAGTCTGTGTGTAGTTTAGCTTTGGGTTTGTTGCTTATTTCCTAGTCTTGTTTCTGGTCTGTATTCTTTGTCTAGTTCTTGGTTGTCTGTGTTTCTTTCTTAGTGGCTGCTTGGCAGCTTTCAGTCCTGACTCTTTCCTGTGTTCCTTTCTTAGTGGGTGCATGGCAGCTTTCAGTCCTTGTTCTTGAGCCTGTCTGCTTTCTACCTAGTGTGGTATTGTTTGTCTGAGAGTCCTAGTCTAGTATTCTACCTAGCCTCTCTTGTGTATTCTAGACCCTGTGTGTATCGTTGGTATCCAGTTCCTGCCCTGTAAGTCCTGCTGGCCCCCTGCACCCAGGGGCTCAACTCCTGGGGAACGGCGGTCAAGCGCAGGTGAAGTCTAGCTGTTCCTGCTCTGCCTGTTCCAGCTTGCTTGCCTCAGCTGCAACTCCAGTCCAGGGTTCCAGTCCTGTTCTGCCTTGTCTCTGGTTTGGGGGTGGTTTTGCCTGCCACTGGGGCTCACAAATCTAGTTTCTGCCTTGAGAACCTAACACCAGTCTGTGGAGTGGCAGCTGCAGAACACAAAGACTCTTTTATGGGTGAGGGTGATGGGGAAGAAGTGGATTCGAGTTCAGCTAGTGTGGCTCTTGATGTATGTGAGAGGCATGGGAGAAGTATGGCAGGGTGCAGAGAGAGTAGTTTGGTCAAGCGCTGTCAAGCGCTTTGACTGGGAGAAGAAGATGAGGTAGTCTTCAGGAGTCAGCCCTCTGCAGGTGTGGGAGTCTGATTCCTCCCTCCTTGGAGTCTTTGTCCTCTGAGTCTGACTGTGAGAGTTCTAACCCAGGGCTTGGGAGTGCTGGTACTGCTCACAAAGGTGTGGCACCCGTACGAGGTGGGGATGAAGCCCACCTTTCTAAACGGGGTCACACTTTGTGTGCCATTGCCCCCTTAGCCAAGTGGAGTGGAGGAGTGGCCTAGTGGTTAGGGTGGTGGACTCTGGTCCTGGGGAACTGAGTTCGATTCCCACTTCAGGCACAGGCAGCTCCTTGTGACTCTGGGCAAGTCACTTAACCCTCCATTGCCCCAGGTACAAATAAGTACCTGTATATGTAAGCCGCATTGAGCCTGCCATGAGTGGGGTACAAATGTAACAAAACAAAAAAAAAAGTATCCCAGAAATTAAGGAGAAAAACTTTGCAGGGAAAATACATATGTATGGTTTGTCCTATTTGCTACGGATCTTGATGGGGGAGACAAGATGCACGGGGAAGACTCCAAGGATGATATGAAGCAGAAAAGACAACAGGTACCAAAGTCTATATTTAACTGGTTATTAGGGTTCTACATTTATGCTAGAGTTTTAGCGGCCGTGGAACTAGCTTTATACCCAGATTTATTAAAATACCCTGATTTAATTCGGAGAGCTTATAGGCAGTATGGTGGTTGGGCTTGGTTCAACTACGATGAGCAATTTAGGAAGGGTTTAACAAATGATAAAGCAGATAGTTGGGGTTTTAGGGATGTGGATGTATGGTTGCAAGAAATGGCTCCTGTCTGCTTTGGCGAGTTGCGGGGGATGGTGGCTGGATCCGGGTCAGTTGGTGGTGTGGTTTCTCAGCCTGATGTTGCCAGTAGACCTCAAAAGTCCTCTGGACGCCTTCTGCAGTTGTTCCGAGCAGGAGCATCAAGTAGCTCAGGTCTGGCGGGCAATTTGAATAGAGGCATTGTGGTTTCTAGTGTCTGCTTTCATTTTAATTCTGGGAGTTGATCACCAGATTTGTCGTTTTCGACACTGGTGTTCCCTTTGTAATGAAGTTCACCCTGCCTTTCGCTGTGCTTCTGCTACCTTTCAGGCCAGTAGAGCTCAGGCAGGATGTCCAGGGGTTGCAGGAACAGTTGAACCACTCTGGCAAAGCTCTGCTGACCATTAAGTTGGATGCTGTTTTCACTTGGCTTGACTTGTATTCGGATCACGAGGCAGCAGTGTTTTTGGCCAGTGGGTTTCCATTTGTTTTTGTCATTGAGATTTCTGCTTTAGCATGCACAGGATACCAGTACTGAATGTTTTCCGCAATTCTCTTGATACCACTAAGACACAAACCAAATGTTGCTGGCGCTGCACCAAAGCACTATCCAGGAATAGGGAGAAGAACACAGAACAAGCTCAGTCGCATTTGCTCAGCATGGCTGCCAGTCAGAAGTCAGGCATATTTTGCAAGGGCATACAACACCATACACTACATGAGTTGTTTTGCAATTGGAATAATGTCTCAATTCAAGTTTTTCACCAGTATTAGGGTGTTAAAACTTTTGTTTTTAAATTGACATGGCAAACTGAACAAGAGAGACTTGGGTAATGACCCCAAACAGAAATAACTTTACGTGGTACTGGCAATGCTGAGGGCGCTAGAATATCCTTCAAACTTTTATTTGTTTTGAAAGCAACCATAATGTCCTTTACCATAGTAAAGAGTGCATCTATACAGAGAAAGAGCAAACATATAAGAAGTGAGTCTGAAGAGGGAAAGGGAAAGGGACTTGATATACCACCTTTCTATGGTATTTGCAACTACATTCAAAGCGGTTTACATATATTTACTTATTAGTACCTGGGGCAACGGGGGGGGGGGGGGGGGGGGGGGGTGTTAAGTGCCTTGCCCAAAGTTACAAGGAGCTGCAGTGGGAATCAAACCCAGTTCCCCAGGATCAAAGTCCACTTTACTAACCATTAGGCTACTTCTCCACATCCACAGAGGGAGAAGGGGAAGAGGTAGACATCTGAATCACCAATCTGTAAAATATCAGAGCAGGGATCTGAACAGCTATTGGTAAGCAAACAGAATAATTTAAATGACTACTCAGAGAGTATTTAATATTTCAAAGAGAGCACTTAGTGCAATTGAAATGTCTGTCCTGGAGAAAGGATTGCCTTTTGTACCGACACCCTGCTACAATATGCCATGAACACGCATATTGATCGCTTTAAATTAACACGCAAATTGAAGATCATTGACTATTTCTCAAATCATACTGTCCCCTCTATTGATTTCTCTGTTGTTAAAACAGATAGTACATGGAACCCTCCTGGGCTCTGTAACCTCATGATACATATATTTGAAAAAGTGGTACTCAAAGAGATTGAGAAACTGGAAAATGAGCCTAAAATGCCTTTTTATAACCTAACTAAAGAAGAGAAAAAAAGCTATTAACACCTTGAAAAATGATGATATGCAAAACAAAATGGCTGCTGGAACGCACAGAAATCTGACTTTTTTGCAGCGTTTTGTATAAAAATTGTATGTTGGAGAAGGGCACAGTGTGTAGAATCAGTAGTTCAGAGGATGGGGATTAGAAAATGGGTGAAAGATCAGAGGAATAGGAGGCATGTGAAGAAATGAGATAGGGGAGGAGAATGAGAGGATTAAGGAGCTAAGAGTAGGAAATGGAAACTGGTAACTAGGTGAAAGGTAAAAAGAGGTGGGAAAGGAGGTAAGAAATCTAACTATAGGTGGAAAGAAAGGCAGATAAGAAAAATGGGAAAAAAAAAAGATGAAACAGCCTGCCATTGAATTTTATTACATTTGCACCCTGCGCTTTCCCACTCATGGCAGGCTCAATGCGGCTTACATATTATATACAGGTAATTATTTGTACTTGGGGCAATGGGTTAAGTGACTTGCCCAGAGTCACAAGGAGCTGCCTGTGCCTGCAGTGGGAATCGAACCCAGTTCCCCAGGACCAAAGTCCACCACTCTAACCACTAGGCCACTCCTCCACTCCATGCAGCCCATGAGACTATAGAAAGTATACATGTAAAACGTCATTAACCAGAGTTGTGGAAATTTGGAATATTGCTATTTTGCAAATATTTTCAGAATAGTCATTCTAAAAAGTTGTTTCCCATCATTTTTAGTTACATTTTTACTTATTTATCACAGATCACCTAAGGAGCTCTATGCATTTCCAGTTCCAACACTATGGGAAAATTAGGTTCTTACCTTGATAATTTTCTTTCCTTTAGTCACAGCAGAGGAATCCATTAACGGATGGGTTGTATCTGCCTACCAGCAGGTGGAGATAGAGAACACTGAAAGCACATGGTGCTCCTGGACGCCCAGCCCCCTCTGCCTTTGGTATATGAAATTTCCAAAGCAGAGTGAATAAGAAAGGCAAAATAACATACACTTTCCTCACAGAGAACAAACGCCCCTGAACCGGAGCAATAACCAAACAAAGGAGGGATGTTATCAACCTCCTGCAATAAAAACAGCATGTAGTAACTCCGATAGCTTATCTTCAAGTACTCCTGATGAGGCACAATGTCTGTATGCAACATCTGTACAAAAACTAAAGTCAGACAGGGAGGGATCATGGATTCATCTGCTGTGACTAAAGGAAAGAAAATTATCAAAGTAAGAACTTAATTTTCCCTTCCTTGTCATCAACAGCAGATGAATCCATTAACTGATGGGATGTACCAAAGCACTCCCTAAGTAGGGTGGAAACAGGCAACTCCGCAAGCAGGCACTTGGCTCCAAAATGCGCATCCTGCCGTGCTGCCACATCCAGCCTGTAATGCTGCACAAAAGAGGGCTGAGAAGCCCAGGTACTACTACTACTACTATTTAACATTTCTAAAGCGCTACCAGGGTTGCACAGCGCTGTACAATTAATAAAGGACAGTCCCTGCTCAAAGGAGCTTAAAGGACAAAAAGTGCAGTCAATCAAGACTGAGGCAGTCTAGATTTCCTGGATAGGTGCCAAAAGCGACACTGAAGAGGTGGGCTTTGAGCAAGGATTTGAAGATGGGTAGGGAGGGGGCTTGGCGTATGGGCTCAGGGAGTTTATTCCAACCATAGGGTGAGGCGAGGCAGAAAGGGCGGAGTCTGGAGTTGGCGGTGGTGGAGAAGGGTAATGAGAGGAAGGATTTGTCCTGTGAGCGGAGGTTACTGGTAGGAGCGTAAGGGGAGATGAGGGTAGAGAGGTAGTGAGGGGCTGCAGATTGAGTGCATTTGTAGGTTAGTAGTAGAAGCTTGAACTGTATGTGGTACCTGATCGGAAAGCCAGTGAAGTGACTTATGGAGAGGGGTGATATGAGCATATCGGTCTAGGTGGAAGATAAGACGCACAGCAGAATTCTGAACGGATTGAAGGGGGGATAGATGGTTAAGTGGGAGGCCAGTGAGGAGTAGGTTGCAGTAGTCAAGGCGAGAGGTAATGACAGAGTGGATGAGAGTTTGGGTGGTGTGCTCAGAAAGGAAAGGGCGAATTTTGCTGATGTTATAGAGAAAATAGCGACAGGTCTTCGCTGTCTGCTGGATATGGGCAGACAAGGAGAGGGAGGAATTGAAGATGACTCCGAGGTTGCGGGCAGATGAGACGGGGAGGATGAGGGTGTTATTGACTGAAATAGAGAGTGGAGGGAGAGGAGAAGTGGGTTTGGGTGGAAAGACAATGAGCTCGGTCTTGGCCAGATTCAGGTGGCGGTTGGACATCAGGTGGCGGTTGGAGTGGAGGAGTGGCCCAGTGGTTAGGGTGGTGGACTTTGTTCCTGGGGAACTGAGGAACTCAGTTCAATTCCCACTTCAGGCACAGGCAGCTCCTTGTGACTCTGGGCAAGTCACTTAACCCTCCATTGCCCCATATAAGCCGCATTGAGCCTGCCATGAGTGGGAAAGCGCGGGGTACAAATGTAATAAAAATAAAAATCCAGGCAGCAATGTCGGATAAGCAGGCCGATACTTTGGCCTGGGTTTCCGCAGTGATGTCTGATGTAGCTGAACGACAGATCACTTGAAGAGAAAAGGCACCCGTTTCAGACCACAAAGAGGACATTGCCCTCGTGGAGTGCGCTTTAAACGCTTCAGGCGGCGACCGCCCTGAAAGCAGATAAGCAGAAAAAATGAGTTCCTTAAGCCAGCGGGCTACAGTGGCTTTAGACGCCGGAAAACCCCGTCGGGGACCTGCCAACAGAATAAATAAATGATCAGAATTCCTAAACTCATTTGACATCTGCAGATACTGCCACAGAGCCCTGCGGACATCCAAAAGGCGCAACTGCCCAAAGGAGTCTGGAAACTCCTCCTTACAAAAGGAAGGAAGAAAAATGAGCTAGTTCAGTCGAAAAGCTGAAACCACCTTAGGCAAAAAGGAAGGCACCCCAGTGCCAGTTACCCCAGATTCCGAGAACTGTAGAAAAGGATCCAGACAGGAAAGAGCCTGAAGCTCAGACACTCTTCTTGCCGATGTCATTGCCACTAAAAAAAACTGTCTTGAGAGTCACATCCTTCTCAGAAGCCAGTTTAAGAGGCTCAAACGGAGATCGCTGGAGCACCTTCAACACAAGCCCCAAGTTCCAAGCCGGACAGGGCGACCGCAAAGGAGGACGGAGACGAAGCGCCCCTCTGAGAAATCGGACTATATCCGGATGAGCAGCAAGGGACAAGCCGGAGACTTTCCCCTGGAAGCAGGCCAATGCTGCCACTTGAACTCGAAGGGAATTGTAGGCCAGGCCCTTTTGTAGCCTGTCCTGCAAAAGGTCTAGCAAAAGCGAGACTGTCGCCAGAGTTGGCAAGATAGCCTTTGGAGTACACCACGTCTCAAAAGTGCGCCAGATCCGAGCATAAGTCTCAGAGGTAGACCACGTGCGAGCCTGCAAGAGCGTGGCAATAACCTTATTAGAACAGCTCTTGTCCCTCAATTGCGCCCTCTCAAGTGCCAGGCCGTAAGACCAAAGCGGCAAGGATCTTCCATAGTCACCGGACCCTGAACTAACAAGTTTGGAACCCAAGGCAAAGGAAGAGGCGCGTCCACCAGCATCCGCCAGAGATCCGCATACCACAGATGCCTTGGCCAATCCAGGGCAATGAGAATCACCAATCCTTGGTGCAGGCGAATCCGAAGTAGCACTCGCCCTATCAAGGGTCAAGGAGGGAACACATACAGGAGGCCCGAGGGCCAAGGTTGAGCCAGGGCATCCAACCCTGCCGAGCGAGGATCTCTCTTTCTACTGAAAAAGCGAAGGACTTTGGCGTTTACGCTGGACGTCTGAGGTCCAAGTCTGGAGTCCCCCATTTTGCACAAATCTGAAGAAAAACTTGTTCTGCCAGTTCCCGTTCCACCGGGTCAATTTGATGTCTGCAGAGGAAATCGGCTTGTACGTTGCTCTGACCAGCTATGTGAGCCGCGGACAGCAGCTCTAGGTGGCGTTCGGCCCAGTCGCAGATCTGAGACGCCACCGCAGCCAGGGCCCTGCACTGAGTGCTGCCCTGACGATTGATATAGGCCACTGCTGTCGTGTTGTCCGACAGAACTCGGACAGGAAGACCCTTCAGCGTCCTGTGGAAGGCCAGAAGAGCCTGGAATATCGCTCTCAGTTCCAAGCGATAGATGGACCATCCCACTTCCGCGGTAGACCACAGACCCTGAGAACAGAGTCCCTGGTAATGAGCTCCCCTGCCCGAAAGGCTGGCATCAGTTATCACCAGACACCAAAACAGAAGAGCCAGTGGCATCCCCTGAAGCAGCATGCTGTCGGAAAGCCACCAATCCATACTGCGCTGGGCCGCAGGAAGCTACTTTAGTCTGCGTTGGTACTCCTGGGAAATCGGGGACCATTGCTGAAGCAGAGCAAGCTGCAGCGGCCTCATGTGAGCTCTCGCCCAGGGGACCACCTCTATGGTGGCCATCATCAAACCCAGGAGCTGAACAAAGTCCCAAGCTTGAGGGCGAGGCATCCGCAGGAGCAGGCGGAACTGATTCTGAAGCTTGAGACGCCTGTTGTCGGGAAGAAAAATGAACCCCGAAGCCGTGTTGAACCGGACCCCCAAATACTCGAGAGACTGACAGGGGATCAAGTGACTTTTGGGCATATTGACTACCCAGCCCAGAGTCTGAAGAACTGTAACAACTCTGGCTGTGGCAAGTCGGCTTTCGTCTGCCGCATCCGCTCTGATGAGCTAGTCGTCGAGATAAGGGTGAACTCTTGATACCCTCTCGCCTGAGAAAGGCAGCCACCACTACCATCACCTTGGAAAAAGTCCGAGGGGCAGTTGCCAGGCCGAAAGGCAAGGCGCGAAACTGGAAATGTTGGCCCAATACCGCAAACCAGAGAAACCGCTGATGTGGCGGCAAGATGGGAATATGCCAATACGCTTCCTTGAGGTCCAGCGACTTGAGAAACTCTCCTGGCTGTACCGCTGCAATGACGGAGTGCAGGGTTTCCATGCGGAAGTGTTGCACTCCTAAGGCCTCGTTGACTCTGCGTAAGTCGAGGATAGGTCTGAACGACCCGCCTTTTCGAGGCACCACAAAATAGATGGAGTTGCGACCGCAGCCGCGTTCGGCGGGAGGAAACGGAACCACCACTCTGAGCGTCAGCAACACCTGCAAGGTCTCATTTACCATTGCCCGCTTGACAGCAGTGCCGCATCGGGACTCCAAAAACGCGTCTCCCACCGGGGCAGCGAATTCTAGTCGGTAACCTTCTCTGATCAGGTCCAGGACCCACTGATCCAAAGTAATCTTGGTCCACTGCTCGAGAAAGAGGGAGAGACGACCCCCTACTGCGGGAACCGACGAGTGAACCGGTGCCCCATCATTGTGGAGGACGCCCCTGAACTCCTGGGCGTTGCCCGGATGCCGCAGCATGTTTGTCCGAACGAAAGGAGTTCCTCTGCTGGAAACGGGTACGTTGACCAAACCCTGCAGAGCATCCCGGGCGAAACCTGCGAGCTTCATGAAAACGTGGCCTGGAAGAGAAGGGAAAAGAAGGACTTTTGGAAGAAGGCCTCGGCCTATCCTCAGGCAACCGTGTGGTCTTAGAGCCCCCTAGGTCCTTAACAATCTTCTCCAAATCCTCTCCAAATAAAAGAGGCCCTGAAAGGGTAACCTCACCAGCCTTTGTTTAGAGGTCATGTCAGCCGCCCAATGCCAGAGCCAAAGAAGGCGGCGGGCAGCAACCGCCACTGACATCTGCTTAGCCAAAGCTCTGACCAGATCATAAAGGGCATCAGCCATAAAAGACAGTGCAGACTCCATAAGCGGGCTGACCTCAGCGAGGGAACCCGCTCCATCGGCAGGCTGCTCAACCGCCTGCTGCAACCAGGAAAGGCAAGCCCGGGCTGCATAGGAACTGCAAATAGCCGCCCGTAAGTAAAGGCCCGAGATATCAAAGGACCGCTTCAGCGCGGATTCCAGCCACCGGTCCTGCATATCTTTCAAAGCGACCCCTCCCTCCACCGGGAGAGTAGTCTTTTTAGTCACAGTCGTGACTAACGCATCCACTATAGGCATCCCAAAGAGGGCCAACTGACTTTCACTCAGAGGGTAAAGGAGACACATAGCCCTGGCCACCTTCAAGGGACCATCAGGGTCAGACTATTGAGCTGAAATAAGCTCTTGGATGGAAGCATGCACGGGAAAAGCCAGAGAAGGCTTCTTAGTAGTAGTCATCCCAGGATTAATAGAAGAGGCAGCGCCCTCGTCAGGATCTTCAATACAAAGGGCCTGTAAGGCATCAGACATTAGAGCTGGCAGCTCGTCGCGGTGGAAAATCTGAACTGCTTTAGGGTCATCCAACTCCTGTGGCAAGCAGCCATCCTCATCTGGATCATCAGTCCGTGATGGCCTGCCCGACCCCTCAGACTCCCCGAAACTAGACCACGGGGGAGAACAGGGTGAAGAGTCCCCCTCAGACGGGGTATTTTTTTTCTTTTGTTACATTTGTACCCCGCGCTTTCCCACTCATGGCAGGCTCAATGCGGTAGGCAATGGAGGGTTAAGTGACTTGCCCAGAGTCACAAGGAGCTGCCTGTGCCGGAAATCGAACTCAGTGCCTCAGTTCCCTAGGACCAAAGTCCACCACCCTAACCACTAGGCCACTCCTCTACGCTTAGCATCAGCCAAATGCTCGGGGGAAGAAATAAAGTCTCCAGCAGACGCTGGGCTATCAAGAACTGGAGGCAACCCAGTCCGAAAGGAATTGTCAGAAGCCTCAGGCAGTGCTCTTTTTAACATAAAAGCCTTATGCATCAGCAGCACAAATTCAGGGGAGAAAAGCTCACCCTGTACCTCCGCCCCCACATTGGGGGAAGCGGAGGCAATAGCTCCTCTAGAAACCTCGAAATGAGGCGTCCCCCTACACGCAGACCCCTCCGCAACCGCGAGGGTCGAGTCATGCGGGGCCTCCAAGATGGCACCCACTGCCCACCATGCTTGTGCCAGCATTAGCATCTAGGCAGAATGTGCTGCAAAGCCCCCCCTGCTGATCTGCGTTTCCCACAGTGGGAGCAGGGCTTAACCCCTTCAGCCATAAAATACAGAAAACAAAATGGCGCCTTTGCGCCAAAACTTACCCTGCACAGAGCGCTGTCAGTGGGAACCTCTCCGGAGGAGCTGGGTACTACTCTCACTTCAGGAGACCGAGTCAAACGAGCTTTGGTCAAGCTGCACCAAACCAGGAGCTCTGGAGAAAGCCTCAGAAATCGCCATGCTGAGAAAGCGAGCCTCTCTCTTTTCTTTTTACTGTGAGGAAAGTAAAAGGCAGGCAGCCACAGAGGTACTCCGGGAGGAGGGGGAATGGGGTAAGGCAGGGACAGGGAAAACCAAGTATGCCTTTAAAGTAGGCACCACCAGCCACAACATCCCCGCTCTACTGGCAAAGCACAGGAGCCACCCCAGGCAGAAATCCAGGAGCTGAGAAAGCGACGTCCACACCTGCTGGGAGATAGAGATATACTGAAGGCAGAGGGGGCTGGGCGTCCAGGAACACCCTGTGCTCTCAGTGTTCTCTATTTCCACCTGCTGGTAGGTGGATACAACCCATTAGTTAATGGATTAATCTGCTGTTGATGACAATGAAGCAATGTTGAGGCCCACTAGGAATATTCCTGACATTCATGCTGCCATCAATGTATAAAGTTACCACTCCTTTGACAGAATATAGCAGCTTTATGGCAGGAGAAAGTTCCCCAGGCCAGGAAATAGAAAGAAGACTACATTTCATAGCAGCCTTAAAACATAAGAATAGCAACACCAGGTCAGACCAAAGGTCCATCTAGCCCAGTATCCTGCTTCCAACAGTGGCCAATCCAGGTCACAAGTACCTGACAAAACTCCAAAACAGCAATAACATTCCATGCTACCAATCCCCATGTCTCTCTCAATAGCAGACTATAGACTTTTTCTCCAGGCACTTGTCCAAACCTTTTTTTAAACCCAGAGATGCTAACTGCTGATACCACATCCTCTGGCAACGAGTTCCCGAGCTTAGCTATTCTTTGAGTGAAAAATATTTCCTATTTAAAAAAATATATATTTACATGTAATTTTGTTGAGTGTCCCCTGGTCTTTGTACTTTTGCAAAGAGTGAAAAATCAATTAACTTTTACCCATTCTATATCACTCAGGATTTTGTAGACCTCAATGAAATCTCCCCTCAGCTGTCTCTGTTCCAAGCTGAAGAGCCCTAACCTCTTTAGCACTTCCATATAAGAGGAGTTCCATCTCCTTTATCATTTTGGTCACTCTTCATTGAACCTTTTCTAATTCCAATACATCTTTTTTTTTTTTTTTGCAAGAAGTTTTTATTCAGGTTCCAAGATACAAAAAGCAATATAACAGATGCAATAATCCAAAGAGGCAAAGCGCACATCTTGGAGAAGCAGATTAACTACCAACAAAAACATGCACTTCTTAACATTTTGTGTTAAATGACCCTAATAAAAGAAAACTCCCTTAACCCTTCACCCAAAGCCAAGATGCCATCTAGGGAGGGACAGTGCACTAGATAACATATAGAAGCTACCTGACAACTACCTGATGCCCAAGCACTTCAAGCCCAGACCCCCAACAAAACTTTTAACCAGGAGAACAATGGTTTATAAAAGGACTCCAAACAGACTCCCATTTTGCCAGTGTATGTTTGCGCAATGCCACCAAACGTTCCATCTCACAGATTTGCCAGAGCTTAGTCACCCTGTGTATCAAAGAAGGTACCCGGGGTTGTTTCCAGTGAATCGCCAAGACCACCCGAGCCGCACTCATAGCATGGCAGACCAACAAAGATTGAGATGTGGTAAACCCCAGTGGCTTCTGGAGGAATAGAAAAACAGACTGGTCCCACCAGATTGGTTGGAACAAACAGCACTGCAACCAATGCTGGATGGCCCTCCAATAAGCCCTAGCTTTGATACAAGACCACCATAAGTGTCCCATGGTACCTCGTCCCCCACAACCCTGCTAACATAGTGGGGAGACTCCAGGAAACATATGATTTAGACGTACTGGAGTGAGATACCAATGGTACATCACTTTAACTCAAGGTGAGGTTGCACCATGGTCTTATTTGCTATCCCTTTCCTAATAATTCCTAGCATCCTGTTTGCTTTATTGTTTGCTGCAGCACACTAGGCAGAAGATTTCAGCATATTGTCTACTATGACACCTAGATCTTTTTCTTGGGTGCTGACTCCTAAGGTGGACCCTAGCATCAGGTAACTATGATTTGGATTATTCTTCCCAATTTCCATCACTGCACTTGTCCACATTAAATGTCATATGCCATTTGGATGCCCAGTCTTCCAATTTTCTAAGGTCTTCCTGCAATTTTTCACAGTCTGCATGCGTTTTGACAACTTTGAATAGTTTTGTGTCATCTTCAAATTTAATCACCTCACTTATCGTTCCAATTTCTAGATCATTTATAAATATGTTAAATAGCATCGGCCCCAGAACAGATTCTTGCAGCACTCCACTATTCACCCTCCTCTATTGAGAAAAATGGCTATTTAACCCTACCCTCTGTTTAGCCTTGCTAAGGATAAAATCAGGTGATGTGGTCAGGGAATCCTGATGGAGGCAGCCTTAAAGATAAGGAATGTAAAAGTTTCAAGCCCGCTGTGAAAAGAAACAGATGTATGGGGGAAGGGCAAGAAGGGAGAATGTTAGCTGAGTGTTGCTGCTCACATGAAGAGGATTTCAGAAAACTGCCTTGGAGCTTAAGTTGGTATATATTGTGCTTACTCTTTTCTGTGAAGAGGACTCCCAGAATCTACTACTGAACTATGAGCTAACAAACTGCGAGTACTGTTGCTCTCAGGGATAATTTCTCTGCATGGGTTAGTTTTCATCCTGTGTAGAGATTTGGTTTGATTTATATATTTAAATCATTTTTATTGATGTGACAAGCAATTATAAACAGAATTTTATAACATTTACAACTGTTCACCATCCATTTTCTTTTTATCCCCTCAACAAAACCCCTCCCCCCAACTCCCCTACCCTTCCCCCCTCCCCACACCTTTTCCCTTGTTCTTGATAGTCTGTCATCCGATTTTGTATGTTTATTACAAGTTTAGAAGATAGCTACGTGCTGAGGGAGTTACAGTGTTCCAAAAGGGGGTCCACCGTTGCTGAAATTGTTCTCCAATTTGTGAGTTGATGTCTGTTATTCCCATCCTTTCCGTGTGCTGTGTCTGTAACATTTGCGTCCTCCACTGTTGCAGTGTCAGGCCCCCCATTGACAACCATTCTGTCATTATAACTTGCTTGCCCACAATTACAGCACGCTGGGTAAATGCTGTAAAGCCTTTTACTGTGGGTCGGCTATTTGTTAGCTGTCCAAACAGGAGGGCCAGATGGTAAGTCCAGCCCTGCTTCCAAATTGAGTTTACGTCAGTGGCGTAGCCAAGGATGGGCTTGGGTGGGCCCAGGCCCACCCACTTTGGGTTCAGGCCCACCCAGTAGAAGCATACATATGATGTGGCTGGCAGGGATCCCCAAGCCCCACCAGTCGAAAACTCCCAACAAGTGTCCCTCCTGCATACCTTGTAAGTAGCAGATCTTCGCCTGCAGTGAGCAGTGACATACATACTGCTTGCACCGGCCCCACAGCCTTCCCTCTGATGTATTTCTGCCTAGGCGGAAACAGGAAGTTGCATCAGAGGGAAGGGTGTGGGGCCAACATGAGCAGTGTGTATTAGTTGCTGCTCGCTGCTGGTGAAAATCTGCTATTTAAAAGGTATACGGGAGAGGGGGGATGTTTGAGAGACCATATGGTATGCAGGCGAGAAGAGAGACCAAATCACCTGTGGGATGGGGCGAGGTTCTTCTGCCCACCCATCTTAGGCCCAGGCCCACCCAAAATTGGGTGTCTGGCTACGCCCCTGGTTTACGTATTGGATTACTCCTTTCCAGAATTTCTCCACTACTTTGCATAGCCAGAACATATGTCCCAGGTCTGCCCCTTCTGCTCTGCACTTCGGGCACTCTCCCCAGGGGGGAAGGCCCATGTAAAATGCTCTTTTGGGGGGCACATATAAGCGCAATGCAAATTTATATTGTAATTCCCAATGCTTGGATTGATATGTAGTTCGCCTGATTGTCAGCACATGGGTCTTGATCTGGCTTGCACTAACTTCCGTGTGCAAGTCTGCTGTCCATTGCCTGGACAAACGTGCATAATCCGGTTCCTCCACCATGTCTTTTATATGGCGGTGATGATAGGATAAAGGCACTTTTTGCTGAGTCCCCAGGGAGAATGCCGCAGACAGCTCTTCCTGGACATATTCCGTCAAGGACTCCCAGGGCAACGAGGTCACATAGTGTTTCAATTGTTCATAAAAGAACCGCTCTTTTTGGGGTATCCCATATTCTGCTTGCAAATCATTAAAGGACTTTATATGTTCCTCGTTATTAAGTACTTGTAATAAATACACTATTCCTCGTCTCTTCCACCTGTGGAACACTGCATACATCTGTCCTGGAACAAAGGCTATGTTATCACAGATTGAAAGGTATGGAGTTACCTTTGAAGAAAAATGGTGTAGACGGCAAATCCATTTCCAAACCGACACTGCACATGGCATGATTTTTATGGATTTCAAAATGCTAGGCACCGGGGTCCTTGCGGAATGCAAGTAATTGCTAAAATGTACCCCCCCCCCAGTGAGTTCCAACTCCATTGGAGTGTCTGTGAAATCTTGCGTGCCTCGAAACCAATCACTAATGGCTCTCATCCCGCTTGCAATGTTTAAGTATCGTATATTCAACAGCCCCAGCCCACCATACTCCACCGGTATAAAGAGTGTAGTAAATGCAAGGCGAGCTTTCTTACCTCGCCAGAGGAACTTCTGTATCATGGACTGCAACTTTTGTACAGTGTTACTTTTCAAATATAAGGGGAGCATTTGCAAAACATACAGCCATCTGGGAGCTACAATCATATTAAATAAGGCAGTACGGCCTAGCAACGAAAGAGGGAGACTGGCCTATGCTTCTAAATTATTTTTTGTCTCCCTCAAAAGTTTTTGAACATTGAGATCATATAAGTTATCGAGATCTGCTGTGATCTCAACTCCCAGATATCTGACGTTCCTCAGCTCTCTGAAAGGGGAACCCTCCTCCCCATTTCCCCCCTTTGTCTGGGCCAATCTCCATCACAGTTGATTTAGTCAAAATTAATTTAAAGCCCGAGAGCTGCCCAAATTCCTTAATTCTATCTATCAGTACCCTTATGGATCGCTCTGGATTTGTCAGGGTCAATAGGAGGTCATCTGCGTATGCCAGCACCTTGATACTTCAGGCCCCCAGGAGAATGCCACTACTTTCGTCCTCTTTCTTCAACGTTCGCAGCAACGGCTCTAAGGATAATACAAAAAGCAGAGGCGAGAGGGGGCAACCCTGCCTTGTACCTCTCTCTATCTCGAACCCTCTCTCTCGGACTCCGTTAACTAGTACACTTGCCACGGGGCGACAATATAGTGTTTTAAGCACTTGTAAATACCATCCTGAAAAGCCCACGTGTTCTAATGTACCAAATAGGTAATCCCACCGTACCTGGTCAAATGCTTTTTCTGCATCTAGGGCCACCACCACAGTGGGATATGCTTTCTCTGAGCTGGTTGCCATGGCCATTAATAACCTCCGTACGTTTTGTGTTGCCTGTCTATGTCGCATAAATCCTACTTGCTCTTGCCCTATCAAGTTAGGTAAAATATCTGCTAAACGTTCTGCTAGTACTTTAGCAAGCAACTTGGTGTCTACATTTAATAGTGATATTGGCCGATAAGACTCTACTTTATCTGGCGCCTTCCCAGGCTTGGGGATCAGTGTAATCAATGCCTCATTAGCATACTTAGGGAACTGGCCCTGATTAATCACGTTTTCATAGTAGTCTAGTAGTGCCAGTAATGCATTTGGTGGTAATAATTTATAATACTCCCCTGTAAACCCGTCCAGGCGCCGATCTGAGTTTTTGGGTTTTGATGGCCTGTTGCAACTCTACTGCGGTTATTGGGGCATTTAGTCTTTCCACCTCCACATCTTTTAATTTGTCTAAACCCAGCCCCTCTAAGTATGTGTGTATTTGCTGTTTGGTCACCTGTGGCTGGGCTGCATATAATCCGGAAAAATATTCGGTGAACAGATGCCCTATGTCTTCTCTACGGTTAGTTAGTCTCCCCTGTGTGTCCTGTAAGGTAGGTATCACCCGAGGTGCTCCCCAATTTTTAATGACTTTTGCCAATAGAGCTCCCGTTTTATTTCCAAATTTCTGCAATCGGTATTTATAGTACAGAGAGGACCGGGTTTCTCGCTCATGTAATAACGTGTATAGTGTGGTCTGGATCACTTTTAGCTCATCTAACGTTGTTTGGCCAGGTCTACTTGCATACCTCCTTTTTGCTCTTTGCAGCTGCTTCTCTAATTTTATAATACTTATCATTCTACGTTTTTTCCTCATGCTGCTGTATGCAATAATGTCTCCTCTTATCACTGCCTTTGAGGCAGCCCAAAATAAGCTGGGTTGGTTTTCTGCATGTTCCTTGTTGTTTTCAGTGTGCTCTTCCCATTTGCTACATAGGTATGCCTTAAAGTGGTGGTCGTTGTATAAATATGTCGGAAATCTCCAGCCCCCTCCACCTTGTCTGTCTACCGGCATCTCCAGGTCCAGCCACATTATGGCATGGTCCGAGATCTCCTCAGGTCCCACCTCTGCTGTTTTAACCGTGTCAATTAATGATCTTTCTACCAATGTGTAATCTAAGCGCGCTAGTGTTCCGTGGGCTCTAGATCTATGGGTGTATTCGTATTCGCCTGGGTGTAACACTCTCCATGCGTCAACAAGGTCTAACATTCTTTGGAACGCAATAAATTATTTGCGTCTCTGCCCTGTATAATGGGGAGAGGTCATGCTCGTGGTATCCTGTCTTGGGTCAGAGACTAGATTAAAATCTCCCACCACTATTACTTTCAAGGCCTTATATTGCAAGCAAATATTAACTAGTTCATTAAAGAAACCCTGGATATGCTCGTTTGGGCCATATAAATTTATTAACAGGAATTCTAGGCCCTGCAACCATATTTTTGCAATGATATATCTTCCCTGCGTTCTTTGCGTGAGCACTTTAATGTTACATGGCAGCCCTTTCCTTACTAGAATTGCTAGGCCCCCCCTCCGCTCCCGCGCTGCTATTGAGTGGCATTCTCCTACCCAGTTCCTACACAATTTGGCATGTTCAATATCATTCAGACGTGTTTCCTGTAAGCAGGCGACGTCCACTCTGTGTCTTTTTAAAGCTTGTATCTTTGCCCTGTTTATGGGGTACTAATACCTCCCACATTCCATGATATTATCCGGGCTGGCATGTTACGTTCTCATCGCTATCACCTGAACCTCCCAGAACCATCCGTACACATAGGCGCCCGGTATAAGAGGCTTGGGGAGGCTAAGCCTCCCCAGCCGAGGACCGTCAGATTTTGATAGACAGGTCGGACCGACGCCGCCGACACGACACGCCGCATCAGCCCCTACTAGTTCTGCCCCTGGGGCTCGCTGCTCGGCCTGGCTGCAAGATCAGCAGCAGCTGCAGCAAGACTTTTTCCCCCGACGCCGACGCGCACGACGCCGACATGGACACGCCGTCGCCATCCCAAATTCAGTCTGCCCAACCCCAGGCAGTTGAGTTGCCTGCTCGGGCTCTCACCGGCGCGCCAGTCCTGTGTGGCTGCATCTTCTTTCTTCGCCCACCTCGCCCTTGGCTGGGCTCGCCCTCCTCAGTCAGCTCACGCAGCCAGTCAGCCTTCTTCAAGCGCTCGGCTTGCTCCCGTGACCCGTCCCGTGGTATACTCCTGTTCTGCATAGGCGGGAGGGGCACGTTACCACGTAGGAGGCAACAAGAAGAAGAAAGAAGAGTCTGATGTTCCCTCCCACTGACTTCCTTCTAGAAATTTGCACCGCTTGGATTTCAGGAGAGGAGACAGAGGTAAGTGCTGCTGTGCTGACTGACTCTGAAGCAGGTTTTAAAACAAAAGAAGTAAAAAATAAATATTTTGTTATTTTTGTAAGTTGCAGATCTCTTTGTTTAAACATAACTAAATGCTTGGGCTATATAAGCCAAGCAAGCCCCTAATGCTTTTGAGTTTTTTTTCCTATATTGTTTGTGTGATCTCAACTATTAGGCAGAGGTGCTGACTTGACTCTGAAGCCTGAAGGTTTTAAAACAAGTCAAAATAAAAAAAATAAATATTTTGTTTCATGCACTTCTCTTTTGTTTAAACATAACTAAATGGGCTATAAGCCCCTAATGCTTTTGCTTTTTCCTATATGTTTGTGATGACAGACTGTGATCCAGTGCCGTAGTGAGGGCAGCTGACATCCGGGGCGGGTCGCCGCTGCGCACCCCCCCCCTGGATGCAGCACTGCGCACCCTCCCCCCTCCGGAGCGTGGACTTACATGGGAAAGCGGCGAGGGACGGGCGGGAGGGCCAAACCGCCCCGAGTGCATGTCGCTGGGAGCTGCGTCGGCTCCGCTGGTTCCCTGCTCTCTCAGCCCCAGAACAGGAAGTAACCTGTCCCGGGGCAGAGGGAGCAGGGAACCAGCGGAGCCGACACCCCCCCAGCGGCATGCACCCGGGGCAGACCGCCCCACCCTTCCTACGCCACTGCTGTGATCTCAACTTTTTGGATGCAGGAATTTGTCCATTATTAACCCTCAGGACATTTCAAGTCCATTTTTTATATTAATTTTGGCCATTTAATAGTGTGGAGTTTTTGGGGGGCTAGATGATGTTGCGCCGGGCCTACTACGCCTTATATAGTCCAATCATCTTGGGCTGGCTGGGTGGCGTTACTGAACCCCCCTTTTTTCTCCACTCTGTATGCTGAAAGAAGATTCACATTTAACTGTGGGTGATGATGATAACTTTTCCTTTATCCTGTTTTATGCACAGGTAGTGTGAGACTGTGGCTTTGGAGTTTCAAATGAATTACTTGCAAGCTTGAGTGCATCAGTAGTCATAAAGATGACTTATACTGTGCCAAAATTGAAATTTGAAAACACTTATCTCTATCTGGTCGTTAATAAAAGGAGCTCATTGTGAATACTATCCACCCTAAAAAGGATGTTTTGTGGCTATACATGAGAATTGTGATATGATCCCTTGTTTCATATTGTTGACGGTCTGTGATGTTGTCCGTTTGGGTGGTATATTGGTGTATTAGGGTCTGCCCAGTTTAATATTTATGGTACAGTAAGGTTCTGAGTATGTTTTTGCACAAGTTAGTGCATAGTGTTTTACAGCTGGGATTGTTGGCCTTATTGAAGTGACAAACACTTTAATTTAATTTTAGTTTGTCATAACACCAGACATGGTTTGGTTTTAGAATATTTTGGAGGATCTGATGTTGAATTGTTCCAGATGTGTATGTGGTTTAGGTTAAGTGCTTGAAATAATTGAGTTTAAAATATGTGTCATTTATGATATATAAATCCATTTTTACACGCACATAGAAGCATTATTTGTCAATAATCAGCAGCAGCCCTTCCTTGGGATGCAGTCTCTTCTTCTCCACCATGACAAATTTATAGCGAATGATACATACCTGTAGCAGGTGTTCTCCGAGGACAGTAGGCTGATTGTTCTCACGACTGGGTTGACGTCCACGGCAGCCCCCACCAACCGGAAGAAAACTTCGCGGGCGGTCCCGCACACAGGGCACGCCCACCGCGCATGCGCGGCCGCCTTCCCGCCCGTGTGCGACCGTTCCCGCTCAGTTGAATGACAAGCAAATGATCAAAACGCAACTCCAAAGGGGAGGAGGGAGGGTAGGTGAGAACAATCAGCCTGCTGTCCTCGGAGAACACCTGCTACAGATATGTATCATTCGCTTTCTCCGAGGACAAGCAGGCTGCTTGTTCTCACGACTGGGGTATCCCTAGCTCTCAGGCTCACTCAAAACAAGAACCCAGGTCAATTGAACCTCGCAACGGCGAGGGTATAACAGAAATTGACCTACGAAGAACAACTAACTGAGAGTGCAGTCTGACCAGAATAAATTCGGGTCCTGGAGGGTGGAGTTGGATTTAAACCCCAAACAGATTCTGCAGCACCGACTGCCCGAACCGACTGTCACGTCGGGTATCCTGCTGGAGGCAGTAATGTGATGTGAATGTGTGGACAGATGACCACGTTGCAGCCTTGCAAATCTCTTCAATAGTGGCTGACTTCAAGTGAGTCACCGACGCTGCAATGGCTGTGACACTATGAGCCATGACATGACCCTCAAGAGTCAGCCCAGCCTGGGCGTAAGTGAAGGAAATGCAATCTGCTAGCCAACTGGAGATGGTGCGTTTCCCGACAGCGACCCCTTTCCTATTGGGGTCAAAAGAAATAAACAATTGGGCGGACTGTCTGTGGGGCTGTGTCCGCTCCAGATAGAAGGCCAACGCTCTCTTGCAGTCCAATGTGTGCAACTGACGTTCAGCAGGGTGGGTATGCGGTCTGGGAAAGAATGTTGGCAAGACAATTGACTGGTTAAGATGGAACTCCGACACCACCTTCGGCAGGAACTTAGGGTGAGTGCAGAGCACTACTCTGTTATGATGAAATTTAGTGTACGGAGCATGAGTTACCAAGGGCTTGAAGCTCACTGACCCTACGAGCTGAAGTAACTGCCACCAAGAAAATGACCTTCCAGGTCAAGTACTTCAGATGGCAGGAATTCAGTGGCTCAAAAGGAGGTTTCATCAGCTGGGTGAGGACGACGTTCAGATCCCATGACACTGCAGGAGGCTTGACAGGGGGCTTTGACAAAAGCAAGCCTCTCATGAATCGAACGACTAAAGGCTCTCCAGAGATGGCTTTACCCTCCACACAATAATGGTAAGCACTAATTGCACTAAGGTGATTCCTTACGGAGTTGGTCTTGAGGCCAGACTCTGATAAGTGCAGAAGGTATTCAAGCAGGTTCTGTGTAGGGCAAGAACGAGGTGCTAGGGCCTTGCTCTCACACCAAACGACAAACCTCCTCCACTTGAAAAAATAACTCTTTTTAGTGGAATCCTTCCTAGAGGCAAGCAAGACATGGGAGACACCCTCAGACAGACCCAACGAAGCGAAGTCTACGCCCTCAACATCCAGGCCGTGAGAGCCAGAGACTGAAGGTTGGGATGCAGCAACGCTCCGTCGTTCTGCGAAATGAGAGTCGGAAAACACTCCAATCTCCACGGTTCTTCGGAGGACAACTCCAGAAGAAGAGGGAACCAGATCTGACGGGGCCAAAAGGGCGCGATCAGAATCATGGTGCCGCGGTCTTGCTTGAGCTCCAGTAAGGTCTTCCCCACTAAAGGTATGGGAGGATAAGCATACAGGAGGCCGGTCCCCCAATGAAGGAGAAAAGCATCCGACGCTAGCCTGCCATGTATTTGAAGTCTGGAACAGAACAGAGGCAGCTTGTGGTTGGTCTGAGAGGCGAAAAGGTCCACAGAGGGGGTGCCCCACTCTTGGAAGATCTTGCGTACCACTCTGGAATGGAGCGACCACTCGTGCGGTTGCATGACTCTGCTCAGTCTGTCGGCCAGACTGTTGTTTACGCCTGCCAGGTATGTGGCTTGGAGGAGCATGCTGAACTGGCAAGCCCAACGCCACATCCCGACGGCTTCCTGACACAGGGGGCGAGATCCGGTGCCTCCCTGCTTGTTGATGTAATACATTGCAACCTGATTGTCTGTCCGAATTTGGATAATTTGACAGGACAGCCGATCTCTGAAAGCCTTCAGTGTGTTCCAGACCGCTCAGAGCTCCAGGAGGTTGATCTGAAGATCTTTTTCCTGGAGGGACCACAGTCCCTGGGTGTGAAGCCCATCGACATGAGCTCCCCACCCCAGGCGAGATGCATCCATCGTTAGCACTTTCGTGGGCTGTGGAATTTGAAATGGATGTCCCAGGGTCAAATTGGTCCGAATGGTCCACCAGTGCAGTGAAGTGCGGCAACTGGTGGAGAGGCGGATGACATCTTCTAGATTCCCGGTGGCTTGAAACCACTGGGGAGTTAGGGTCCATTGAGCAGATCTCATGTGAAGACGAGCCATGGGAGTCACATGAACTGTGGAGGCCATATGACCCAGAAGTCTCAACATCTGCCGAGCTGTGATCTGCTGAGACGCTCTGGTCCGGGAAGCCAGGGACAGGAGGTTGTTGGCCCTCGCTTCAGGAAGAAAGGCCTGAGCCGTCTGAGTATTCAGCAGAGCTCCTATGAATTCCAGAGACTGGGCTGGCTGGAGATGGGGCTTTGGGTAATTTATCATAAACCCCAGCAGCTCCAGGAGGTAAATAGTGCACTGCATGGACCGGAGAGCTGCTGCCTCTGAGGTGTTCTTGACCAGCCAATCATCGAGATATGGGAACACATGCACTCCCAGCTTGCGTAGATACGCCGCAACAACCACGAGGCACTTGGTGAACAACCGTGGGGCAGAGGCGAGCCCAAAAGGGCAGCACACAATATTGAAAATGCCGTGTGCCCAGACAGAATCTGAGATACTGTCTGTGAGCTGGCAGTATCGGGATGTGGGTGTATGCATCCTTTAAATCCAGGGAACATAGCCAATCGTTTTTCTGAATCATTGGCAGAAGGGTGCCCAAGGAAAGCATCCTGAACGTTTCTTTGACCAGGAATTTGTTCAGGCCTCTCAGGTCTAGGATGGGGCGCATCCCCCCTGTTTTCTTTTCCACAAGGAAGTACCTGGAATAGAATCCCTGCCCTTCCTGCCCGGGTGGCACGGGCTCGACCGCATTGGCGCTGAGAAGGGCGGAGAGTTCCTCTGCAAGTACTCGCTTGTGCTGGGAGCTGAAGGACTGAGCTCCCGGAGGACAATTTGGTGGAGGGGAGACCAAATTCAGGGCGTATCCGCACCGCACTATTTGGAGAACCCACTGGTCGGAGGTTATAAGAGGCCATCTTTGGTGAAAAAATTTTAACCTCCCTCCGACTGGCAGATCGTCCGGTACGGACACTTTGATGGCGGCTATGTTCCCATGGATCCAGTCAAAAGCCCGTCCCCGACTTTTGCTGTGGAGGCGCAGGGGGCTGCTTAGGCGCACGCTGTTGACGGGAACGAGCGCGCTGGGACTGTCCCTGTGCCTGATGAGGCCTTCGGGCCGGCTGGGTGTACCTACGCTTGTTACAGGCGTAGGGTGCAGCCTGCCTGGCCCGGGAAAAACGGCCACCTGCTGAGGTGGATGCTGAAGGCGCCCGGTGGGAGAGCTTGTCGAGGGCGGTTTCCCGCTGATGTTGGTCCACCAACTGCTGGACCTTCTCACCAAAAATGTTACCCCCCCGGCAAGGGACATCGGCCAGTCTCTGCTGGGTGCGGTTGTTCAGGTCAGAGGCACGCAGCCATGAGAGCCTGCGCATCACTATACCTTGGGCCGCAGCACGAGATGCCACGTCACAGGTGTCATATATACCCCTGGACAGGAACTTTCTGCACGCCTTCAGCTGCCTGACCACCTCCTGAAAAGGCCTGGACTGCTCCGGGGGGAGCTTGTTGACCAGGTCCGCCAGTTGCTTCACATTATTCCGCATGTGGATGCTCGTGTAGAGCTGGTAAGACTGGATGCGGGTCACGAGCATGGAAGATTGGTAGGCCTTCCTCCCAAACGAGTCCAGAGTGCGAGACTCCTGCCCCGGAGGCGCCGAGGCGGTATCCCTCGAACTCCGTGCCCTCTTGAGAGCAGAGTCCATGACCGCCGAGTCATGAGGCAATTGGGGCCGCATTAACTCTGGGTCCGAGTGGATCCTGTATTGGGACTCCGCTTTCTTGGGGATGGTGGGGTTGGATAATGGTCTCAACCAGTTCCAAAGCAGTGTCTCTTTAAGGACATTGTGCAACGGTACAGTGGAGGACTCTCTAGGTGGTGATGGATAGTCGAGGACCTAGAGCATCTCAGCCCTCGGCTCATCCACAGAGACCACAGGAAAGGGAATGCAAATAGACATATCCCTGACGAAGGAGGCAAAGGAGAGGCTCTCAGGTGGCGAGAGCTTTCTCTCTGGTGAAGGAGTGGGGTCGGAGGGAAGGCCCACAGACTCCTCTGAGGAGAAATATCTGGGGTCCTCCTCCTCCCCCCACGAGGCCTCTTCCTCGGTGTCGGACATGAGCTCCTGCAGTTCAGTCCTCAACCGGGCCCGGCTCGACGTCGAGGCACCGAGGCCTCGATGGCGTCGTCGAGCGGTGGACTCCCACGCCGGCGGGGATGAAGCTCCCTCCATCGACGTCGACTCCACCTGCTTGGCGGTCGAGACGGCGTCGGAGGCCTCGGCACCGGGCTAGAGCACACCGGTGCCGCCATCAACGGCGCCGAGGGCGCAAGCACCCCTGGCGCTGGCACAGTCTGGCGCATCAGCCCTTCCAGGATCCCCGGAAGGATGGCTCGGAGGCACTCGTCCAGGCCCGCTGTCGGGAAAGGCGAGGGGGCCGGTAGAGGCGTCGGTGCTGGAAGCTGTTCGGGTCCAGGAGACTGCACCAAAGTGCTGGCACCCTGACGTGGCGGTACCTCTACTACAGAGGGGGACCTCTCCTCTCGACGCTGCCGCTTCCTCGGCGTCTAGTCATCCCTGGCGCCGGGAGCCGGATGCGTCGTGGGCGACCGATGACGGTGCTTCTTCGCCTTTTTGCGGTGCCCGTCATCGGCGCTCGGTGGAACCGACAAGGAGGAAGACGATCCCCCTCGGCCTCGAGGGATCGGGTCCGACAGGGTTCGGTCCCGAGGGCCCTGGGTAGAGGGAGTGACCGGGGCCGATTGCCCACGCGGCCTCTCACCCCTGCCTTCACCGGAGGACCGGCGGGCCGACGGGACCTGTGCTCCTGGGGTCGATGCCATCGGTGCCGATTTCGTGGACATCGATACCGGTACCGAAGGACTGGCTGTTGATACCGATGCCGTCGAAGTTCCAAAAAGACGGTCCCGAAGAACTTGCCTCGCTACCTGTGTCCGTTTCCGGAGACCGAGACACAAAGTACACGTCTTGGTATCGTGCTCCGGCCCGAGGCACTGGAGGCACCAAGCGTGAGTGTCGGTCTGCGAGATATGCCGGCCGCACCGACCACACTTTTTAAATCCACTCGGGACCTTCGAGGACATCGACGGAAAAATTGCGTCGGCGAAGTCAAAGTCGTCGATGGTGGTGGTAAAAATCACACCTTCGAAAATAAATCGACCGCGCGGCCACAAGGCTGCAACGCGACGCCCCCGCTAAGATACGAGGGAAAACAAAGTTAGCGGTTTTTTTTGTTTTTTTTAAACTAAAAGATAAAACGGAGAATAAACGAAAAAAGAGAAAATTTTGCGGCGAAAGCACGATCTGGTTTCCGGGGCTGACAGAGAGAGAGACGAACGCGGCTCTCTCCAGCGCAGAAAAGAAAAGACTGAGCGGGAATGGTCACGCACGGGCGGGAAGGCGGCCGCGCATGCGCGGTGGGCGTGCCCTGCGTGTGGGACCGCCCGCGAAGTTTTCTTCCGGTTGGTGGGGGCTGCCGTGGACGTCAACCCAGTCGTGATAACAAGCAGCCTGCTTGTCCTCGGAGAAATACCGAATACACTGCAAGAAAACTTTCACTTGCTAACCTTCAATCTCACTAATTAGAGTGGTACTTGTAACTTTTCAAATTTGGGTTGGGCCACCCTTCGCTCCCCTAGAGTAGATTTATGGTGATGCACAAGTAAATAGGGTATTTTTATCCAAATTTTACAAAGCTTTTGAAACTGGCACTTACTCTGTGAGAGATCTTTTTCTGCCATGAGACGTATACGAAACTGGCTGAGATCCACAATGGGTCAGGAAAGACTGACAACTTTATGTTTACTGAACATTGAAAGTGATCTTGTGGGAGATATTAACCCTGAGCAGATCATTGACACCTATGATGCGAAGTCTAGTCGCCGGATGTTACTTCACTAATGAGACTATTTCATTTTGGGATTTTCCATGGATAGAAATAGCAGTGTTTAATAATTGATAACATTTTTGAATAGTATACACATTGGTTAGTATACACTTTGAGCAACCACTTTTTTTGACATATGATACATATGTAATATCTAGACTGGATGGACTGTACAGGTCTTTCTCTGCCGTTATCTACTATGTTATGTTACATTTAATAAAAGTTGTTAATTGTAACTTTTATTTTTACTTATTTTTTTCTGTGTGTTGTCAGACAATTATGGATGTAAGCCCCACCCCGGCCCGCCCCTAACCCCACCATGCCCCGCCCCCTTTGGCCTCCACAAACAGTTGGGCCACTGACCGCCTATGGTGGGACACTTGAATCCTCCCCCCTGGGCACTCCACTCCTTGATTCTAATCTGTCCTCATTTACATATCGTAAAACTCCCCACAACTTATATAAAATTATTGAACTTTGGGAATTCCCTACCCCACCCCAACTATTCCCCCCCTTCCTACTAACCCGCTCCGTCCCCTTGGTCCTCAGGGAAAGAAGTAAGGCCACCCGTTGTGCCTGGCGTCCCCATCCCACCTAGAAACATTAATAGTTATCTACCTAGGAAATAACACTTATATACCAAACCTCTTGATGTCTCGCTTGACTCACTGGTCACAAAACCAGGAGGTTACTGTAAGTCAATTATCTTGTGTTCCGATAAATGGTGCTTAGCTTCCGCCATCGTGTTGAATGTCTGCCAAGTGTCTTGTATCTGTACTCTCAGCTTTGCTGGGTATTGCACTGCAAAGCATATCTTTTTTGCGACTAAAGCTGCACAAAGTGGATGATATTGTCTCCGCCGCTCTTGTACTTCCGTTGAGAAGTCCTGAAAAATTAAGATGTTTTTCCTATTGTATTTGAGCGAGTCTCTCTTGAGTCTAAATCCTTGCAAGCACTGCCATTTCCTCCCCTCCCCCTCCCCCCAGACAGTTTGAACTTCGTGGGTGTGGCTTGGATCTCTTTCAGGGAGAGAAAACTAACAACTTATAGCAGCAGCTTCAGAGAGCATTTTCCATCTCACAGATAGGCTGCACAGAATACCTTTCTCCTGCTTTAGACTTAGCCTGGCCTCAGAATGACATCCTATAGTATATCTCCTATCAAACTGAGCTCTCTTTTTCATCAAGCACTGCCATTTCCTCCCCTCCCCCTCCCCCAGACAGTTTGAACTTCGTGAGTGTGGCTTGGATCTCTTTCAGGGAGAGAAAACTAACAACTTATAGCAGCAGCTTCAGAGAGCATTTTCCATCTCACAGATAGGCTGCACCAGGGGCATATCTGCGTGGGGCCTCAGGGGCCTGGGCCCCCGCAGATTTTGCCCTGGACCCCCCTACCGCCATCAACCCTCCCCCGCTGCCGTTCTTACTTTTGCTGGCGGGGGACCCCAACCCCCGCCAGCCGAGGTCTGCTTCCACCTGCCGCTGCCGTAAAAACTTCTTCTTCAGCCGGCGGGGGACCCCAAACCCCCGCCAGCCGCCCCGCGGTGTTTAAAATTCATCTTCGGCCTCCGTGGCCGTGCTGCTGTGATAGGCGCTGTTGAAATCCACTTCGGAGTCTGATGTCGCAGCACGTACAACGTACAACGACGTCAGACTCCGAAGTGGATTTCAACAGCGCCTATCACAGCAGCACGGCCACGGAGGCCGAAGATGAATTTTAAACACCGCGGGGCGGCTGGCGGGGGTTTGGGGTCCCTCGCCGGCTGAAGAAGAAGTTTTTACGGCAGCGGCAGGTGGAAGCAGACCTCGGCTGGCGGGGGTTGGGGTCCCCCGCCAGCAAAAGTAAGAACGGCAGCGGGGGAGGGTTGGCGGCGGGAGGGGGGGTGGAGAGAGTCATTGGTGGCGGTGGGGGCTCGGCGGCGGCGGCGGGGGGGGGGGCTAAAATGTGCCCCCTCCCTCTGGCTCTGGCCCCCCCTACCGCCGGAGTCCAGATACGCCCCTGGGCTGCACAGAATACCTTCTCCTGCTTTAGACTTAGTCCCGCCCACCCTACCTCTCTACCCACCCACCCCTAGAGTGACGTCTTATATAACCTCCCTATCAACCCACTCATTACTTTTACCTCACCCATTTCTATTCTTCTATCACCTTCTCCCACTACTCCAACCAGAGTTACACCTAATCACACTGACCACCCTTCAACATCTTCAGTCCTTCTGTGACTGTTCTCGTGTGCTTGACTGCTTAAATATTTTAAATTTAAATGCTTTACTTTTTGTCTATTAGATTGTAAGCTCTTTGAGCAGGGACTGTCTTTCTTCTGTGTTTGTACAGCGCTGCGTACACTTTGTAGCGCTCTAGAAATGTTAAATAGTAGTAGTAGTGATGGCAAATAAAGAAGATTTCTCTCTCATTCTGGTGTGTGGTGTTTGACTCCTGAAGTACCACAGATTCTGCTAACAATAGTGGTAATTCCTGCAACAGTAGTAGTAATACTTCTACTTTATGTCTGTAATTTAAAATCTTTGCCACAACAACGTGTGGTCTGTTTTGATTCTCCATTTTCCGACCTACGCGGTAGGCCCTCTCTATTATCAAGGTGCCCATGGTGTTTGTTATGGCTAGTTCTTTGGATAGCCAATTTTCCAGCCATACCTCCAAGTTTCATTCAGGAAGGGATTCATCCAGCCCCACAATGCGAATGTTGTTCCGACGTGCGTGGTTTTCAATATCTTCTAACTTGCTCGGCTGCTCGTTTAGTTGTTGTTTTGTTGCGGCGATGTCAGGGCCATAGCCTCGGGTATCGTCCTCTAGTGCTGTTATCCGGACCTCTGCGTCCGCAACTTGCATTTGTAATCCTTCGAGCCGCGAGTTAAATCCCTCCAGTTTGTGGTCTAAAGCCACCCATTTGGGTTCCCAGGCTTTTGTGACGGCCGCGGTCAGTTGGTCTAACTGTGCGTCGTGAATTCTTTTGGCGCCGTCTCCACTTCGTCGGCCATCTTGGGCTCACCTCCGCTCTATTTCGTTTTGTCTTTTTTAGCAGTTCGTTGCGCCATTTCTGTCGGAGTACTTCTCAAATATTTGTCCATATAGGTGAGTTAATTCGAGCCGGCGATAAGGTATGGTGTATTTCCAAGATTTCTCAGTGTGACGGGATGGGGGCTCCGGAGCTCTCGCCAGCTGCTGCTACCTAGCTCATGGCACCCACGTGGTCTTCTTGGTTTGATTTAAATAGCAATGATCAGCAGGCTAAATATTGGGCAGAAGATGCCTCTATGAGATAAGAATAGAAATTGAGCTCTACTGAAATACTTGCTTAGCATTATATTAAGTGGGATTTAAGACCAAGAGTAATTATGGAATATTTCCAGAAGAGCCTCCTCTACTGAAGAATTGTGTAAAACTTCAGAGAGGCAGCATACTACACCTGCCTTTCCAGTTCACTGAAGGACAGTCCAAAGTGCCTTACAGCAAGTCAGGAGGTTAAAGAACCAAACAGGAACCCCCCCCCCCCCCCCCCCCAAAAAAAAAAAAAAAAACAACCTGAATGGGTTTGTTTGGCTAATTTAGGGTGTTAGCAGGACAAGTTTGCAGAGCTGAAATTTTTTCCTCTTTCCTCCCCTCTCCCCTGCTGCTAAATGAGCAAATCATTCCCTGAACAAACTTTAAAGGGACAGAATGTTACAGAGAACATGGTGTTCCCGATACATTGGACAGTGCTATCTGGCTAAAGTTGGCCAAACAAATCTGGTTGAACTCTACACTTGTTCTACAGTGATCTGAATAAATTTATTTGGGTATATTCAGCAGAAAACTTCTCTGAACACACTTTGACTAATGCGCATTTTACAGTTTCAAATGGGCATCTTCACATGGACTTGGGATACCTGCGATGCACAGCTTCACACTTCTTGCCTTCTCTCAGTTTTGTTCATATAAAATCATATATATATGCTGATATAGGAATGAAAACCCATAGATCAAGTTATGCTAGCAGTCTGATGGAGGGATGATGCTTGAATTGCTAAAACCAGTCCCTTATAGGCATTTCCACATATCACAAGTGTCAGATCTTCAGCTTGCCAGCGAGAGGGCTCTCAGGATAAAGATGAGAAAAACGCCCTAGCACCCAGATAGGGAAGACATTTCGGTAGGAAGTATAGCTGATTGCGCAACTCTTGTTAAAGACGCCAGAAATGTTTTCCTGTGGGATAAGAAAGAAAAAGCATTAAAGACATGAGTTGATAAGAGTAAACTAGGACACAAACACAAGTTTGGATAGCTCAGCAGTCTTGCCGAAATCCAAATACACTACATCTAGCACTTTCCCTTTACCACTTAGGCAAAGAAATTGAAAAGATTCGTCTGACTAAACCAAACTCTGCTAAAACCATGTTGCTTGGTTCTTTAGTCTATCAGATTTCAGAAACTGCGCTACTCCTTTGGTAAAGTCTGCTGCCCCATGAGAGCTGTATGGTTCACTACTTAATATTGAAGCCCACATTATCCTAAATAGTCAAATATCCTCTCATCTATGACTAAAGGGTCAAATTCTATTCACCTTATAACATGCTTGTTCTTGTTTAAATATGAAGATTTTTTTCTTTTGTGATTGTAAAAATAAAATCAAACAACCTAGTTATAATTAGCTAGCTTTAAAACTTAAATGTCTGTTGTATAGAAAAGAGCACACTGTTTTCTGTCAATGAAGCACACCACATATAACTTTATAGCTGGAAATAGTGTGAGAAAGTGCAAGGCTCTACGCTATAGGGCTTTATTATATCCTAACTGCATTAATCCCTTGACAGAAAGTTCTAGTAAATCTCTATTAATAAATTCCTAATCTAACCCCTTAACACTACTTTTCAAATTTTAACTTTGTTAAGTATTTTCCACTTTCTTTAATAACTATATAATTGGAAAAGATATTGACAGCAAACTAAGGGGCCCTTTTACTAAAGCTTAACGCGTGCTAATTGAATTGGCACACACTAAGACGCCCATTTTATACCTATGGACTTCTTAACTTTCAGCACATGCTAATTCCGTTAGTGCACGCTAAGCTTTAGAAAAAGAGCCCCTAAAAGTAAGAAACCACCATCAGTATCCACATACAGCAGAACAAATGCTCACCGTACAAGCAGCTATATACTCAGTTAAGTGCCATTCTATGTTTAAAGACAACATTATAGAAGTTAAGCTATATAACAAATATTCAGAGAAACAATAAAAAGGACTGAAAAAATTTCAAATAAACAGGAGGTTTTTTAGACCTATGAGGTTTGCCCAGCTACTGTGGAATACTACAAACTCCAGAGGCTGAGCTTCTGAGGTCTTTTTCCTCTCCTATTACAACATTTATTTATTTAGATTTTGTTCACACCTTTTTCAGTAGTAGCTCAAGGTGAGTTACATTCAGGTACACTGGATATTTCTCTGTCCCAGGAGGGCTCACAATCTAAGTTTGTACCTGAGGCAATGGAAGGTTAAGTGACTTGCCCAAGATCACAAGGAGCAGCAGTGAGATTTGAACTAGCCACCTCTGGATTACAAGACTAATGCTCTAACCTCTAGGCCACTCCTCTACTCCCACTGGGCCACTTCTCCACTCCAGATGGTGGTGGTTAATAGAATTCACTCAAAGGAAGGAACAGTGAGCAGCGGAGTGCCTCAAGGATCAGTGCTAATTTGTAAGCAACATTGCTGAAGGGTTAGAAGGTAAGGTTTGCCTTTTTGCAAATGATACCAAGATTTCTAACAGAGCGGACAACCCGGAGGGCATGGAAAACATGAAAAAGGATCTGCAAAAGTTAGAATGGCCTAATGTTTTGGCAATTAAAATTCAATGCAGAGTGATGCACTAAGGAAGTAGAAATCCAAGGAAGATGTGTTAGATGGTGAGAAGGGAGACATGTGTTAGGTGGTGAGGCTGATATGCAGACAGGGAGAGGGACCTTGGGGTGATAGTATGGCGACGAAACAGTATGACAAGGCGGTGGCCATAGCCAGAAGGATGCTAGACTGTATAGGAAGATGTGTAACCAGCAGAAGAAAGGAGGTGTTGATGCCCCTGTACAAGTCAGGGGTGAGGCCCCACCTTGAGAATTGTGTTCAGTTTTGGAGGCCATACCTTGCTAAAGATGTAAGACTATACATAGTATATAAAGTAAAATCAATATTGCTTGCTATTAAAGAATGCAAAATAAATAGGAAGACATATTTTTTCACTCAAAGAATAGTTAAGCTCTAGAACTTGCTGCCGGAGGATGTAGTAACAGCGATTAGCATATCTGGATTTAAAAAAAGGTTTGGACAAGTTCCTGGAGGAAACGTCCATAGTCTGTTATTGAGATGGACATGGGGGAAGCCACTGCATGCCCCTGGAATTGATAGCAAGGAATGTTGCTACTATTTGGGTTTCTGCCAGGTGACCTGGATTGGCCACTTGTTGGGAAGCAGGATACTGGGCTAGATGGACCACTGGTCTGACCCTGTATGGCTATTCTTATGTTCTTAAGAGCATCTGGATCAAGCCAACAAAACAGAAGGTGAGGCCTCTGTAACCTTCTAGAAGAAATTCGCTCCTTAAAGGAAATGATACTTGAAAATAAAGAAGACTTACAGGAGATAAAAGAAGACTTATCTACTATAATAAAAAGCACCTCCAACGTTCTGAAGCTGACTCCATGGCTTCAGTGAAGGGTTCGTAGGGTTCGTAAGTGTGTCACATCTCTCTCTGACCCACCCTCGCGACAAAACGTGATGACGTCGAGGGCGAGTAATTAGAAGGCATGGCTGGAGGGGGGGCCAAGAGAGAGAGGAGAATCGCTGGGTGGCTGGAGGGGGGCAGGGGAGAGAGGACAATCACACATACTCTCTCTCTCACAGACACACTCGCACCCAGTCTCACTCTCTCTCTGTCACACACACACTCGCACGGTGTTGCCAACCAGGCATGGGGGGGGGGGGGGGGAGAGGCAGGGGGTCCTGAGACCAAAGAGGAGGGGATCCTGAGACCAGAGGGGGGAGGGGTCCTCATACCAGAGGGGGAGGGGGTCCTGAGACCACAGAGGGAGGGGGGAGGTATCTCTGTCACACACACACTCTCTCCCTCACACACACACTCTCTCAGTGTCTTTCTCTCACTCTCACACAGTCTCTCACACTGTATCACATTCTCTATGTGTCACACAGTCACTCTCACACACTCTCGGTCTCACACAGAGTCTGTGTATCGCACACATACTCTCTCACACCCCGCAGAAGCAAATGGAACGGGAGAGGAGCACAGCCAGGAGAAACAAAGAATGTAAGGCTGAAAACAAACTCTGTCTCACACAGCGATACACTGATGCAGCCTCAGAGTTTGCAAACACTGCTCCCACCTCTGATACTCTACACCAGCTGACGTAAAGGGAAGGGAGAGGAGGACAGCGAGGAGAAACAAAGCAGGTAGCCCACCAAGCCACACCCCCCTAACGACTCACTCACTGAGGCAGGATGAGTGATAGAAAAATAAAACCCCGCTGAAGCAAACGGAAGGGAGAGGACCACAGCCAGGAAAAACAAAGAAGCTAAGGCTGTAAAACAACGCTGTTTCACAGAGCAATAGACTGCACACCCTGCCCCCACCTCTGATAATCAAATCCTTTACAAAACATTGATAGCAGAAGGTCATTACCTTGCTAGCGCCCATTTCATTTCAGTCAGAAACGGGCCTTTTTTACTAGTACTTTATATATCCAAACCTGTGTGGATAGTGTATTCTTTGGGAACCCACTGCCTCTGTGAACTGGACCCGGGACCAACCCTAGACAACGATTGCTGACATTTGGGGAGCTTGTCTCGGTTTCGCTAGAGGATCTCCAGCTGGGTAAGTAAGAAAATTTCTTTTTGCTCTCTGCATGCTTGCATATGTACTTCTAGCCTTGTTAGGGGGATTGAAAGTTGAAGTAATTTAATGCTGTGTTTGGGGCTGCTCAGAAAAGACTGATAGATCTTCCAACTTTATTGGAAGGGGTACCAAGTTAAACAGTCCCACATTTTTAAACACTACATATCTGTCTTTGGTAATCACTTAATGTACTGTCACTTTGAACTATTTCTCTATTCGGCTAGTCTCTTGGTGAAAGTCAGCTCAGTCTGACAGGAACTGACAGTTGGCATATCTAATCTTTTAACACCTGCCTATAATCTATATTCATTCTGCACTGTCTCTCCAGTCCCTCTCCTTTATAAAGAGGGCTTTTCCAAATCCAAGAGCCACACAGAGCTAGTTCCATATATGTATATTTATAAAGAAACTAGCCAGGCCCCAGTACCAATAAAAGTATTTTTCAGCAGCCTCAACCATGGACGCTTTTGATCTTAAAGAACTAAAAATAATGGTACAGACTTATTGTAACAAAAAGGGAGGCCCATATGAAGGGGAATTCCCAGAGGATTCCTGGTATAACATTCAAAAACAAATGGTACACCATTCCCAAGAGTTCAAAAAGAAAACAAATAAACAGAAATGTCTTTTTATACAAGGCCTATGTAGGGGGCTCATTAGTTTGAAACAGAAAAATGCAGAACTGACCACTCAGTGCACTCAGTTAACCAAGGACCTTGAGGAAGCACAAGTGTGCATCTCTATGCAACGGGCACAGGTTGTGCAAGCAACAAATTCCTTCTTTCATGTAAATGAACAATTGGACGAGGCTAAAACAGAATTAAAACATTTAAAAAGTAAATGTGCCTCAAAGGACAAGATTAATACTGTGCACTGGCAGGCCCCAAGTATTTCTCCCTCAGCACCTCCAGCCTATGAAACACCCTACAAGCCAGGTTTTCAATTCACAGAACCACAAAAGCACACAGAAGTGTGTGTAGTGGATTTGAGAAGTGGGGGCAAATCTAAGACTGAAAACACTGACTTAAGCACTCAGACAAGCACAGATGAGGAAACCCCAGGCTCAAGCACTAACCTGAGGGATAGGGAGGATTCTGCAGATACAGAAACCGAGTCCAGTACAGACCCCAGAACATAATAAATACAGATTGGAAATCGTAGATTGTATATTGAGCTTTACTATGCATACTTTGTGAATACAACCTGTCATTGTATGAATAAAAATATATAAAAAATAAAAAAGAAGGTCGGCCCTATGCCTTTTAATATGAATGAATGGTGCAAATGGGCCACTGATATTCTGATTCACTGGGGCCTAGGAAAGTATAAGAGGAAAACGTCTGACTTTGACAGACTTATGCACGTGGCTTTAGGACCCCACTATTTTAAAGTAGGATCTCTCACCCACCCATACCAGTTGGTGAAAAAGGGTCTTGAGCAATTATTTTGCTGTACTCAAATGCAAGCATTTAGAATACTTGCACCCCTGCCAAATGACACACTAGAACAATTTGCGCACAGATTGTGGGTACTGGAGGCAGCCTTTCGAGACCAGGAGGGGTGGCCCAAAATAGAAGATTATGGTCAGAAACATAATAAAGAATTTTTGTTGGAAATCCTATCCCCTGAGATTACTAAACATCTCAGATTGTTTGCTGAGGACCCCAAAGAAACTCCTTTTGACACGTTAATGCTCAGGATTGGATCTGTGTGGAAAACTCAGCCATCCCAGGTAATTACTGTGTCAAAAGTGAGAAAATGGCAAGCAGAAGGGCCAGCCCACAGCAATAGGTCAGGAAACATAGGACAGGCCCCATGGAGAGGGCAGAGCAAAGATAATTTTAGAAATTCCTCAGGCTACATCCCGTTTCATGAACTCAAAGCACAGAGAGATCAGTTAGCACAGCAGCAAATTAAGTGGGAGCAAGATAAATATACTATGCAGCTAGAACTGGACAGAATAAAAAGTGAATTGATAGCTGCCCAGGATAAGCAAGAAAAAAAGGAATAGGGTTGTCCTGATCTCCAGTGTCCAAATATCAAACAATCCCAAGTATTTTGTGCCCAGCCTGACTCCTTTCACTTACCTGAGCATGCACTTCCAGCACCTCAGGAGAGGGGAAAGGAGACAGATTCAGAATATAAATAAGTTTGTGGCACCCTTGATTTTGGACACGTGTGAATGCCCCAATGTGAACAGCAGGATAGGGGGTCAGGATAAATTAGCGCTGATTGACACAGGGACTAGAATCAGTTTTACAAGTAGGGTTTCTCCCACTTCAGACCAGGAAAATGTGCAAACATATAAAATCCAAGGGGTCAATGACACAGTTACCAACTGTGTGGCTATCCCAGTTAAATGGGGTATCCCAGTGCAGATGCAGAGGGAACATGATAATGAAATTTTAGAAACCAATGCTGCCACTATAGTAAGCACAGAAAAGGAAATAATTGGAATTAATGTCCTCAACCAGTTAAATCTGGTAGTGGATATGGCTAATCTTACCTTGTGGCAATGTATTGGATCTCCAAAAATGTCTACAATTTTGGTGCACGAAGCAATGCCCATGCATTTGGCCACACAATGCACAAAAGCTGACCAACAGTATGATCTGAGTGTAATTCCCACAGAGGTTACAGACATCCTTGTCTGGGCACAAGACAAACTAGAATGTGGCAGAATGTCCACAGAAATTCTGTTAGAAGGGGAGGATCCTCTGCCACAAAAGCAATATCCAGTACCTCATCAGGCAATAGAACCCTTAGCTAAGATTATACAGGTACTGGAAGAGAGGGGCATAATTAGACCAATCTCTTCTACATGCAACTCACCAGCATGGCCAATAGTTAAACCAGGAGGCTCCTTTAGACTGACCATAGATTTCCGCGCCCTAAATCAAGTATCCAAATCTGTGGTACTGGTTGCAGCCTCATACCTGGCAATGATCTCTAAAATTAAACCCCAACTGTAAATTTTTTTCTGTCCTAGACATTTCAAATGGGTTTTAGCGCCTGCCCCTGGCCCCAGAATGCCAGTACAAAACAGCATTTCAGTGGCTAAATAAACAGTACGCATGGACTGTGTTACCCCAGGGTTATAAGGATTCTCCATCCATTTTCCACAAATACATGCAGGAAGCCCTAGCCCAGGTGTCTTGTAGAGACTAATATAATCCAATATGTTGATGACATTTTAATTCAATCTGAAACTGAATCTGACCACTGGGCCCATGTAAGAGAGATTTTAAAAGCTCTTTTGGAAGCTGGACTTAAGTGAATCCAGCCAAAGCTCAGCTGTGTAAATCACAGGTTTCCTTTTTAGGAGTCACTATTGGCCAGGAAGGGAAATCCATAGATTCTCAGAGGATAGATCTCATACAGAATACCTCTTCCTACAGACCAGAAATCCCTCCAATCATTTCTAGGGCTTACAGGGTTCTGCCGTGATTTTATGCACAACTATGCTGAAGTGGCTGCTCCACTATACTCCCTGCTTAAACGTAAAGAATATGTTTGGGAGGCAGAACACACAGAGGCAATGACTAAACTCAAGCAGACTTTGACTTCTGCTCCTGTCCTTGCTCCCCCAGATCACAAGCAGAATTTTTTCCTATACCCAGTGGTTGGTGAGAACAGTATAGGAGCTGCTCTAACACAGCGCTTAGGAGGAACAGACCGGCTAATTGCTTTCTTTTCCAGAGTCCTCACTTCTCCAGAACTTAAAATGGGAACCTGTGAAAAACATGTTCTGGCTGCATATGCTGCTAAGCAAAAGTTTATATACATTATTGGGGCTCAAACCACTTACATATGCAGCCACCACACACCCCTTAAATTCATTGTGGAGGGCAAGTTGGCCTGTGGTAGAATTAGGACGAAGAGGATAGTCCATTGGACCCTGATGTTGCAGGCACAGAATGTGAAGTTTCAATTACTAAAAGAACCTAAAGTGCAGGTTGCAGGAATCTTACTGGAGGGACAACCTCATGACTGTCAGTCTTCACCCAGTACCCCCAATCATTTGATATTTAAAGAACTGGTACTGGACAGAATATCCCCTTTTCTTCCTACAGTATATATTGATGGCAGTAGCCAATGTGAGGGAGGAAGGAGATTAGCAGGTTTTGCAATTGTACAACTGGGCCCAGATAACCAAGTAATTCTGCAAAGGCAGTACTCCTGTGGGTCAGCCTCGGCACAATACTGTGAACTGGCTGCCTTTGTGGCCTGTTTGCAGCATTATCAAGACTCCCACCCTGAAATACAGATAATCTTAGATTCAGATTACGTATTCAGAAGTGTCATCGCATTGCTGCCATGGTGGTTAAGCTGAGCATTCTTTAAGCTAAGATTGACGCAGACCATTTGACCCTGAGGCAGGTGACGAAACACTGGCCACCGTTGGTCATGGTCATATTCAGCGTCCTGAGAGCCTAGATGGAATGCAAGCTAAGTAATTTTTGTAGTGAATTTTTAAGTAAAGGAAAAACAATAAGAGAAAAATTTGTAGAGGTGGTTGCCGATGATGAAGCGGCCCAGCCCCTGTGAGCTTTTGAATTATTTAGCCGGGGGCTTCTTGAGGCGTCACCTCTTGAACCTATAAATTTATTATATGGTCAGATTTACTGCCAGTTGACTCTTTATCTATCCTCTCCATTTTTGTATATGGTTGTTCAGATAGAAGTATTAGGAGGGGATTGCCTTCACAATTTGCTTTAATTGTTGGATATGCAGTCAGCCACACCCCCAGCCAACCCCTCTACATACAAGCGGGAATTATTGGACACCATTTTAGGGGGCACAGGAACTGCACTGGGAGCCCTTAATACAATTGATATGGAAGTGCTCTGGAATAAGATGGGATCCAGCTCAACATGCTTCTGAAGGGTTTACATCACAACATATTAGTAATGAGGCTTCAGCTGAACTATCTAATGTAATTGTAGATACCTTTGCTCTTATATCACCCATTATAGAATAGAAAATTGTGACTTTACCACATGAAGAATACAGGTTGGGAAAGAATATTTCATGGGCTATGGTCTGTGAATAAATACAGATCGAGCTTATTACTATCTTAAAGGAAATTCTAATCACGTCTAAGTTAGGCCACTGGCCATCATCTCTTGTTCAGATGGCTAGCACCAAATTACCAGAATTTGCTATAGCTCACCTTGCTTGGTGGATGGTTAGTGTTCCAATCTGTTCACAACAAGGATGCTCTATCTGTACTTTGATCCCATGGTCAGAACATACAGTTATTTACCCTGTTGTTAATATTGGTGTGTAAGTTAATAATGTGATAATGTATCCTTTGGACCATCTCGCATGGGTGCAGCCCCTGGACAATAAGTGGACATCATTCAGACCAATGGACCCTAGCCTGTGCCAGCGAACGCCCTTTCATTTCCAGTGTGAACCTCATCAGTTTAAAGAGAGTGACAGCTCCTGCTGGAACAATTCATCCTCCTGTACTCTGACTGCCGAACTTTTGTATTCACCCACTGTCTCACATAGGGTGTACTACCTTGGAGCTGGACACTTTTGTTTTAATCTGTTCTTTCCTCAAAATATTTCTTTTTCCATTGCTCCCCAAGTACATGACATCCGCCTCCCTAAGAACACTTTGCTGTACAGTTCGAACTATTTACAGAACAATACTTGATGCAGTCATACACCGCTGGTGTCCATCACCATTAATGAGACAACATATTCTGCACCTCTGGTTACCAATGACTCTATTGACATTCCAGATTTTATTCCATACGCTGTATATCCACTCCCTCTGGGCATGGGAGAAGAGACTTTACACAAACTACTGAACTTTACTGAACTCCATGCCTTTATGGACCATTTGAAAACAACCTCCACAGAAGTAAATCATACCATCACCTATGAGAATGGACAAATTAGACAAACTGTTTAAAATTTGGTACAAGACTCCCATGTCTCAGTATGGGAATTATTCTTTGGATATTCACCTACTGCTGATCATGTCTTTAATGTTTTAATTCACCCTATCATTATTGTAACTGGTGTACAAGTATTGCTATGCATTGGTATGCTTTTCATGTGCTGTAAACTTAGACATATGTACAACTCTGTGCAACGTTTAACCTATAAAATACCCTCACCCCTATAAGGCAGCTATGCACACACACACACTACTTTCCTTCCCATCTGAAATTTTTTTTTAAACTACTTTCTTCCCAGCATTTACATTTTTAATCTGGCATGGTAATTTGTTTTTTTTTTTTTTTAAAGTCCCATCATCTACTTTGGAGCCACTCTAGTCTAGCAGGTTAATTTGAGCTTTTTACAACGGGCATCCTGGTACCTGTAGGCATTAACCTCCCAAATGCCTGCAACCCTTATGCACTGTCCATTCTGCTCTAAGACGGGTAAGGTGGCATATTAAGGGCTGCCCAACCTAAGACATGAGGCTTGGACTCATAATGGGATTTAAACATCTCACTACTGTGGAGATATGAATTAGCATGAACAATATAACTGGAGGTATGAGAACAGGAATAGTCTGTCACTACAGTGACAGATCAGGTACCCAGGTTTGCTTCCATCTTGCCTCCATGGAAAAAAAAAAGGGGGTGGAGATGTCAGGATTGCGGGAGGTCAAAATTATTGCTGAACATACTTATATTAATATGAAACCAGCTTGACATAATATTAAACCAGCTTCTGACCTCTGAGAACTCACCCCTCCCTCAGGAACCACTGAGGATGGCAAAATGGACCAAATGGTGTTGAGCTGCATGCTAGCCCTGTGCTTAATTACTCTTGATTAACATACCTTTTGTTCCATCTGGGAGCAGAGCTCTCTAAGAACAAAAGAGGCCAGACATAAGAGGCTCCATCACTAGGGACTTCAAACAGGAAAACCTATGAAATTGGTCACCTTTCCTGACTTCAAAGAAAGTACACTGGAGTTTGGCTGGGAAGGAAGATAAGTTTTTGATCTCTTTCTGTTCTGGAGGTATAAAGGAGAGCACATGGTGCTCGGGGCACTTCTGTCCAGGGCACACTGCTCTCTGTCCGGGCACTACATCTCTCTGTTATGATTCTGCCGGCTTGGCAGGGAGAAAGGGGAGACGTCTCTTCTGATCGGCTGCCAGGGTTTGTGCTGACGTCTGTGAGTCTACTTAAGCCTGCGTGTTACTCCCTGCCTTGCTTTGGCGTTACTCACACTCTTGTGGTGACTTGAAAGCCGCAGTTCTTGGTCAGAACGTGCTCTGTGCTCTGACTTTGATTTGAGTTCCCTGTTCAGGGATTTCTTTCCTTTCCCTTTGTTTGTGTTAGCTGGGGGCAGCGTGTGTGTGTTTAATTAGTTCTCTTGCCTCCAGCTGGGCTTCCCTTCGCTGGCTGCAGCTCTCTGTGGGAAGCCAGCTGCTTGTTCCTTAGTGGGGGCGGCTTTGTTCAGCTTTTGTCTCAGCTAGGCTGCTTGTCTGAGAGCGTTCTCCCTGGTTGTTTGTTTACTCTAAGGATTTCTCTTCCCAGTGTCCCGGCCTGCTGGCTCAGTGAGTTTAACCCTTTGTGTACTGTTTTGTTTTGTGTCCCTGCCTCTGACAGTGTGACCCTGCTTCCCCTCGGGGAAGCGTTCCCTCTGTTAGTTGATTTAGGGAGCTCTCTCTCTCTCTCTGGTGTGCCTGCTGGCTCTACAAGCTTAACCCTTTGTGTTCTGGTTGCCTCTGTCTGCTGTGGGTTTGAGGCAAAGGCTTTCTGCCTTCCTTTTGTGTCTGGTTCCTCTGGCTTCTACCGGGGGCTTCCTAACCCTTATGGGGGTTGCTGTGTTAGTTCCCCTGCCCTGCGCTAGTCCCCTGGGTGGGCGTGGCCCGCTCTGGTTCTTTTGTTTCTCCCTCTGCCCTATCGCTGGGGTTCAGCGCGTGTCTGACATCTTGGGGTCCCGGGGGCCATCTGGGTTCTTTCACCCCCCCCCCGTGTGTGTCTGGGTTCCTGTGAGGCCGTGAGGCCCGCACGAGTGGCTCTGTGTGCGTGGGTTCCGGTTCGGCTGCGAAGCCCGCCTGTTTGCCTATTTCCCTTCTTCCTGAGGGACTGCGGGGAGGGGTAGCTTAGGGGTATTGTGTAGCTGGGGTGTGTGGTGGTGGGTCAGCGCCCCGCTGGCCTCGGCCAGGGCCCAAGGGTTCACGACCAACACAACGGATTACACTCTCTCTGTCTTTCTCTGGGCAGCAGAGCATAGAGCTCTGCTTGCACTTTTTTCTTTCTTTCCCTCTGCCCACAACCATCTTGAGCCCCAGAGCACAGGGCTCTGGGGCTGGCAGTTTTTCTCTCTTTCCTTCTCTCTGCACATTGATTTGCTGGCTTAACTGTTCCTTCTCTTTCTCTAAACACACACCCAGAGACAGCCTGTACCATTTACCTGTACTAAGCGCTGTGAGCCTATACATATCTGCAAATATAATATACTTTATATATCCAAACCCGTGTGGATAGTGTATTCTTTGGGAACCCACTGCCTCTGTGAACTGGACCCGGGACCAACCCTAGACAACGAATGCTGACAACACACACTCGCACATTCACTCTCTCACACAGTCACTCTCACACACTCTCTCAAACATACACACTCCGAGGAAAACCTTGCTAGCGCCAGTTTCATTTGTGTCAGAAACGGGCCTTATTTACTAGTCTTCAATAAAATCTGAATTATCTCAATTCAGACCTTGTATTGAAATCTTGGAAAATAAGCAAGATGCTGCAGCCAATAATATCAAACAATTACAAAGACAATACAAATGTATTGGGATCCTTGAAAGAGAGACTGAAGAAATGAATAATCGTGCGAGAAGATATTATAACATCAGAATTTTGGGAATACCAGAAACGGCTGAAGGTAATAATATTACTAAATATTTGGAGTCCTTCATACCTTCGCTACTGGATTTACAAGTTGAACGATGCTTTGAAATAGAAAGAGCTCATTGGGTCCCATCAAGGCCTATACCACAAAACAAATACCCCAATCCTATCGTTATGAGAGTACTACGATACAAACACGTGGTTACCATCATGCATGGATATGTGCTCTGATTAAAAAAGATGGGATCAACGATTCAATTCTTACCAGACCTTCACAAGAACACGGTGAGAATTTGTAAACAATTTTTGGAATTCCGCCCCAAACTTAAAGAACTAAATGCATGATTTGGTCTATTATATCCTTCACGTATGCGCATCACCATTAACAACCGCACTATGGATTTCACAGATCCAAGCGCCATGGCGTTGTTTATTGAAGAAGATCTCTCTCCCACTGCGATCAACGTGGTATGAATGTTTGTCTGTAACTATATCATGATGGATATTAATATAAATTCTGTCTAAATATTGGGGTGAATGATATACCTAATACAGCTAATGGCATTTCAGCAGGAAAACTAATATAAGATTCTATATTAATATATCTTTTCCCTCTTTTCCTAATCTTACAAATCTAATAATAAGTGAATTCTCCTTTAACACAGAAGGTATAAAAAGAATCATTTATAGCTAATGGCAGTACTTTAAACAGTAATATCTAATGTATGGCTGTAACAGTCAAGCTTTCAGGAATCTTTAGCACTGCATGTTAACACTCAACTATTTTGTTCTTATTGGGACCTTTGGATTCCTTCTTGTCTTTCTGCCTCTCAACAACATCCTAAGGCTGGCATGACAAGTTACTTTGCAGTAATCCAGTTGCCGCCGGTATATGGCGTGCTCGAATTTATACTGCGTTTGAAAGGGACAGCTATATAAACCTTCTCCGCCTGCTGATTCTATTTGGAAATGCAATGTACATCCATTAGCAATCTCTCTGGATTTTGCATGTCAAATGTAAGAGTCCCTTCACTCCTTGTCATATTATATCATGTAAATTAGTGAATTAACATTTACAATCATTTGGCTATTTGCAGATGGACGGATGGAGAATCCTATATCCAGCAATGATTTGTCTGAATATGCTTATGATGACCTGCTACACCCGGTGCTGCTAGCCGTTGCCACCGCCTACCCGGAGCCCGAGTTTGAAGGGGTTTAGTCTGATTCACACCTCCTCCCCCCCCAGCCGGGCGCACCACCTGTCGTGGACCCACGCATCTCCACATGCCGGCACACTGCAACTCCAGCACCCGACGCTGCTAACCGAACCCGCTGCCAACCTGAAGCCACAGCCTGGACGGGATTCGACTGGTGCCTCCGCCTTCCCACCAGCCGAGACGCCCTCATCCACTGGACCCACACCAAATCACAAACTCTGTGGCCCGACCTCGGTGCCCCGCCTGACGCCGCGCAGTCTATGAGGTCGGCGCTCGGGCTACATCGTGGCGAACCAGTGGGGCTCACACGCCGCCGGGCATAATGTGGTGGGCGGATGCTAGTTCGGGCGGCTAGCCCACAACGCAGTCAGCGGTGTGATTTCGCCGGCCAGGGTGACAAGCGTAGAGGAATTCAGTGCAAAACGGCAGTGGTAGCCTGAGCTGAGGAGCCTCTGTGCCCTGGACATCGCTCCTAGACACCAGACTGTGGCCCGTGCACAGATGGTCACCCAGCCATGAGCTACCTCAATCTGCTCGAACACAGCCTCACCCTTCAATATAACTATCTCTCCTAGATTCATACCTCCAACCAATGACACAACACTCATAGGCGGTCTGTGGCCCAACTGTTTGGGGAGGCTAAAGGGGGCGGGATTAGGGGTGGGGCCAGGGGTGGAGCTTACACCCATAATTGTCTGACAACACAGAAAAAAAAAAGTAAAAATAAAATAGTTACAATTAATACCTTTTATTAAATTTAGATATTAGATATGTATCATATGTCAAAGAGTAAAGTGGTTGTTCAAAGCATATACTAACCACAATCACAACCTTTTTTTTTTTTTACATCCACTACTCTAGGCTATTACGATAGTGTACAGCGTGGATTGGATGATATCCTACATAATAATTCTCACCTCCAACGTTCTGAGGCTGCATGGAACCGTGGATCCCTCGGAGGTGGTCTGCTTCATGGAGTAGATAAACCTGACGTCACCAGCCCGACGCACAGCAACAAACAGCGACCCAGCCAACAGCAAACAGAGATCCAGGCAGGGGGAGAAGTAGGGAAACACACAGAGCGCGTTTCCCTACTCCTCCCCCTGCGTACATCACCAGCCCGACGCCCAGCAACAAAACGCGACCCAGCCAGCAGCAGCGTGTTTCCCTACTCCTCCCCCTGCCTACAAATTGCTCGACACTGGCTGCCAACCTCCCGAACCACCCGCGAACAATAACTGCCCACAAAAAACCACAGCGATCAAGGCAGGGGGAGGAGCAGCCCGACGCATAGCTACAAACCGCGACCATGCCAGCAACAAACAGCGACCTAGGAAGGGAGAGGAGCAGCCCGACGCACACCAACAAACGGCGACCCATCCAAGAGCAAACAGCGACCCAGGCAGGGGGAGGAGTAGGGAAACATCTGCGTGTTTCCCTACTCCTCCCCCTGCCTAGGAATCGCTCGACACTGAAGAGGGGGGAGGCAAATAGCTGCGGGTCCAACTGCAGCGCTGCTGTCATCCCCGTTCACACAAAGCAAGCAAATCTATTAGATGCTGCAGGACCTTTAATACACAGAAGTGGAACTGAGCAAAGCAAGTATACGGTAAGCAAGAAAGCCTATTGGTTAATCTCTGTTTCTACTCCCCTACGCAGCCGTCATTCCTATACACTCAAAACCAAGCTAACCTAGGAGCTCCTGCTTCACATTGTCGTTTTTAAAATGTTGTTCCATCTGAATCAAGTCTAAAGCTGTTTCAACTAAATAGACAGTGCCTTAAAACGTGGAGGACAAAAGGAGGGGGGACACAGACAGACCCTGCAACTGGGAGGGAGGGAGAGAGAGAGACCCTGCAACTGGGAAAAAGGGAGGGGGGACCCTGCAACTGGGAAAAAGGAAGGAAGGAACGGAAGGAGGGAGGGAGGGGGGACCGACCCTGGAACTGGGAGGGGGGGAACCCTGGCACATACTCTCATTCTCACACACACACTCGCACCCAGTCTCACTCTCTCTCTGTCACACACACACTCGCACAATCTCTCTCTCTCACACAGTCACTCTCTCAAATACACACTCTGAGGAAAACCTTGCTAGCGCCCATTTCCTTTAAAACAGAAACGGGCCTTTTTTTACTAGTTTTAGATAAAATGAAGAAAATGTAGTGTAATGTAGGCATTGATTAGTAATACCGCACTCTTGCTACTCATTACAATTCTAAATGACATAAGAAGAGAACTTGTTTATCTAAAACCCTATAAACTTATACAAAAGGTAATTTGTTTTGTAGCAGGTTCTTGTTGTGTCTTGCAAGGCGCAACTGTTAAAGACGCTTGCTCACTTTGCATATATAAATATTTAAATTTAATACTTAAAGCCATAAATCAAAACATTGTATAGTGCCAGTAGCTGAAAATTTGTTAGTATAGTATTTCAAAAGCTACCACTGAACAAAGATTAATTTATTTTCTACACAGTAAAACTTGTAGGCGAACCCTTTCACATGCAGCGTGATTAACTAAAACTCGTTTGTGAAGTACTGGGAGCAGAGAATGGAAATTCACCTCATCAGCTTTCCAGAAAGCCTTTTCTTCTTGTTTGAATCTTTTTAACTGATTCCTAAATTGTGGAACAATAAAATCCTGCCAGAAAACATTTTCTTTTAAATACACATGTAAATAAAAATGTAAAACAGTCATATTTACAGCAATTTGTTCAACCATTGCATTTGAACGTCTGGATTTCTTGTCAGCATGGTTCCACTTTACAGCTAGCGTCAGGGCTAAAGCAACTACGTTTTGTTTTGGCATGTGGAGTACTTATGCAATTTACAGCAGTTTAAGCGTTGCCACTGCACATTAACAGCTCTGACTGCTTTGCAGCAGGTCTGCAGTTACCTCCAAGTCTGCTGAACTCTTTGGCTCTGATTTCTTGAATCCTGCCTCCGTATAGCCTTGTGCAGGCCACAGGGTCTGAAAGTGCTGAAAAGAAAGCAGATCGGCATAGGCCCCTGTATAAGAAGCTGTGACCGCTTTCCTCGCCTTTTCTGCCGCCCACCCCCACACGCTGAGCCCGCCCTCAGCTCCCTGACCTTTCCATTCCTGCAGTGGCTGCCCGGCGTTTAAACCTTTTTAAGTTGCAGCGACAGCTCACCTCCGCTCCAGCCTTTCCCTTCACGGAGTCCCTGCACAACACTTCTGAACGTCTGACCGTGAGTAAACTATCTGCATTTACTCAAGAAAACAAACCTCAGATAAGAAAGGCGTGTTCTGATGTGTCAAATGCTCACCCCTATACTATACCGATACTAACTCTCCACAGTGAAAGCAATTAGTTGTTAGAAGACAACTTAAAAAGGAACTTCACCCAGAACATTTCCCCCCCATTCGTACACAGCCCATTAGCAGCCCAAACTGAATCGATACCAAAATGAATATTGTCAAATTACTTCAAGCTATCTACTCCTTATCACTGATTCATTTAACATTAACCAGCCCACGCACAGAAAATAACATCATTCCCATATTACACAACCATCAAAGACTGACCAGACACTCCACACCTCAGCAAACTGATAACAATCAAAACAAAGGAAGAATTCCAACATGCGGACAACATCAACAGACCGGTAAAAAGGGCCTCAATAAACTCACACTAACAAAGACACGACAACAAAAATCCACGCAACACCAAACATAGATGCCCCATACCAAAAAATTCAAGTGGGCTACATCAACGCCAGATCCATAGTAAACAAAACAACAACAGTAACAGACTGGATCATGTCAGAAAAACTTGATCTGATTTTCATCAATGAAACCTGGATCCATGAACAAGAAGACCCCATAATCCTAGACCTATGCACCCCAGGATACAAAATCACCCACTGGACCAGAAAAGAAAAGAGAAGCGGCGGTATAGCACTAATATACCGATCCCACTTTACCACCGAAACCACTGCCGAGTCCATAACAACCCAACTTGAAATTGCCTCAATCAGAATCCATAACAAATCCTTGGCTTGACCACCTGAATTGTATCTTGTTTTACAGACCACTAGTTAACTGGAACGAAAGCCAGTCAAACTTCATGGACTTCATTTCAAACACTTGTATAGCCAACCCCAATACACTACTATTAGGAGACATCAACCTTAACCTAGAAGACCCAAATTCTACCAACACAGGAGAATGCAAGGAATTCCTCCACTTATGGGATTTCAAATGGCCACACATGCAAGCAACCCACGTCAAAGGGCACACACATGACCTTGTCTCACATAAATTGTCCTCAGACCAAAACCTAATAATAACAGACATTAAATGGACAGAAACACCTTGGACCGATCACTATAAACTAAACCTAACCCTAAATTGGTGGAAGAAGGGATTACACCGTATACAAGAACACACAACCTACAGAACAAGAGGCCAAATAGACTCGAAAAGATTCTGGCAACAGATATACAATAACGAAAGGACAGCACAAACGGACCCCATACACTACCTCTCTAACTGGGACAAAAGATGCAGAAGCATACTAGATGAAATAGCACCCTTACAAACAAGAACATCACGAAGACATAACTCGATACCATGGTTCAACGACGAACTGAAAAAACTAAAAACACAATCCAGGAAGCTCAAACGAGCATGGAAAATAATAAAAAATGAACACACGCTCCAACGCCTGGAAACAAATACAAACAAAATATAAATACGCAATAAGACAAACCAAAAGATCATACTATAAAACCAAAAAAATGGACCAGATTACAAAGACACCAAGAAACTATATCAACTCGTAAACAAACTATTAGACACCACCTCGGTCACCACAACTGACACAGATATCCCATCTGCAGACAAATTTGCTAAATATTTCAATGAAAAAATTGTAAATCTACGCAATACACTTCCCCATGACAATACTGATATGGAAAACGTCATCGACGGCCTGGACCCAACCTCTGGCGAATACCCAGCGGACCGAACCTGGTCTAACTTCGCTCTCCTCACCGCTGAGACAGTTACCCATGCAATCTATAGGTTCGCCAACACTCACTGTAAACTGGATACGTGCCCCAGCTACCTAATAAAATCTGCCCCCGACCGCTTCATAGCAGACCTCACATCCCACCTAAACTACTTGTTGCAACAAGGTCTCTTCCCCAAGGAAAATGGCAACATCCTACTCACCCCAATACCAAAAGATACCAAGACAAAAACAAGTGAACTCATCAATTACCGCCCAGTAGCCTCTATCCCACTAGCAATCAAACTGATGGAAAGCATGGTAACCAAACAACTTACTGATTACATAAACAAATTCTCAATACTTCATGAATCACTATCAGGATTTCGTCCTCTCCATAGCACCGAAACAGTATTAACTACTCTCCTGGCCAAATTCAAGCAGGAAACAGCAACAGGTAAAAGCATATTTATCCTTCAATTTGACATGTCTTGTGCATTCGACATGGTAAACCACAACATATTACTAAGACTACTAGATTACTTCGGTATTGGTGGAAACATACTTAGCTGGATCAAGGGTTTCCTAACCACCAGAACATACTGTGTTTCCCCAAAAATAAGACACTGTCTTATATTAATTTTTGCCCTCCAAAATGCGCTAGGTCTTATTTTCAGGGGCTGTCTTATTTTTCGGGGGAAAATCGGGGTTGGATCGGGGTTGGATCCTGCCCTCGCCTGACGTAACGTCCGCGAGGGCGGGGCACGGAAGGAAGGAGAGGCCTGCCCTGCTGCTACTTGTTGCGAAGGTGAAAGGAGGCATTTAAGGTTAGTTCCGGGAGCGACGGAGGGTGGGTGGCGGCCCGGGGGCGGCCTTGTCCAGCTCTCGGCGGCCCTGCTTTCAAACAAAAATTTGCTAGGTCTTACTTTCGAGGGAGGCCTTATATCTACCAATTCAGGAAAACCTCTACTAGGTCTTATTTTCGGGGGATGTCTTACTTTTGGGGAAACAGGGTACCAAGTGAAATCAAATTCAAACATATCATCGCCGTAGAAAGCAGACTGTGGAGTAACTCAAGGATCACCACTATCACCGATCCTTTTCAACCTAATGATGGCCCCACTAGCCAAGTCATTATCCAACCAAGGCCTCAACCCATTCATCTATGCAGACGATGTCACAATATATATCCCTTACAAACAGGATCTGACAGAAATCACCAACGAAATAAAGCTCCGCTTGAACATCATGGACTCATGGGCAAACGCATTTCAACTAAAACTCAATAAAGAAAAAGCACACAGTCTCATCCCAACACAACACGAAGAAACCCACAAATATAAACACCCCAGACTACACCCTCCCCATCTCATACAACCTAAAAAATCCTCGGCGTTACAATCGACCGTAAACGTACACTGGAGAGCCAAGTTAACACTACAACCAATAAAAATGTTCTATGGGTCATTCCATGCCAAGTGGTCTAAAATTAAAAAAAAGTTCCCACCATCATGTTCTCCAATTTTGTTCAAATTTTATCTGTTGTGCGAGTCAGGTGTTAAACGAAGTTTCCCAAAATTTGAGGTCTCTAGCTGCAATAGTTGCAGATCTAGACCCCCTTTTCTGAAAGGTTGTCAGTCCATGAGCGTGCGACATTTACCAAAATGCCATTTTTGGGGTCTAATAAAATCCAAACACATTAGAATGGCTAAAAAAATTCAAATCCTGTACAGTTTTTGATGATAATTCCGATGAAATACATTTTAACATTATGGATACAAAATCCAGTCAAACAAGTTGACTCAAAGTGTGCATCAAAATTGGTCGTGACTCATCGGAACATATTTGGACCAATATTCAGACCGCAACAACTTCCATGCAAATAAAGATAAGGACTTGAAATTTTGAACAAGCATTATGCTTATGCTGGACATAATACTGCCAGATTTGCAACTAACCAGCACCTATAACCGCCCTGCAGGATCTCTTCAAAGTTGGCACTGTCAGCACAAATGGTAAAATGTACCAAAGTTCAAAGCCAGTTATTAAAAAAGAGACTGCCTGAATCAGCTTGTGAACAGTATAATCTGAAAGAGAAAATTGTGCTCTATAACACTGATATGTTTTTGTTTTGCAATGCCACCATTAAGTAACCATTTACTCAGGTCAAAGTATGTTATATTTAGTACGCTTGATGCGCTAATTCTTCTTCATTTCTAGGAAATTGAGTCTTAATAGTCGCTTAAAAGTATTGATATAATTATTTATTCATTCATATTTTATTCATTGATTGTCCAATCATTTATTGTGCGCTGTTATCAGTTTGGTCGTGCCATCTCAGATGAATATTCCAGCTTAATAAAATCTTTTAAAAAGTGTGTTTATCATCTGTTGTACCATTTAATTATAGATGTCAGAAGACAAGAAAAATGAAGAATCCTTGGCTCCCTGTTCAATTGGGAAAAATGCTGGTACATCAAAGTGCCACGTAATCTTCTATGCTAAGAAGGCCGGATTCAAACCTTTTGGGGATTTCACAGAATGTGACCAGAAATTGCTTCTTATGCGTTCAGAAGCAAAACTTGATGAAGATTCCGTCATTTGCTTTCACCAAGAATCCCTTTTCCTAAGTGAATATCAATCAATGCAAAAGAAATGTTGCAATCCATTCAAGAAGAAGAATTATAATGTAAGAGCTGGACTTAGTGATTGATATTGAAACAGCTGCTAAACTTCGTGAGCTAAATAAAAAAGAAGTGATAAATATAAAACCAGGTCAGAAGCTTTGCCCTGCCTGCAAGTTGACACTAAATAAAAAGCTAGAACCATCAGCATCATCATCATCCCAATCTGAACAAAAATTAGTGATGCTGAACAAATAGATAAAGTCACAAATCTTCAGCCTGGGCAGTATGTTGCTTGCATTTATGAAAATAAATGGTGGAATGAAAACGTTTGTGAAACGTCAGTTGAACAGAAAGATGCTTTCATAAGCTTTATGCATCCTCATGGTCCCGCTACTTCATTTTATTGGCCGGTAAGACGCGATACTTGCCGGAGAAGGTAGAGGTGGCAGCTGGCCTTGCTGAGTTTAAAGGGGGTCTGGACTGATTTCTGAAGGAAAAGTCCACTGATCGTTATTAAATTTTGGGTTTTTTGCCAGGTTCTTGGGCCTGGATTGGCCACTGTCGGAGACAGAGTGCTGGGCTTGATGGACCTTTGGTCTTTTCCCAGCGTGGCGGTGCTTATGTGCTTATGATCCCAGAACAACTTATCATTGCTGTTATTCCAGCTCCATCAGTGACATCATCTGGTCGGCAATATAGTTTCCCTGAAACCGTTCTCTTGCAGATCAATGATGCTTTCAGAATGATGAAGTAACTGAAGAAGGCAGGCTTGGGAACCTGCAGTAAAGAAACACACAATCAGGCTTGGGATCCTGCAGTAAAGATACCCACCCGTGGCTGTTACTGCATGGCTATCGGGCATGGCCCCTATGGTGATGGGGATGCTGGTTTCAATGTGATAACCAGTAATGGCTCAGCCATCATGGACCAACTCAATACACTGCGCACGCAAAATATAACATACTTTGACCTGAGTAAATGGCGGCATTGCAAAACAAAAACATATCAGTGTTGTAGAGCACAATTTTCTCTTTCAGATTATACTGTTCACAAGCTGATTCAGGCAGACTCTTTTTTAATAATTGGCTTTAAACTTTGGTACATTTTACCATTTGCCCTGACAGTGCCAACTTTGAAGAGATCCTGCAGGGCAGTTAAAGATGCTGGTTAGTTGCGAATCTGGCAGTATTATGTCCAGCACAAGCATAATGCTTGTTCAAAATTTCAAGTCCGTATCTTTGTTTGCATGAAGTTGTTGCGGTCTGAATATTGGTCAAAATATGTTCCGATGAGTCACGACCAATTTTGATGCACACTTTGAGTCAACTTGTTTGACTGGATTTTGTATCCATAATGTTATGATGAAAATTTGTATAAGGAGCATGAGCTACTAGGGCTTGAAGCTCACTGACTCTACGAGCTGAAGTGACTGCCACCAAGAAAATGACCTTCCAGGTCAAGTACTTCAGATGGCAGGAGTTCAGAGGCTCAAAAGGAGGTTTCATCAGCTGGGTGACATTGAGATCCCATGACACTGCAGGAGGCTTGACAGGGGGCTTTGATAAAAACAAACCTCTCATGAATCGAACGACTAAAGGCTGTCCAGAGATGACTTTACCCTCTACACGATGATGGTAAGCACTAATTGCACTAAGGTGATTCCTTACTGATTTGGTCTTGAGACCCGACTCTGATAAGTGTAGAAGGTATTCAAGCAGGTTCTGTGCAGGACAAGAACGAGGTTCTAAGGCCTTGCTCTCACACCAAATGACAAATCTCCTCCACTTAAAGAAGTAACTCTTTTTAGTGGAATCCTTCCTAGAGGCAAGCAAGACACGGGAGACTCCCTCAGACAGACCCAAGGTAGCAAAATCTACGCCCTCAACATCCAGGCTGTGAGAGCCAGAGACTGAAGGTTGGGGTGCAGAAGCGCTCGGTCGTTCTGCGAAATTAGGGTTGGAAAACACTCCAATCTCCACGGTTCTTCGGAGGACAACTCCAGAAGAAGAGGGAACCAGATCTGACGGGGCCAAAAGGGCGCGATCAGAATCATGGTGCCGCGGTCTTGCTTGAGCTTCAGTAAGGTCTTCCCCACCAAAGGTATGGGAGGATATGCATACAGGAGGCCCTTCCCCTAATGGAGAAGAAAGGCATCCGACGCTAGTCTGCCGTGTGCCTGGAGTCTGGAACAGAACTGAGGCAGCTTGTGATTGGTCTGGGAAGCGAATAGGTCCACCGAGGGGGTGCCCCACTCTCGGAAGAGCTTGTGTACCACTCTGGAATGGAGCGACCACTCGTGCGGTTGCATGAGTCTGCTCAGCCTGTCGGCCAGACTGTTGTTTACGCCTGCCAGGTACGTGGCCTAGAGAAACATGCCGTGCTGGTGTGCCCAGTGCCACATCCCTACGGCTTCCTGACACAGGAGGCGAGATCCGGTGCCCCCCTGCTTGTTGATGTAGTACATCACAACCTGGTTGTCTGTCTGGATTTGGATAATTTGGAAGGACAGCCGATCTCTGAAAGCCTTCAGTGCGTTCCAGACCGCTCGGAGCTCCAGGAGATTGATCTGCAGACCTGCTTCCTGGAGGGACCACGCCCCTTGGGTGTGTAGCACATCGACATGGGTCCCCACCCCAGGAGAGAGGCATCCGTCGTCAGCACTTTTGTGGGCTGAGGAATTTGAAATGGGCGTCCCAAGGTCAAACTGGTCTGAATCATCCACCAGCGCAGCGAACCCCGGCAACTGATGGACAGGCGGATGGCATCTTCTAGATTCCCGGTGGCTTGACACCACTGGGAAGCTAGGGTCCATTGAGCCGATATCATGTGAAGACGAGCCATGGGAGTTACATGGACTGTAGAGACCATATGGACCAGGAGTCTCAACATCTGCCGAGCTGTGATCTGCTGGGATGTCCTGGCCTGGGAGGCGAGGGACAGAAGGTTCTGAGCCCTTGCCTCGGGAAGGTAGGCCTGAGCCTTCTGAGAATTCAGCAGAGCTCCTATGAATTCTAGAGATTGGACTGGCTGGAAATGGGACTTCGGGTAATTTATTACAAACCCCAGCAGCTCCAGGAGTTGAATAGTGTACTGCATGGACCGAAGAGCTCCCGCCTCTGAGGTGCTCTTCACCAGCCAATCGTCGAGATACGGGAACACATGCACTCCCAGCTTGTGAAGGTACGCCGCAACACTACCAGGCACTTCGTGAATACTCGTGGCGCGGAGGCGAGCCCAAAGGGCAGCACACAATACTGGAAGTGACGAGTCCCCAGATGGAATCGCAGATTCTGTGAGCTGGCAGTATCGGGATGTGGGTATAAGCATCCTTTAAATCCAGGGAACATAGCCAATCGTCTTTCTGAATCATGGGGAGAAGGGTGCCCAAGGAAAGCATCCTGAACTTTTCTCGCACCAGATATTTGTTCAGGCCTCTCAGGTCTAGGATGGGGCGCATCCCCCCCGTTTTCTTTTCCACAAGGAAGTACCTGGAATAGAATCCATGCCCTTCCTGCCTGGGTGGCAAGGGCTCGACCGCATTGGCGCTGAGAAGAGCGGAGAGTCCCTCTGCAAGTACCTGCCTGTGGTGGGAGCTGAAAGATTGAACTCCCGGTGGGCAATTTGGTGGGGTGGAGATCAAATTCAGGGTGTAAGTTGTTGTAGGAGGTCGAAGGCCTCCAATTATTTAATATAAATAATTAATTCCTCATATTTCTAGACAGAGAGAAATGGAGGCTTCTCTCTTTCTAATCATGGGAAAAGCATGCTGGAATAGCAATTACTCTCTACCCCTCCTCTTGCCTAAGCCAGGTGATTGAACCTGATTGCCCACGATCTCTCCCATTGAATATGGTCAGGCCTCAGGGAGCTCAGGAGACAGAATTCTTTCCCATGCCCTTTGAAGTAAGGCTACTTCAATCCAGAAGAGAATTACTCTTTTTGTTGTAACTATAAGAGGACATAACACATAACACTTGCAGAAGACATCTTTCTGTCTAAAACAAAAGATCAATACTGCATCTCACAAAGGAGAGGCAATTGAACTTCTCTGAGAAGCAGACTACTGGAGCTTTTTGTAGCTTTCTTTATTATGCATTTCCTTGAAAAACAAGAGAAACTATGTTCTCACATGTTATGACATAAACACAGAGGCTGGGCTATCAGGTGAGAAATATATCACATCTGAAAGGAAACAGTTTAACTCTTGTCTCCATTTTTAGAATAAGGATATAAGAGAAATACTAAGATAAAAGATCAAAGGTTCTAAGAAATATATTCTTGTGTGAGAAAAGCTGTAAAGATGAATAAAAGAGATATAATATCCAAAACATTTGGACAACAGACCAACTGCATCTTCAAAGGAAATGTAAACAGATGCTATGTATTTCTTTAGTGACAGGAGATCCTGACTGACTGTAAGATGCTAATTAAGGGGGTGAGAGAAACCCTCCTCCTTCTTGTGCTCCTTTTGTATTGAAAGGGAAAAGAACCCCTATATAATATTTCTCTGCCAGATGGGAGGCTGGTCAGTGTGCAGCGCTCTTGGCCTCACGCCAGAGAACTGAGAGACTGCCCTGACCAATTTTCCATTGTAATTTCATTTCTGTATATGTTCTCATTTCTGTCCTATTCTGATCTGTATCTATTCTATTTCTTATTTTTTGTCCTAATTCTGGATAAAGAATAAACATGTGTTTTCCCCCAAAGGAAGCTTCTCTTGTTTTTTTTTCCTTTTTGTTTTTATTTGTTGTAGTGTAAATAGTCCTTAACCAGCTGTCCGGTTTCTGAAGATAACAGTTGAGAGGCTTTGTCTGCGTAGTACTGCTGGCCTGATTGGACTCCGCAGACAGCAAGAACAGGCGCAAACAAACCGCACCGCACTATTTGGAGAACCCACTGGTCGGAGGTTATGAGAGGCCACCTTTGGTGAAAAACTGTCAACCTCCCCCCGACCAGCAGGCCGTCCGGCACGGTTACCTTTATGGCGGCTATGTTCCCATGGATCCAGTCAAAAGCCCGCCCCCTGCTTTTGCTGTGGAGCTGCAGGGGCCTGCTTAGTCGCACGCTGGGACTGTCCGTGTGCCTGAGGAGGTCTTCTGGCTGGCTGGTTGTACCTACGCTTGCTATAAGCATAGGGTGCGGCCCGCCGGGCCCGGTAAAAATGTCCACCTGTGGAGGTGGATGCTGAAGGCGCCCGGTGGGAAAGCTTGTCGAGAGCAGTTTCCCGCTGGTGCAGTTGGTCCACGAACTGCTCAACCTTCTCGCTGAAAATATTATCCCCCCGGCAAGGGACATCCGCCAGCCTTTGCTGGGTCCGGTTATCCAGGTCAGAGGCACGCAGCCATGAGAGCCTGCGCATCACTATACCCTGGGCCGCAGCTCTGGATGCCACATCACAGGTGTCATAAATACCCCTGGACAGGAATTTCTGCATGCCTTCAGCTGCCTGACCACCTCCTGAAAAGGCCTGGACTGCTCTGGCAGGAGTTTGTCAACCAGGTCCGCCAGTTGCCTCACATTGTTCCGCATGTGGATGCTCGTATAGAGCTGGTATGACTGGATTCTGGTCACGAGCATGGAAGAATGATAGGCCTTCCTCCCAAACGAGTCCAGAGTGCGAGACTCCCACCCTGGGGGCGCCGAGGTGGTATCCCTCGAACTCCTTGCCCTTTTGAGAGCAGAGCCCATGACTGCTGAGTCATGTGGCAGCTGAGGCCGCACCAACTCCAGGTCTGTGTGGACTCTATATTGGGACTCTGCTTTCTTGGGGATGGTGGGATTAGATAGGGGCTTCAACCAGTTCCAGAGCAGTGTCTTCTTCAGGACATTGTGCAACGGTACTGTGGAAGACTCTCTAGGTGGTGATGGATAGTCGAGGACTTCGAGCATCTCAGCCCTCGGCTCATCCACGGTGACCACTGGGAACGGAATGCTAATAGACATGTCCCGTACAAAGGAGGCAAAGGAGAGGCTCTCTGGAGATGAGAGCTTCCTCTCTGGTGAAGGTGTGGGATCGGAGGGAAGACCCGCAGACTCCTCAGAGGAGAAATATCTGGAATCTTCATCCTCCCCCCACAAGGCCTCCTCCTCGGTGTCGGACATGAGCTCTCTGAGCTCAGACCGCAACCGGGCCCGTCTCGACCCCGAGGAACCGTGTCCCAGATGATGGTGCCGAGAGGTGGACGAAGCTCCCTCCATCGACGTCGACGGGGATTCCACCTGAGTGGCGATCGAGTGGCAAGTGGCACCGGTGTCGAAGACTGCATCACAGGGCCAGAGCCAGCCGGCGCTTCCATCAACGGCACCGTGGGTGCAAGCACCCCCGGTGCCGGCAGGGCCTGGCGCATCAGCACCTCCAGGATACCTGGGAGGATGGCTCGGAGACCCTCGTCGGTGTGGGCGTCGGTGCTCGAAGCTGCCCGGGTCCAGGAGACGGTACCGGGGTACCAGACCTGCGCATCAACACCTCTTCAATGGAGGGGGAGCGCTCCTCCCGGCTTGGACGCTTCTTAGGGATTGAATCGTCTCTCGACATCCCTGAGCTGCCCGTGCCATGCGCCGTGGGCGACCGATGACGGTGCTTCTTCGCAAGCTTCTTCCAATGCCTGTCATTGGCGCTCCACGGCATGGACGAGGAGGAGGTGGAGTCCCCGCACCCTTTGGGGGTCGGATCCGACAGGGTTCGGTCCCGATGGCCCTGGTGGCAGGAACAGCCAAGGCAGATTGCCCACTCCGCCGTTCACCGCCGCCATCGCTGGCAGGTCGTCGGGCCAAGGGAACCTGTACTCCTGGGGTCGAAGTCGTCGACATCGGTACCGATACCAAGTCCCAGCCGTTGATGGGCCGGCGCAAGTTCCAAAAAGACGGTCCCGGAGAACTTGCCTCGCCACCTGCGTCCGCTTTTTCAAGCCGAGACACAAGGTGCACGCCTTGGAATTATGCTCCAGACCGAGGCACTGGAGACACCAAGTGTGAGGATCGGTCTGCGAGATCTGCCGGCCGCACCGACCACACTTCTTGAATCCACTCGGGACCTTCGAGGACATTGACGGAAAAATCGCGTCGGCGAGGTCAAAACCGTCGATGGTGGCGGTAAAAGCACAACAACAAAAAAAAAAAAGCAATCGGCCACGACGAAGCGAAAGAAAGGGATAACACTGGACGATAAGGAGATTATTTTTAAACGAAAAGAGAAAAAAGGGGCGCACGAACGCGCGTAGAAATAAAGAAACTGTGGACTAGGCCGTGAAACGGATTTTCCGGGGCTGACATGGAGAGGGACGAAACTGCGTTTCTCTCCAGTGCGGAAAAATAGAAAACTGAGCGGGAGCGGTCGCGCACGGGCAGGAAGACGGCCGGGCATGCGCGGTGGGCGTACCCCGCGTGCGGGACCTCCCACGAGATTTTTCTTCTGGATTCGAGGAGCTGCCGTGGACATCAACCCAGTCGTAAGAACAAGCAGGCTTGTCCTCGGAGAAGTTTTCTGTCCAATAGCTAATTCTTAATCCACGGAAGGCCATTGCCTCCTATCCCATGACTCCTTAATTTTCTCAGGAGTCTCTCATGAGGTACTTTGTCAAAACCTTTCTGAAAATCTAAATACACTACATTAACTGGCTCACCTTTATCGACATGTTTATTCATGCCTTCAAAGAAATGAAGCAAATTGGTGGGGCAAGACCTCTCTTGGCTGAATCCATGCTGACTTTGTGTACGTGTCCTGTAATTTTATTTTTTATAACAGTTTCCACTATTTTGCTCAGCACTGAAGTCAGGCTTACCGGTCTGTAATTTCCCGTATCACCCCTGGAACCCTTTTTAAAAATAGGCATCACATTGGCCATCCTCCAGTCTTCAGATACTACGGATGATTTTAACGACAGGTTACAGATCACTAGCAGTAGATCAGCTATTTCATGTTTGAGTTCTTTCAATACCCTCGGGTGTATACCATCCGGTCCAGGTGATTTATCACTCTTTAACTTGTCAATTAGACTCACTACATCTTCTAAGTTCTTTCAGTTCCTCTGCATCATCAATCCTGTAAACCATTTCCGGTACAGGAAGATTTCTTACAGCTTCTTCTGTGAAGACTGAAGCAAATAATTCATTCATTCTCTCTGCTATTGCCTTGCCCTTCCCGAGTGATCCTTCCTGATCTAACAGCAACACAGATTCCCTCACAGGCTTCCTGCTTCTAATATACCTGAAAAAAGTGTTACTATGAGTTTTTGTCTCCGTGGCAAGTTCTTCTTCATATTTTCTTTTAGCCTTCTTTATCAATGCTTTGCATCTGGCTTGACAGTGCTTATGTTGCTTCTTATTTTCTTAATTTGGATCCTTTTTCCATTTTTTGAAAGATGTTCTTTTGGCTCTAATAGCCTCTTTCATAGTAACATAGTAGATGATGGCAGAAAAAGACCTATACGGTGCATCCAGTCTGCCCAACAAGATAAAATCATATGTGCTACCTTTTGTGTATACCTTACCTTCATTTGTATCTACCATTGTCAGGGCACAGACCGTACAAGTCTGCCCAGTACTAGCCCCGCCTTCCAACCACCAGCCCCGCCTTCCAACCACCGGCTCTGCCACCCAATCTCGGCTAAGCTTCTGAGGATCCCTTCCTTCTGAACAGGATTCCCTTATGTTTATCCCACACGTTTGAATTCCGTTACCGTTTTCATCTCCACCGCCTCCCGCGGGAGGGCATTTCAATTATCCACCACTCTCTCCATGAAAACATACTTCCTGACATTTTTCCTGAGTCTGCCCCCCTTCAATCTCATTTCATGTCCTCTCGTTCTACCGCCTTCCCATCTCCGGAAAAGGTTCGTTTGCGGATTAATACCTTTCAAATATTTGAACGTCTGTATCATATCAACCCTGTTTCTTTTTTCCTCCAGGGTATACATGTTCAGGTCAGCAAGTCTCTCCTCATACGTCTTGTCCCATACCATTCTTGTAGCTTTTCTTTGCACCGCTTCGATTCTTTTTACATCCTTAGCAAGATACGGCCTCCAAAACTGAACACAATACTCCAGGTGGGGCCTCACCAACGACTTGTACAGGGGCATCAATACCTCCTTTCTTCTGCTGGTCAAACCTCTCTCTATACAGCCTAGCAACCTTCTAGCTATGGCCACCGCCTTGTCACACTGTTTCGTCGCCTTCAGATACTATCACCTCAAGATCCCTCTCCCCGTCCGTACATATCAGACTCTCCCTGCCTAACACATACATCTTCCGTGGATTTCTACTCCCTAAGTGCATCACTTTGCATTTCTTCGCATTGAATTTTAATTGCCAAACCTTAGACCACTCTTCTAGCTTCTGCAGATCCTTTTTCATGTTTTGCACTCCCTCCCGGATGTCCACTCTGTTACAAATTTTAGTATCATCCGCAAAAATGCAAACTTTACCTTCTAACCCTTCAGCAATGTCACTCACAAATATATTGAACAGAATCGGCCCCAGCACCGATCCCTGAGGCACTCTACTGCTCACCTTTCCCTCCTCCGAGCGAATTCTATTAACCACCACCCTCTGGCTTCTGCTCGTCAACCAGTTCCTAATCCAGTTAACCACTTCAGGTCCTATCTTCAGCCTGTCCAGTTTATTCAAGAGCCTCCTTTGGGGAACCGTGTCAAAAGCTTTGCTGAAATCTAAGTATATTACATCTATAGCACGTCCTTGATTCAATTCTCCAGTCACTCAGTCAAAGTCTGAGCTCCTTCAATATCCTGGGGTGGATCCCGTCCGGTCCCAAGGCTTTGTCCACCTTTAGATTTTGAAGTTGTTCAAACACACTCTCTTCCGTGAACGGTGCCTATATCCACTCCATTTTCATATGTACTTTTGTCAGTCAATCGCGGTCCTTCTCCAGGATTTTCTTCTGTGAAAACAGAACAAAAGTATCTGTTTAGCAAATTTGCTTTGCATCTTTTAGTCTCACAATTCCATTTTTAGTCTTTCTCCTTTCACTAATATACCTGAAGACATTTTTGTCACCTCTCCTTACCTTTCTAGCCATTTGCTCTTCTGCTCGCGCTTTTGCCAGATGTATCTCTCTCTTTGTGTCTTTCAGTTTTATCCGGTATTCCTCTCTGTGTTCCTCTTCTTGAGTTTTTCTGTACTTCAGGAATGCAAACTCTTTGGCCTTTATTTTTTCAGCCACTTACTTGGAGAACCGAATCGGTTTCCTTTTTCTCTTGCTTTTATTTACTCTCTTTACATAAAGGTTTGTGGCCCTATTTATAGCTTCTTTCAGCCTGGACCAATGTCCTTCCACCTCTCGTTCGTCCTCCCAGCCCATCAGCTCCTTCCTCAGGTATTCCCACATTTTACTAAAGTCAGCATGCTTGAAATCTAGGACTTTGAGTTTTGAGTGGCCGACCTCCACTTCAGCTGTCATATCAAACCAAACCGTCTGATGGTCACTGCTGCCCAGGTGGGCACCCACTCTGACATTTGACACACTATCCCCATTTGTGAGCACCAGATCCAGCGTCGCTCCCTCCCTCCCTCGTGGGTTCTGTGACCATTTGTCTGAGCAGAGCACTTTGAAAAGCATCCACGATCTCTCTACTTCTTTCTGATTCTGCAGACGGAACCTTCCAATTTACATCCGGCAGATTGAAATCTCCCTGCAACAGCATCTCTGTCTTCCTTCCCAACTTGTGGGTATCTGTGACCAAATCTTTATCTAGTTCCTGCAATTGTGTTGGAGGTCTGTAGACAACACCCACGTGGACAGAGGTTTTATCATCTCTTTTTAAGGTGATCCATATTGCTTCTTCCTTTCCCCAGGTCCCTGTCATTTCAGTTGACTCGATGTCATTTCTCACGTACAGAGCTACTCCTCCACCTTTACGACCCTCTCTATCCTTCCTAAATCAGTGGCGTAGCTATGTGGGGCATGAGGGGGCCAAGGCCCTCGCATTCCCCTCTCAGGCCCCCTCTATACTAGTGGCCAATCAGGTGCCTGATTTTAGGCACCACTGCTGCAGTTTTAAACAACATTATTAATTTTGATGTTCCAGCTTCCCAGCCACACTGGCACCTACCTTTGTGGGCTCCCCCCACACACTGGCTCGGGCTCCTGCCCATGTGACTCAGAGCGTCACACGGCACGGCAGGCACTGCTGTGATGAGCTCTAAAGCAAGCTACTGTATAACCTCCTTAACTGAGCCGCCAGGAGCCCCGCCCACAGCTGAGATGGACGTGCACGGCAAGCCTCTCCCGTGTGGTGCAGGGCTGCAGGTGTTCTTCACTTCATCATTGTTTCAAGTGCGGCAACGAAAGAGAGACCATCTGAAGAAGAAGCAGCAGGACTGTCTGCCGGTGCGCGTGCTGCAGCTGTGCTGAAGGGAGTGGGACCCCGTCACCCCGCAGATCTACACTGACTGACTCCCGTCCCGTCACAGTCCATTCCGCTGCTGCCCTGTCGGCTCAGGCTGCCCATCCGCCTCGCTGTTCCCACCTCGCGCCTCGCTCTTCCCGCCTCGTGCCTCACTTTTCCCGCCTCATTCGCGCCAAAGTCAGACTCAGACTAGCTGGAGCTGCGAAGAAGAGGGTGCAGCCAGGCATTGATAGTGCCTGTGGCCCTGTGCCCTGTTCTGCAGCCTGCCTAACAGTTAGGCCCTAACTACTGCGCTGTATTGAACTTGGGCCTTGGCTTCAGACCAGTTGTCCAGACTCCAGGCTCTGCGTCCATCACTGTAACTGCCAGCTGTCGCTGTCCACTCCAGTCCAGAGACTCCAGGTTAAAAAAAAAACACAAAACAACTTTTTGAGGACAGTAGGTGATGCTGGGTTGGGTTGGACTGTGGTGGTAGTATGGGAACTGGGCAGAGTTAACGCGATGCTGGGTACATAAGTACATAAGTGGAGTTAGAAAAGCAGAATTGTTGGACTGTGGGGATGGTGGAGTAGAGATGGGCAGGGGGAGCTATGAGAGGGTGAGGTATATAGAGAACAGCAGGGGTGATGGATCCAGGTCTATAGGGGTGGGGTCTAGAAGGGCAGGGGATATTCCAGGACTTATAGGGGCTGTGGGGGGGGGGGGGGGTTGGAAGGTCAGGAGAGAAGCTGGGCTTTATATGAAGGGGTTGGGGTATGAAGGGCATGGGAGAAGCTGGGATCTATATGAAGGGGTAAATGTTTGGAATATTATCGTATAGATGTCTATGCATCTACTTACATGCGTATGAATGCTAGAATGTTGTCTAATTGCTATTTGGCAAATACTCCTTTAACATACATGGTATGTCTTTGAGGAATATATTTAAACTCTATTGCTTGTGATGCTGTGTCCCACAAGTTTTTTTTCTTAACAGATCATGGGTATTCAGATAATTAATTTATTTTTGTGTTTCATTTTGGGAAGTAAGTGATCTTGCATTTTGCGCCCTATAGTTGATAATGTCTTTTTATTTTATTTCTCCTGTGCTGTATTGCTTATAGAGAATGTGATTTCTTAGTGTTTCCTGTTCAAATTGTTGGTCATTTTGTCTTTAATTGGTGAGGGTTGGTTGGTTGGTCTGTGTTCTGTGATTGACCAAGGTGAGAGCTTCTGCTGGTACGTGGTTTATGTGGGGTAGAGTCTGACTTGTCTAGCTTTTCCAGTAGGAAATTTATTGCTGTTTTGTATTTTTACTGCTGCCTTTTGTGTGTTCAGAATTGTTGCTGTTAAGTTTGCTACATGGTCTCTGAAAAACGTATGTGGCATTGAAGAGTGTTTGTGATCCTGTTATTGAGGTACTGCCAGAATCTCTAGTGAGTGCTGGGTAGAGGAAGCACTGACAGGATCAAAACTGCTGCTTTGTGCATGTTACTCCTATTGCCCATGGTGTCATTATATTATGATTCCACTACTCACTTTTTAGGAGATAGGATCTTGTGTGTTTATCACAAAACTTATGGAAATTCATTATGTTTTTAGCTTTCTAGAGAGAGAAAATTCCTGACAGTGTTCCCAAGAAAAAAAGAATTTCCTGACAGTGTTCCTTAGTCTACCCTCATGGCAAAACAAAGTTCTTTGCTAACTTATTTAAAAAAAACACCTCTAGAAGATCATGACAAGGATGAAGATAGAAACAAAAAACCACGTCTAGAAGAACATGGTGACAATGCTGATAGAAATGAATCATTGGCTGGTCCATCTACAAGTTCCACTTTATGCCCACGCAGTGGCGTTCCTGGGGGGGGGGGGGGGGGCGGTGGGTGCGGTCCGCCCCGGGTGCACGCCGCTGGGGGGTGCCGCGCGCGCCTGTCCTTCATTCATTCCATGCTTCTTCTCTGCCCCGGAACAGGTTACTTCCTGTTCCGGGGCAGAGAAGAAGCATGGAACGAACGGAGGACAGGCGCATGCGGCACCCCCCCCTCCCCAGCGGCATGCACCCGGGGGGGGGGGGGCGCTGCACCCGGGGGGCGAGTGTCAGCCCCCCTAGGAACGCCACTATGCCCACGGATTAGTAGATCTGGTATGGAACCAAAAGAATTACCTTCTGATCAATGAACCACCTACACAACCAAAGTTACAGTCTTTCCCTGTTAGTATAATTGGTGACAAGTCCAGGAGTTTTTCCTCTCACTGGTATAAATTTTGCTGGTTGGAATATAGCATAAACCAAGATGCAGTGTTCTGCAAAGTATGCAGACATTTTTCTGATACCAACGCTAATGATGCTTTCATCAGGACTGGCTTTAAAGACTGGAAGCATATGAGTCGTGGCTTCTCAAGACATGAATTAAGCATGGCACACTGTCTTGCCCTGGAAAAATTTGAAGACTACAGACAAAGTCACCTTCCAGGAGGTCGTGGAACTATTTTAAATCAGCCAAACCATGATGCCATGAGCCCTTCTGTTATAGAAAGAAATTGTGAACCTATCAAAGTAGTGCTTGATATTGTGATGTTCTGTGCAAAACAAAAAGTTCCAGTATGTGGGCACAGAGAGACCGATGTAGTGGAGGAGTGGCCTAGTGGTTAGGGTGGTGGACTTTGGTCCTGGGGAACTGAGGAACTGAGTTCAATTCCCACTTAAGGCACAGGCAGCTCCTTGTGACTCTGGGCAAGTCACTTAACCCTCCATTGCCCCATGTAAGCCGCATTGAGCCTGCCTTGAGTGGGAAAGCGCGGGGTACAAATGTAACAAAATAAAAAATAAAATGATGCTTTCAATAAAGGAAACCTTTTGGAATTGTTTCAACTCCTCAGCAAGCACAACAACGAAATACAACGTTGTCTTGAAATACTCCCTAAGAATGCAACTCTGATGAGCCCAGATATTCAGAATGAGCTGTTGGAATCAGCCACAGTACTACTAGTTCGCAAAATAAAATCTGAAATACATGAAACCAGTAATACATACTATGCAATTCTGGGTGATGAATGCACAGATCTCTCCAAACGTGAGCTTGTTGCAGTATGTATCAGGTACTTACACAAGGGGGTAATAAAGGAAAGAGCAGTTGGGATTTGTTGACACTGCAGACATGACAGCAAATGGAATTTCAGATAAAATCATAAAAGTGCTTGAGGTTCTTGAGTTAGATCCTGAGTTATGTGTTGGCTTCTGCTTTGATGGAGCATCTGTGATGTCTGGAAACAAAGGAGGTGTTCATGTGATTTTGAAACGCACATTTCGGCGGGCTATTTATGTGCACTGTAATTCTCATCGCCTCAACCTGGTCCTCTGCACAGCATGTAAAGCAAGTCCCTTTGTTACCACGTTTTTTGAAATTCTGAACTGCTTGCATGGTTTTATGACAGGAACACACAGGCATGCTCGTTTTTTGGAAGTACAGAAACAACTGCATCCTGATAGACAATGCCTTGAACTTGAATGATCAGCAGACACAAGGTGGAGCTCAAAATCTGGCTCTGTGAAAAAAGTACTGTTGCTTTATGATGTTATTCTTGAAGTGCTTGCTGAATTTTCAAACTCTGCTGGACAGACAAAACTAGAATCCCATTTTCTGCTACAACAAATAGAGACAAAGGAATTCTTATTTCTGGCAGTTACATTTGGGAAATTGTTTGAAAGTAGTGATTTTGCCACTAAAGGTCTACAGAGCGCCACTGTGTCTGTTACACTTTGCATTAGTCTGATAGAGTGTCTAAAAGAAACTTTTGTTCGGTTCAGGGAGAACACATCACACGACTTTGACAAAGTTTTTCAGTTAACAGATGAGCTCATGGAGAAGTATGATATTGAAAAGTGGAATATCTCTTCATCTTGAAAGGAAAAGCTACCTGCAAAGATTAGTGATACATTGGTTTTTTTCATCTTTGGGTAAATCTTCTTGTGTGCGAAGCAATGAAGATTTGAGACATATGTGGAATGAGATTATTGACTGTCAGATAACAGAATTAAAGAATCGTTTTCAAGATGATGCTTATGGAATGATGACTGCTTCTGCTGCCTGTATGCCAACATCTGAGTCCTTTGGCCAAAGAGAAATTATACAGTCCCCAAGCACTTTGTACGGCATCACCATCGCAGAAGTAGAATTTTCAGTGTTTGTTCAGCATCTAAAATGCAATGTAGCAGAAGGTGTAAATTATCCATCATTAATTGAAGTGCTTGACAACTGCAGTGTGGATATCTTCCCAAATGTCAATGCCCTATTAAGAGTACTCATCACTCTGCCAATGACAACCTGCACTGTGGAACGACTCTTTTCTGCTGTAAACAGGATCAAAACAGCATCGAGAGCCTCAATGCTCACCAGCCGCCTCCATAATCTATATTTTGAGAGAGAACTATGTGATTCACTGGACTATGACAGCATCATTGATATATTCAACAGCAAAAGACGGCGCCTCATTCTTTAGTGAAAATAGTGTTTCCACAGAAAAAGATACAAGCCATTACCCCAAATTTTAACATTTTATTTAAACTTCATTGGTCCTGCCCACCAGACAATTTTGTAAGAGCAAGTTTATGTCCATAATTGTATATCTGAAGAGCTAAATGTTTATTAATACATTGTCTTTACCACTTGGCTTATGTGGATTACAATAAAATATGGACTGTATAGATTACATTTATGATGAGGCCTTTGAGCTTATCTAACAGCATCAAAAGACCACAATACTCAAAAAGAGTTAAAGTAGAAAAGCAAATGCGCAATTGGTTTTGATTAAACTTGAACAAGAGTTCTGACAAATGACAGGAAAAATAAAAAGTTGACCAGTAAGATACCTCAGAATTTGTAAAACAGGAGAAAAGCTCTTCAAAGAATTTGACCAGAAAGGAAAACTGGCTGTTTCATTATAGTTGTGTTTCATATAGAGAGTTACTTCAGAAAAGAGTACATTAAAACCTGACACTGGAATGGTTAAAGAGAAAAGAATGTTGATATAAAGCTTAGACATAATTGCTGGACAGGACATTGGGCTACAGACAAAGATGGTTCACAGTCAGCATCAATGACAATAAAGAAAACATGCAACAGACAAATGCAGATTTTGAAGCACTGGACTAGGTGCAAAGTGCTGATGGATTTTTCCCTATGACAATCCTTTGCCTGCTCCTTCATAAGGAGAAGGGGGTGAAAGGAACACTGTCAGGAACTACAGGGATTGAACTGATTGTCAGCCTCAGAAAGGAGAGAAATCAGTAGAGCCAGCCAGAGGAATGGAAAAGAAGCCTTCAAAGGTATTTCTTCATTTTATTAAATTTTATTTATTACATTTGTATCCCACATTATCCCACCTATTTGCAGGCTCAATGTGGCTTACAATGTATCGTTCTTGGTGGTAATAGATTAGAACATAATCACTTATTGTTACAAAGAGACAGTGCCGTAGCGGGGGCAGCTGGCACCCGGGGCGGGTCACCGCCGCGCACACCCCCCCGGCGCCCCCTCCTCCGGCGCGCCCCCTCCCCCCCGGAGCGATGTGTACCTTACTTTGGCAGCGAGGGGCGGGCGGGAGGGCCGATCCGCCCCCGAGCCCACGTCGCTGGGAGCTGCGTCGGCTCCATTGGTTCCTTGCTCTCTCTGCCCCGGAAGTAACCTGTTCTGGGGCAGAGGGAGCAAGGAACCAACGGAGACGACACCCCCCCAGCGGCGTGCACCCGGGGCGGACCGCCCCACCCTTCCTACGCCACTACAAAGAGATATTGAATAGCATATTAGAGTTTAGAGCAAGCAATTGCTTATTGTTAAATAGAGATAATTAGTGATATATTAAGAATATAAAGCAAGCTGACATTATAAAATAGTTCTGAGTAAAGGTGTGGGAGGTGTATGCATTTATAATTGTTGTTCTGTGTGGTATGCCTTTTTAAAAAGATGGGTCTTCAGTGATATTCGAAAGTTTGTTAGTTTGTAGATCCCTCTCAGGTTGTGCGGCAGTGCGTTCCATAGCTTGGCACTCAAGTAGGTGAAGTTTGCTGCATGCGTAAGTTTGTATTTTAGACCTTTGCAACTTGGGAGATGAAGATTAAGGAATGTGAGGGCTGTTCTTTTGGCGTTCCTTGTTGGTAAGTCTATCAGGTCTGACATATATGCTAGGGCGTCTCCGTGGATGATTTTATGAACTAGTGTACAAATCTTGAATGTGATGCGTTCTTTGAATGGGAGCCAGTGTAGCTTTGCTCGCAGTGGTTTAGCACTTTCATATTTTGCTTTTCCGAATATTAGTCTGGCTGCGGTGTTCTGGGCTGTTTGGAGCTTTTTGATTGTCTGCTCTTTACAGCCAGCGTATAGTGCATTACAGTAGCTTAGGTGGCTGAGCACCATTGATTGTACCAAGTTACGGAAGACTGTCATTGGGAAGAACTGTTTTACTCTTTTTAATTTCCACATTGAGTGGAACATCTTCTTGGTTGTGTTGATCGTATGATTCTCAAGTGTTAGATGACGATCGATAGTCACTCCAAGGATTTTTAGGGTGTCCGAGATAGGGAATATCAGATTTGGTGTGTTTATGTTGGTGAATTTGCTTGTATTATGTTCAGAGGTGAGTATTAAGCATTGGGATTTTTCTGCATTAAGTTTGAGCTTGAATGCATCCGCCCATGAGTGCATGATGTGCAGACTTTGGTTAATATCGTTGGAGATTTCCTGTAAATCTTGTTTGAATGGGATGTAAATCGTTACGTCGTCTGCGTATATGTATGGGTTGAGGTGTTGGTTGGATAGTAGTTTAGCCAAAGGTGTCATCATTAAGTTGAATAGAGTTGGCGAGAGGGGGGATCCCTGTGGAACTCCGCATTCAGGTGTCCATGTGGCAGATGTGGTCGAGTTGGATGTCACTTGGTACGATCTTGTGGTTAGGAATCCTTTGAACCAATTAAGAACATTGCCTCCGATTCCGACGTATTCGAGGAGATGTAGTAGGATACTGTGGTCAACCATATCGAAAGCGCTGGACATGTCAAATTGTAAAAGTAGTATATTTTTTCCAGTGGCGATTAGTTGTCTAAATTTGGACATAGAGTACCTAGTACTGTTTCAGTGCTGTGGTTAGCACGAAAACCTGATTGGGAGTCATGGAGTATTGAGAACTTATTCAAGTAGTCAGTAAGTTGCTTGGATACCATTCCCTCCGTTATTTTGGTTATTAGGGGGATTGATGCTACTGGTCTGTAGTTAGTTAGTTCACTAGCATTTTTCTTTGCATCTTTGGGTATTGGGGTGAGAAGAATATTTCCTTTCTCCTTTAAGAAGAGACCATTTTGTAGAATGTAGTTCAGATGTTCCGTGAGGTCTGTTATAAATTGTTGGGGAGCGAATGTTATGAGGTTGTTGGGACATATGTCTAATTTACAGTGAGATTTGGCAAATCTCTTGAGCATTTGGGAGATGCTGCATTCTGATACCGTCTCGAAGTTTATCCAGGTTCTGTCCGCAGGGTATGCACCAAAGTCTGTGTCTAGGCAGTCGAGGATTGTAGTGTAGTCTGTGGTGCTGCTAGGTATCTGGTGTCGTAGTTTTACGATTTTCTCATTGAAGTATTTCGCGAGGCTGTCTGCTGTTGGTGCCTCTGTGCTGTTAGATGTGACCGGTGTGGTATCTAGTAGTTTGTTCACTAGTTGGAAGAGTTTGTGTGTGTCTTTGTAATTTGCTCCGATTATGGTTTTGTAGTATGTTCTTTTAGTTTCTCTTATGGTGTATATGTATTTCCCATGTAGTGTTTCCAGGCTTCGTATGTGGAGTTTTTTTATTTGTTCCATGCTCGTTCTAGCCTTCTAACTTGTGTTTTAAGTTTTTTCAGGTCTTCGTTGAACCATGGTAGTGAGTTCTTTCTATGTGAGGTTCTGGTTTGGATCGGGGCTATGTCGTCTAGTATGTGTTTGCATCTTTTGTCCCATTCTTGGAGGAATTGGTGTGTGTCAGTTTTTGTGGTCCATTTATTATCGTAAATCTGTTGCCAAAATGTTACTGGGTCTATTCTTCCTCTTGTGGTGTAGGTTTTTCGTATTTGTTTATTGGGTGAGTCTTTCTTTCGCCATTGGAGGTGGAGTTTTGCTTTATAGTGGTCGGACCACGGTGTAGGTGTCCACTTTGTGCCCGTTAGTATAAGGTTTGAATCGGGGTCGAATTTGTATGTAATGATGTCTAATATGTGTCCTTTGTTGTGGGTCAGTTGCCTGTTTGGCTTGTGTAGATCCCATAGTTGTAGGAACTCTTCGCATTCTTGGGTACTAGTTGAGGTGGGGTCTTCAAGGTGTAAGTTGATATCCCCTATGATGATAAGATTTGAGGTAGAGACGCATGTGTTCGAAATAAAGTCCATGAAGTGTGTTTGGGATTCTTGCCAGTTGCCTGACGGTCTATAGAGCAGCACTGCATTAAGGTATTCTTGTAGGTATGGGTGATTGATTCTGACCGAAGCAATTTCAAGCTGTGGCGTGATAGATTCAGCTGTGGTTGTGATGGTAAATTGGGATTTGTAGATTATGGCTAGTCCTCCTCCTCTTTTTCCATTTCTTGTCCAGTGGATGATTTTGTATCCTGGTGGGCATAGATCTGATTATGGGGTCTTTGAGATCGTGGATCCATGTTTCGGTAATGAATAGAAGGTCAAGATTGTCTGTTGTGAAAGGAAGTGACGTCATCGACTAAGATGGTGGTCTGAAGCGAGAGCTCCCGCGCTCCAGAACATAATTGTGTGGGCGATATCCTCAATGCGCTTCAACTTTGCAAAGCAAACTACTCTTTGAAGTCTCTAAAGTGTTCCTGCAACTCCGGGCTTATGAGCAAAGCCGCTAATCTTTCCCGATTTGCTTACCGCAGCTCCGCGACAGAACAGCCTATGGCAGAGCCAGAGCACATGGCGGTGGATTCAGCGAGCGCGGTAGCAGGGCCTGCCTCCCAAGACTTGTTTGCTTCACAGCATGACCGGGATTCGGAGGAGGTCAATTATACGGAGCTCTGAGATTGGATTAAGGAGATGCGGTCAGATCTTAAAGCGGTTCGCTCTGATCTTGTGACTATGAGTACCGATCTCCGTAGCGAAATCCGGGACCTGGGAAATCACCTAGAGGAGGTAATGGGTCACGTGGAGGAACATGAGGAGGCGATCAGAGGCCTCACTAGCCAGGTTGGAGAAGTGCAGGTGGAGATTCAGCAGGTTACCGACAAGCTCGAAGATCTTGAGAATCGTAGCAGGAGGTGTAACCTCCGATTTAGAGGCTTGCCTGAAACTCCATTGAATGCCGACTGTGAAGATGTGGTACAACGGGTGGTGAGTGCCTTATTATCCGAAACTGGCTCACCTATTGAGCCTCAAGATGTGCATTTAGTGAGGTCTCATAGAGCATTGGGTGGGGCACGCAACAATTTGCCCAAGGACATAATTGCTTGCTTCCGTGACTTTAAACTGCGTGAGCAGGTGATGCAGGCAAGCCGCAAGCTTGATAATTTTAAATGGAACTCTTACTCAGTGTCCGTCTATCAAGATTTAGCGGCAATTACCCTGAAGAGATGGGCGGACCTGAAATTGGTCACGGCAAGGCTGCGTGAGCTAGGTATTAAATATCGATGGCGCCACCCTTTCGCCCTGGTGTTTTATAAAGATGGTCATCAATATCACATCAAATCGGTGGAGGAGGCCCGTCTAATTCTGCCTACAGAAGAGAAGGGTGCAACCCTCCTGCAGCCTAGCAAGTCACGTTCTGCTTCACTACCAGCTATTCCGAAATGGCAAGAAAAGACTGGAGCGTCAAAGATCAAGCACCCAGCTGCCTTGAGGGGTGATGTTTATGATTTGAACAGTTTTGGGCTAAAGACTCTTCATTTTGCGGATTCCATGTTGCATTTTTGCTGGGACTCTTAGCATTGACTTTATAGTAGTTCCACAAGATTTGAGTCCTGTTTCTAAATTGATGTCCTCGGTTTTGTCTGCTGTTTAGGGCTTATTTGCTGTTATATTACATCTCAATTACATCTGTTTCCCATGTTGTCCCGCCTATTTGCGGGCTTAATGTGGCTTATAATACCTTAAGTACAGTGAGAATGCATAAGAGGGTATACATTATTAATGTTAGAAGGATTTTGGGTATCTGATGCTGATTACTTGCTATGTTGTCTGGAGGGCGGGAAGAAGGGGTCTCCTTCCTCAACCATATGTCCCTTCTGATTGTAGGAAGGGGTCTTTCTGGATGGAATGGGTGGAGGGAGGGAGGGGTTGGGGGGGTGGGGCTTTAGACAAGATATAATACGAATGTGGTGGGGGAGGTCTGAGTGGGATCTGGTGAGCGCATGGTTCCTTAGATGGTTGGCATATGGGTTTTTTTTTTCTCTTTTTGAATGAGTAATATTCGGTTGGGGCTCTTGAATGTTAGAGGATTAAATGTTTCCATGAAGCGTCAACTTTTGTTTAGGGAGCTGATCCGCCTCAGGATCGATATAGCTCTGATTCAGGAGACACACTTGAAGACAGTACATGAGTCCTTGTGTAGACATCGTAAATTTCCACACCAATACTTTGCTTCCAATAGTGAGGGCACCAAGTCTAGAGGGGTAGCGGTCTTGTTTGCGGATTCCCATCCCTGGCAGGTTAGCAGGGTCATCCGAGATAGAGGGGGCAGATATATCTTAATAGTTCTGATGTTAGGGGGCCAGAGGTATACTTTATTAAACATCTATGGGCCTAACACTGATCATAAAGTTGTTTTTCAGCGGTTAGATCGGGTGTTACTTCAATATAAAGACGGCTCTCTTTTGGTTGGTGGAGATTTTAATCTGACACTAGACCCAAATTTAGACAACTCCGCTCAGGGGGTACATTATGCGGGGTGGGATCGGGAGGAGTTTTGAACCTTCCTAGAACGATGGCAGTTGATAGACATTTGGCGACAGGCCAACCTCACCTGCAGGGAATATACTTATTTTTCTCCTGTCCATAATTCTTTTTCGCGTATCGACTTGTGGTTAGGAGAGAGGGGGCATTCGTTGGGTGACTGCGATGTTAGGATTGAGGCGCGTACCTGGTCAGACCATAGTCCGGTGTGGTTGCAAATCAGCTTGGTTGGTCCTCCAAGAAGCCCCCCAGAATGGCGGCTAGATGACTCTCTACTCCTAGATATGTCTCACATCCTTCAAATCGAACAACATATCAAGGATTATCTCCACTTTAATGACAATGGCGAGGTTTCGCCAGGGGTCCTTTGGGATGGCTTAAAGGCGGTGCTCCGGGGTCATTTTATTGCATTGGGGGCACATGTGAGAAGAGTTAAGAGTCAGCAGGAAGCTTCTCTGCATTCCCGCTTATTAGCAGTTGACAGGCAGTTACAGCAGTGCCCGGCGTCTCAATTGGCCCGATTGCAAACCCAATCTAATAAACTTCGACTAGAATTACATAACTTGCAGCTAGATGTGCTGTCTGAGCAACTCCAACGAGTTCGCCAAACTCATTTTGAGTTTGGCAACAAGGCTAGCAGACTCCTAGCTCATAAACTTAGGCAGCAATCTACCCACAATCATATTGTGTGCTTGAGGGATGAGACTGGTGTATTGACGTTCGATTCTTTGCGCATACAACAACTCTTCCAACAGTTCTACGAGCAGCTTTACTCCTCTGATATTGCCCCTTCTGATGTAGAAATCTTGGGATTCTTGGACCGACTTCAGTTGTCTAGGCTTGGAAAGGGGGCGCAACACCAACTTTCACGACCTATTCTAAACGGCAGTTATTTTTCTTTACCTTGGCTGCTGGAGAGTTAGCTCATCCAGTGACCTCAATTAAGTGATAATTAAGGTGTGGGGGAAGTAGAATACTTGCATAGGTTGCTCAAAAGAGGCCCCTTAGATTCAAAAATATATAAAGAGGGAAGGTCCCACTGAACTTTCTTTCTGAGAAGTTCTGAGAGAAGAGGACATTTCTCTGGTAAGTGAACGCTACTTTGCTTGTGCTTTGGGAACTTAAAGATTAGGGTTTAAAGGAGAAATTGTAGGTTAGTGTTAGGCAAACTTAAAAAGCAAATTTCAACAGCTAACAGAAAACAGCTAATCTCCATAGTCTTTTCCACTTAGTTTTAAAAGCCTTGTACCACAGCATTAACAGATAGAATCTAACAGCCACTGCAGGATCTAATTTAGTATTCCCACCCACCCTCCCCAACACCCACCCACCCCTAGGACAACTCCTCATTTATAGTCAGTTATTGTAATTAGGGTAACAAGCAAGGAGTGCTCTTATAGAGTTTTAAATACATTTCATTACCATCTAAGAAGGAAATACTAAATAAATCATACAATACACTATATAAAGTAAAAGACACTTTTATATTAGGCTAATATCCTTAATACTGCAGCAAGTTTTAAAATATTGGGAAACTCAAAAACACTAAGATGGAGTCAGCAGTCCAGCCGCGAGAGGGGTGCTATCCAGTCTTTTGCATTGAGTGTCACATGTATGATTATCTCCCAGTTGGTGAGATGTCATATGTTTGCGCCCGATGCAAAGAGCTCCTAGCTCTTAGAGAACATGTCCGTTCTCTTGAGGCTAGAGTAGCAGCCTTGGTGGAGCTGAGGGAGACAGAGAGGTACATAGAGGAGACCTACAGGGATGTTGTAGAGAGGTCCCACCTCCAGTCTAGTAGCCCTTGTGCTACCTTGGAGGAGGGAGGTCTCCTAGAAGGAGAGCATCACCCTGGTGAAGTAGGAAGTACTCCTGTAGCCAGGACCTGCCCACCAGGGGATGTACTATCCTCTCGCACTGAGGATATGTCTCCAAGTGCTGCCCGGGAGGGAAAGGTTAGGACAGCTGTTGTAGTTGGTGATTCGATCATTAGGCATATAGATAGCTGGGTGGCTGGTGGACATGAGGATCGCCTGGTGACTTGCCTGCCTGGTGCGAAGGTGGCGGACCTCACGCGTCACCTAGATAGGATTTTAGATAGTGCTGGGGAGGAGTCCGCTGTCTTGGTACATGTGGGTACCAATGACATAGGAAAATGTGGGAGAGAGGTTCTGGAAGCCAAATTTAGGCTCTTAGGTAGAAAGCTCAAATCCAGATCCTCTAGGGTAGCATTTTCTGAAATGCTACCTGTTCCACGTGCAGGGCCCAAGAGACAGGCAGAGCTCCAGAGTCTCAATGCGTGGATGAGACGATGGTGCAGGTAGGAAGGTTTTAGATTTGTAGGAACTGGGCAACATTCTGGGGAAGGGGGAGCCTATTCCGAAAGGATGGGCTCCACCTTAACCAGGGTGGGACCAGGCTGCTGGCGTCGGCATTTAAAAAGGAGATAGAGCAGCTTTTAAACTAGAAATGGGGGGAAGGCCGACAGTCGCTCAAAAGCGCATGGTTCGGGAAAAGGTATCTTGCAAAGATACCTCACAAACAGGGAAGATAGGGTTCTGGATAGTGAGGTTGCACAACAGACCGTGGTAGGCCAGGTGCCCTTAAATACAACTAAAGATCAGACAAAAGATGTCAAATCAATAGTGTCAGGTACTAAGCATCATGCAAATAAGAACAACAAACATGCTCTGAAATGTCTATATGCAAATGCTAGGAGTCTAAGAAATAAGATGGGAGAGTTGGAATATATTGCACTAAATGAAAAATTGGATATAATAGGCATTTCTGAGACCTGGTGGAAGGAGAATAACCAGTGGGACACTGTCATACCGGGGTACAAAGTATATCGTAATGATAGGGTGGACCGGACTGGTGGAGGGGTAGCATTGTATATTAACGAGAGCCTTGACTCAGATAGCAGGACACAAATCACACCTTTGAATCACTGTGGGTTGAAATTCCATGTATAAAAGGGAAAAAAATGGTGATAGGAGTGTACTACCGTCCGCCTCGCCAGGATGAGCAGGTAGACACAGAAATGATAAAAGAAATCAGAGACGCGAACAAAATGGGCAATGTGATAATAATGGGTGACTTCAATTATCCAAATATAGACTGGGTAAATGTAACATCGGGACACGCTACAGAGATACAATTCCTTGATGAAATCAAGGACAGCTTTATGGAGCAACTGGTGCAGGAGCCGACGAGAGAAGGAAAAATTCTAGACTTGGTCCTTAGTGTAGCGCATGATCTGGTGAGGGACGTTATGGTACTGGGGCCGCTTGATAACAGTGACCATAATATGATCAGTTTGACATCGACCTTGAAGTAACTGTACACAGAAAGTCAAATACGTTAGCGTTTAACTTTAAAAAAGGAGACTAAGATAAAATGAGAAGAACGGTTAAAAAAAAACTTAGGGGGGCAACTGAGAGAGTAAAAACTGTACAACGGGCGTGGACGCTGTTCAAAAATACCATCCTGGAGGCCCAGGCCATACATATTCCGCGAATTAGAAAAGAAAGACGGAAGTCCAAAAGACACCCGGCCTGGTTGAAAAGTGAGGTGAAGGAAGCTATTAGGGCTAAAAGAAACGCCTTCAGAAAATGGAAGAAGGAACCGTCTGAAAATAACAAGGAACAGCATAAGGAGTGTCAAAGCAAATGCAAGGCGCAGATTAAGAAGGCCAAGAGGGAGTATGAAAAAAAGATAGCATTAGAGGCAAAAAAACATAGTAAAATTTTTTTTCGGTATATTAAAAGCAGGAAGCCGGCAAAAGAATCGGTTGGGCCGCTGGATGACCGAGGGGTAAAAGGGGCGATCAAGGAAGACAAAGATGTAGCGGAGAGACTGAATGAATTCTTTGCTTCGGTCTTCACCGAGGAAGATTTGGGTGGGATACCGGTGTCGGAAATGGTATTTCAAGCGGACGAGTCGGAGAAACTTACTGACTTCACGGTAAACCTGGAGGATGTAATGGGGCAGTTCGGCAAACTGAAGAGTAGCAAATCTCCTGGACCGGATGGTATTCATCCTAGAGTACTGATAGAACTGAAAAACGAGCTTGCGGAGCTACTGCTAGTGATATGCAACTTATCCTTAAAATCGAGCATGGTACCGGAAGACTGGAAGGTGGCCAATGTAATGCCCATTTTTAAAAAAGGCTCCAGGGGAGATCCGGGAAATTATAGACCGGTGAGTCTGACGTCGGTGCCGGGGAAAATGGTAGAGGCTATTATTAAAAACAAAATTACAGAGCACATCCGAGGACATGGATTACTGAGACCAAGTCAGCATGGCTTTTGTGTGGGGAAATCTTGCCTGACCAATTTACTTCAATTCTTTGAAGGAGTGAACAAACATGTGGACAAAGGGGAGTCGGTTGATATTGTGTATCTGGATTTTCAAAAGGCGTTTGACAAGGTACCTCATGAAAGGCTACAGAGGAAATTGGAGGGTCATGGGATAGGAGGAAATGTCCTATTGTGGATTAAAAACTGGTTGAAGGATAGGAAACAGAGAGTGGGGTTAAATGGGCAGTATTCACAATGGAGAAGGGTAGTTAGTGGGGTTCCTCAGGGGTCCGTGCTAGGACCGCTGCTTTTTAATATATTTATAAATGATTTAGAGATGGGAGTAACTAGCGAGGTAATTAAATTTGCTGATGACACAAAGTTATTCAAAGTCGTTAAATCGCGACAGGATTGTGAAAAATTACAAGAGGACCTTACGAGACTGGGAGACTGGGCGGCTAAATGGCAGATGATGTTTAATGTGAGCAAGTGCAAGGTGATGCATGTGGGAAAAAAGAACCCGAATTATAGATACGTCATGCAAGGTTCCACGTTAGGTGTTACGGACCAAGAAAGGGATCTGGGTGTCGTCGTCAATAACACACTGAAACCTTCTGCTCAGTGTGCTGCTGCGGCTAAGAAAGCGAATAGAATGTTGGGTATTATTAGGAAAGGTATGGAAAACAGGTGTGAGGATGTTATAATGCCGTTGTATCGCTCCATGGTGCGACCACACCTTGAGTATTGTGTTCAATTCTGGTCGCCGCATCTCAAGAAAGATATAGTAGAATTGGAAAAGGTGCAGCGAAGGGTGAATAAAATGATAGCGGGGATGGGACGACTTCCCTATGAAGAAAGACTAAGGAGGCTAGGGGTATACAGCTTGGAGAAGAGACGGCTGAGGGGAGACATGATAGAGGTATATAAAATAATGAGTGGAGTGGAACAGGTGGATGTGAAGCGTCTGTTCATGCTTTCCAAAAATACTAGGACTAGGGGGCATGCGATGAAACTACAGTGTAGTAAATTTAAAACAAATCGGAGAAAATGTTTCTTCACCCAACGTGTAATTAAACTCTGGAATTCGTTGCCGGAGAAAGTGGTGAAGGCGGTTAGCTTAGCAGAGTTTAAAAAGGGGTTGGACGGTTTCCTAAAGGACAAGTCCATAAACCGCTACTAAACGGACTTGGAAAAATCCAAAATTCCAGGAATAACATGTATAGAATGTTTGTACGTTTGGGAAGCTTGCCAGGTGCCCTTGGCCTGGATTGGCCGCTGTCGTGGACAGGATGCTGGGCTCGATTGACCCTTGGTCTTTTCCCAGTATGGCATTACTTATGTACTTATTGAAGTCGATTAAATTCTTTGGGCCATACGTACCTTATCGCCGGCGAAGGCACCGGGGCCGGATGGCTTTACCAACAAGTTTTATAAGATTTTTGGAAAGTTGCTGGCCCCGGTGCTATTGAGGGTCTTCCACTCATTTGTGGAGGGCCATGATATCCCGTCATCTTGGAACCTCGCGAATATTACTATAATTCCTAAGCCAGGTAAAGATCCACAGTTATGTGGCTCTTATCGTCCGATCTCCCTATTGGGGGTGGACTACAAACTTTTTACAAAAATTTTGGCTACTCGTCTGCAACACTATCTTCCTCAGCTGACTCGTGAGGACCAGGCGGGTTTTATCCACGGTCGTCAAACTTTTGATAATATACGGCGTGCCCTTCATCTTATGTATCATGCTGTGACAACTCGTGTGCCTCTCTGTATTCTCTCATTAGACGCGGAGAAGGCATTTGACCACGTACATTGGCCATATATGTTTGCGGTGCTGCAGCGAGTTGGTGTAGAGGGCCCTTTTCTAAGCTGGTTGCGTTTGATTTATAGAGCTCCTTGCGCGTCAGTTCGGGTCAATGGGGGTAGATCGTCCCCGTTTTCACTGTTTCGAGGCACTCGGCAGGGGTGTGCTCTCTCGCCTCTTCTTTTCGCCCTTGCGGTCAAACCGTTAGCGTAATGTATTCGGGCCCATCCGGAGATCCAGGGCATTCGACGTGGGGAAGTCGACACCAAACTGCTTTTATTCGCAGATGATCTCCTCCTCACGCTTTCTGCTCCGACGACTTCTTTCCCGGCCCTGACTTCTGTCCTTCGGGACTTTGGCGCCTTGTCCGGGTTTAAAATTAATCTGGATAAGTCGGAAGCCCTTAATGTCTCGGTCCCCGAAGATCAGGTGGCACGGTTGAAAAGAGATTACCCTTTCAAGTGGGCTTCCGCAGGTATCAAGTACCTGGGATTTATACTAACGAAAAAGTTTGCAGATCTTTATGCAGCTAATTTCCCAGGGAAACTTATGGAACTCTTTTTGGAACTTGAATGGTGGGAGGGTCTTACTATCTCCTGGCTCGGTCGCATTGCGGCGGTTAAAATGATCCTGCTTCCTAAGCTTTTATATTTGTTTATGGTGCTCCCTATTTCAATGCCAGACAAGTTTTTTAGGGGGTTGCAACATAGAGTTTTCTCCTTTATTTGGAAGAAGAGACCTCCCCGGTTCGTAAGGAGGTGATGTATCAGCCTCGCGCTCATGGGGGGATGGGAGTTCCTTGGTTTTGGGCTTATTATCAGGCAGCCCATCTTCGCATCCTTGCGGCTTGGATGCAGAGATTGGGGAAATCATGGGAGCGCTTAGAGCAAACTTGGTTGGCTCCTTTCCCATTGGGCACTGTCCCATGGCTGCCAGATCACCAGCTCATGGTGCTTTTGAAGACTTTGCCCCCATTGTTACAAAAGCCACTATTAGTTTGGAGAGCAGTGCGTCGCCGTTTTTTTCCTAGTCACCAGTATTTCCGATATATGTTTATTCGCTTTGCCCCACAATTTCCACCTGGGTTAGAGTCTGGGGGATTTCAGAGATGGGAGGCACTAGGTCTGTGCGAGCTGGGGCAGATATGGGAGGAGGGTGAGATGGTTTCCTTCCAATATCTTCAAGAGGAATATGGGATCCCTGCCTCTCACTCCTTCCAATATCGTCAGGTAAGGGATTTTATTAGTAGAAAGGCAAGGGAGGACTTGAATTTAGATGAAACTCTTTTGGAACGTGCAATGAGAAGTGGGGGAGGTAGAGGGGGAGTCTCTCGCTTATATAGGGCTCTTTTGTCATTTAGTAGACCAGTTCTTTATTATTTGGCCAAATGGGAGCAGGCACTGGGTGCGTCTTATGACTTCCCCTTGTGGGAAAGGATATTCAAATCTCTGCTTAAAGTTTCTGTATCTAGTGCCTTAATGGAGAATGGATATAAAATTTTGTATAACTGGTATTATACTCCCAGTAGGTTACATAAGATGTTCCCATCAGTGTCAGCCTTGTGCTGGCGCCAATGTGCTGGGGTGGGGGATATGTATCATATTTGGTGGACGTGTCCTAAGGCTCAGAAGTATTGGACTGATGTATTACGCCTTGTATATAGTATCCCCAAGGTCTCTTACTCATTAAGAATGGAACACTGCGTTCTCCATGTCAAGCCTCGAGGTGTCAAGCCGCTTGTTCATCATCTAGCTACATTTGTTTTTGTGGCCAGCAAGCTGGTTTTGGCAGCGGTGTGGAGGCAGAGTACAATACCGGGTTTGGAAGTAGTGGTCCGTAGACTGGATCGTATTCATCTAATGTCTAAGTTCACAGCAAAACGAACTGGTCATCTTATACCATACCAGAAGATATGGGACCCATATGTGTCCTGGTCTGCTTGTCCGGATCCCACCCTTGGACTTTCATAGTGGGGGGAGGGTGTTGGGGGGGGGGGGGGGTTGTTGTGGGTGTTTTTGTCCATTAGCTGTGTAGCAACATGCTAACGATATTTGCTGTTCTGATGTCGTTTGTGAAATTATTGTTGCTGTAATGGCGCTTATTTTCAATAAAAGTTTCAAAAAATAAAAAAAGATTGTCTGTTGTGATCCAGTCTGTTATAGTTGCTGTTTTGCTGAAAACAGATCTTGCGTTTATGTATCCTATTTGGATTGGTGTATAGGATTCGGCGTTGGGTGAGTACGTGTTGATTCTTAGTAATTGGCTGTTGCCTTGGTATTTGGTTTTGTTGTGTCCTTTCTTTCCTGTCGGTTGTTTCCGTGTGTTTTCCCTTTTAGTAGGTTGTTGTCTTTTAGGTCTGGTGGGTTATGATTGAGTTGTTTGTGGGGTATTTGTGCTGTGGCCAGATTGTTGTCTGTGTTGGGGTTTGTCCATGCGTAGTAAATCAGCTTTATAAGGCATTTGTATTTGTTAAACAAAGTTGAAGGATGTGCCACTGCAGTAATTATTTTGCAAGACACTCTGATGTGTGTTTAGAGGTTGACCAGACTCAAGTCTAATATAATGAGGTAATGCAACTTTATTTAAAAATGTCAGTGTTTCTAAGGTTTCTATAAATGTGTATGTGGTTTATATTGATGCAAGACAGACTGTGTACTTCGTAATCCATCATCAAGAACACTGTAAGGCATTATTTAGGAGTACTCAACCTGTATGCTTTAGTGCCCCCTCAAAATGGCAGGTCTAGCTATGCCCCTGTCCTAAATAGATTATAGCCTGGTATGTTTGCATCCCATTCATGGGAACCGTAGAGCCACGTCTCTGTGATTGCAACAACGTCTAAGTCTGCCTCCAACATCAGGGCTTGAAGGTCATGAACTTTATTGTTTAGACTGTGAGCATTTGTGGTCATTGCTTTCCATCTACATTTCCTGGTACGTGTTTCAACATTAATGATTTGGGGGTGTATTTTGTCTTTGGGTACCTTCATATCTTTTTGTTCCACCTTCATTGCTTTTTCTTCTGCCTCAGTTCTATTTTCAGGAACATCACAGTCACTTCGCCTTTTAATCATACTTGCTGTCATTTGCTCTTTTTTCCACCTTTGTTAATACATGGAATACATCTAGTATGGGTTTCCATGATGGTATTCTTAAACAACAGGAAGTGAAAAAGTAAACTGAAAGGAATCCCATGTAGAGCATAGTCAGCAAACAACAGTGGGTTGGTGGACAAGGCTTGAGATGAACCAAGGACACATCCTCATCCTCCTCGACCTATCTGCCGCCTTTGACACCGTCAATCATAATTTACTTCTTGACACACTGTCCTCCTTCGGGTTCCAGGGCTCCGTCCTCTCCTGGTTCTCTTCGTATCTTTCCCAACGCACCTTCAGAGTATTTTCTAATGGCTCTTCCTAATGGGGTTCTTCAAGGATCTGTCCTTGGATCGCTTCTTTTCTCGATATACACCTCTTCCCTGGGCTCGCTGATCTCATCACATGGTTTCCAGTACCATCTCTATGCTGATGACACCCAGCTTTACCTCTCCACTCCCGACATCACAGTCGAAACCCAGGCCAAAGTTTCGGCCTGCCTTTCAGACATCGCTGCCTGGATGTCCAACCGGCATCTGAAACTGAACATGGCAAAGACTGAGCTCCTTGTCTTTCCACCCAAACCCTCTTCTCCTCTTCCCCCACTTTCCGTCTCTGTTGACAACGCCCTCATCCTCCCCGTCTCTTCAGCCTGCAATCTCGGAGTCATTTTCGACTCCTCCCTCTCCTTCTCTGCCCATATCCAGCAGACAGCTAAGACCTGTCGCTTCTTCCTCTATAATATTAGCAAAATTCGCCCATTCCTCTCTGAACAGACCACCCGAACCCTCGTCCACTCGCTCTTTACCTCTCGTCTTGACTATTGCAACCTTCTCCTCACTGGCCTCCCGCTTAGCCACCTATCCCCCCTTCAATCTGTCCAAAATTCCGCCGCACGTCTTATCTACCACGTGAACCAATACTCTCATATCACCCCTCTCCTCAAGTCGCTTCACTGGCTCACGATCCGCTACCGTATACAGTTCAAGCTTCTCCTATTGACCTTCAAGTGCACTCAATCTGCAGCCCCCCATTACCTCTCTACCCTCCTCTCCCCACCCGTAACCTCCGCTCTCAGTACAAATCACTCCTATCTGTACCCTTCTCCACCACCGCTAACTCCAGACTCCGCCCCTTCTGCCTCGCATCACCTTATGCCTGGAACAGACTTCCCGAGCCCATATGCCATGCGCCCTCCCTGCCCATTTTTAAGTCCTTACTCAAAGCCCATCTCTTCTCCCTTGCTTTTGGCGCCTAACCACCTTCCCCATTCATGATACCTACACTGACTTCATAGTTTGTTACCTTTAGATTGTAAGCTCTCTTGAGCAGGGACTGTCCTTCCCCATGTTTAAACTTGTACAGCGCTGCGTAACCCTGGCAGCGCTATAGAAATGCTAAGTAGTAGTAGTAGTAGTAGATGGTCATCAATGAAAAAACACAATTTTATTTCTGGTACTTGTAAACATATATAAAGCCTGACACAGCACCGTGTTTTGGTATGGAGTGCCTGCCTCAGGGATCTATTAGACATAAAACATAAATACAGTAAAGTCTACTGGGGCTCAAACTAAATCAACCAAAGATCTATTTGTTGATGTAGATGATTCAAAATATAATTTAGAAAAGTCATTAAAAATACTGGGCATTACCCTGAATTCCAATCTGACTATGGAAACCCAGATAAATCTTTTGATAAAAAGGGTTTTTTTAGAATATGAGGAAATTAAGAAGAGTCCACAAATATATACAATTAGATCATTTTAGATTAGTAGTTCAATCGCTAATTTTAAGTAAGTTAGATTACTGTAACATTGTCTATTTGGGTATTTCCAAAACTTTACAGAAAAGATTACAAATGGTTCAAAATGTAGCAATTCAGTTAATCTTTGGCTTGAAAAAAAATCTGATAACTTCATCTTTCATTGGCTTCAGGTGGAGGCAAGAGTACTTTGTAAATTATACTCTGATATTTAAAATCTTGCATGGTATGTCTCCTCTTGTCGTGTCCCGGTTTCCATAACATTTCCACATCCTAAGGGTACTGTTTCACAGAAAACATTTTCTACCCTATTTTCTTATCATGCAGTAAATATTTGGTTTAATTTGCCTAGAGAAATCAGGTTTCTATTTAACTATGATGCACTTATAAAAGCGATTAAAATATTTTTATTTCATAAATATGTGCTTTTAAGATAGTCAGTAGCATTTTATTTGATTATGTTGAATTGTCATGATTTTTATTATGAATATTTTTGTTTGAATTTCTTGTCTTTAAAGCAAATTGTATTTGTATTCTGTAATACCCTAGATCAATGATCCTTTGAACCTTTATTGGTAAATATCAGAATATAAAAGTCTGATCAATACATTTTATGTAGAAGTCCTACTTACAGGTTAGGAGAGTCCCAGCAAACTCCATATAAACCAACACAGCCTTCTTTTTCAAAATGGCAATTGGGCCTATGTGCACAGAAGCAGCAGCAAGAGACACCATTTTCCTCCTCCTGCTCAGAGACAGTGATGGGGAATAATGTAGGTTGGTGAAGGGGTAGATTATAGCTCCACTTTTTGGCAGAATGGCTGCACAATTTGGAGTTTACAATTTGAACTGATAAACTTAGTTTCATGTTGGTGGGGGGGGGGGGGGGGGAGTTATCAGTTTAAATTATTTTTAAAAATCAGAGACGTTAAATATATTAAAACCAGAAAATCTACAATAAAATGTTCAACATTAATAAAAGTACTACAAAATGTGTTTTCATGCTATAAGTACTATTCTGGGTATCTAGTCTGTTGGAATTAAATGTGTACATTTGAGTCACATAGCAATCACCAGCGAAGAAAAGGTACAAAACTGAGTACATCGAAAAAGAAGTTTTTGGCAGGGGAGTGTTTTTTTTTATACAGTGTTTATCAGCTATAAACCATGAATATCAGAAAATGCAGAAACCAAAAATATAAGAACATACAGGAGCAACAAGAAATGTTTCCTTTAAACATGAATATGTTTGCAACCCCTGGAATAGCTTATTAGAAGAGGTGGTAGAAAACCTCTTCTTTTTCATAGAGAGGGTGGTTGATGCCTGGAATGCCTTCCCAAGGCAGGTGGTGGAGAAAAAAATGGTGCTGACATTCAAAAAGGCATGGGATGAACATAGAGGATCTCTAATTAGAAAATGATTGGTATAAAAAACAAAATTTAAAGGGTTGCATATGTGTTTGCATATCAAGTGGTGCTTAGACGGCAACTCTGGCTGTAAATGCTAAGGGCCCCTTTTATAAAGTGGCGGTAAGTCCATTGCAGGCTTACCGCTCGTTAAAAAGAAAGTACTGCCGGGCTGTTAGTTCCCACCTCCAGTGCACCATCATATCCGGTGCTACAAAAATATATTTTTGTAGTGCTGGTGTGTACCTGGAAGTAATCGGGCAGACTGCTGTTACTGCAGGGTTAGCACGGGAGCCCTTACTGCCACCTCAATGGGTGGCAGTAAGAGCTCCCCCCCCCAAAAAAAAAATGGCCACGCAGCAAGGGCTTCACTTGCCACATGGCTATTTCCTTAAGAAAAGAAAGACCTACCCTTTACTTGTTGCGATAAAAGGGGGCTTTGGTGCCCATCAAAAACACATGCTGATGCCACTGCAGGCCCCCTTTTGCCGCAGTTTGGTAAAAGGGGCCCTAAGGCCGGTGCTGGGCTGGCTGGCTTGTACAGTCTATGTCCTGCATATAGAAATCTAGTTTAGGATGGGCTGGAGAGGGCTTCGATGGAGACTCCAGTAATTTGGAAGGTGAGGACAGTGCCAGGCAGACTTTTACAGTCCGTGTTCCACAAATGACATAACAGATTTGGTTAGGCTGGAGTGGGCTTTGACAGCAACTCCAATAGTTGGAACATAAGGACAGAGCCGGGCGAACTTCTACAGTCTATGTTCCAGAAACACCAAAGAAAGACCATGATCAAGTATATAATCTCAAGTTCATTGTTGATTTAAATTTATTTATTGCATTTGTATCCCACATTATCCCACCTATTTGCAGGCTCAATGTGGCTTATATAGTTTTGTTATGACATTGTCATTCCAGAATATCAGATACAGTTAGTAGTGTACAGAGATTAAGTAGGGAAGAAAGAGGAAGTGATTAGGCGGGTGATTGTATAAGTAGATTTTCATAGCTGGTTGGGTTTGGAAAATGGATCAGTGAAGCTATTGGTTCTCGTTGTAGGCCTTGTTGAAGAAGTATGTCTTCAGAGATTTGCGAAAGTTATTTGTTTTGACAATTGATTTCAGGTCTGTGGGTAGAGCATTCCATATCTGCGTGCTCGTGTAAGAGAAGGCAGTGGCATGCATCAACTTGTATTTTAGTCCTTTACAACTGGGGAAGTGCAGATTGAGAAATTTGCGGGATGTTCTTGTGGCATTTCTGGGAGGTAAGTCCACTAGGTTCAGCATGTAGATTGGGCCGTCTGCGTGAATAATTTTGTGTACCATCGTACATATCTTGAACGCGATGCGTTCCTTAAGTGGGAGCCAGTGCAGTTTCTCTCTTAGGGGTTTTGCACTTTCATATTTAGTTTTTCCAAATATGAGTCTGGCGGCAGTATTCTGGGCTGTTTGGAGTTTTTTGATAGTCTGTTCTTTGCAGCCTGCATATAGTGCGTTGCAGTAATCCAGATGGTTTATTACCATTGACTATACCAGGGTACGGAAGATGTATCTCGGGAAGTATGGTTTTATTCTTTTGAGTTTCCACATGGTGTGGAACATCTTTTTCGCCGTGTTCTTCACGTGGGTGTCGAGGGTGAGGTTTCGATCAATAGTAACTCCGAGAATTTTCAGGTTTTGTGAGACTGGAAGAGAACAGTATGGTGTGATTATGGTAGAGAAGTTTTTTGTGTTATGTTGGGAGGTGAGTACAAGACATTGTGTTTTTTCTGCGTTAAGTTTTAGTTGGAATGCATCCGCCCAGGTGTGCATGATTTGGAGGCTTTGGTTGATCTTGATGGTGATTTCATTTAGATCATGTTTGAACAGGATGTAGATTGTGACATTGTCTGCATATATGTAAGGACTGAGGTTTTGATTGGCTAGAAGTTTGGCTAACGGTATCATCATTAGGTTGAATAAGGTTGGTGAGAGGGGGGATCCTTGGGGTACTCCACATTCGGGTGTCTATGGGGGTGATCTGTCTGCATGCGTTGTTACTTGGTATGATCCTGTGGTCAGGAATCCTTTGAACCATTTGAGAACTGTGCCTCCTATTCCGAAGTATTCTAGTATATGTAATAGTATTCTATGATTCACCATGTCAAAGGCACTAGACATGTCGAATTGTAAGAGGAGTATGTTGTCACTGGTTGCAATTGCTTGTCTGAATGAGTTCATTGCAGACACTAGAACGGTTTCAGTACTGTGATTTGACCGAAATCCTGATTGAGAATCGTGCAGAATTGAGTATTTGTTTAGGTATTCGGTAAGTTGTTTCGTCAGTACACCTTCCATGAGTTTGGTTATGAGCGGAATGAATGTTACTGGGCGGTAATTGGTTAGGTCCAATGTGCTTTTCTTGGGATCTTTTGGCAGCGGTGTAAGTAGGATGTTTCCTTTATCCATGGGGAAGAGCCCATTTTGAAGCCTGTAGTTTATGTGGTTCGTGAGGTCTGTTTTGAATTGTTTGGGTGCAGATCTTATCAGACTAGTAGGGCAAGTGTCTAGTTTGCACTGCGATTTGGTGTATTTTCCGAGCCAGTGAGAGATTTTGTCTGATGAGAGTGTGTTAAGTTGGTCCAAGATCGATCTGCTGGGTATTCTCTGGGTTTTGGGTCTAGACATTCAAGGATGTCTGTGTACTCTGTTGTGTTGGTATGTATCATGAATTGGAGCTTTGTTATTTTTTTCATTGAAGTATTTCGCAAGATTGGTTGCTGATGGGGTGTCTGTGTTGTTGGAGGTAACCGTTGTGATAATGAATATGACAGTTGAGCAGACTGGATGGATCATTCAAGTCTTTATCTGCTGTCACTTACTATGCTACTATGTAAAACAAATCTGTAATAAATAAATAAAATTTAAGCAAGGAAGAGGAGGCTATGATCAGAGCAAAGTAGATTTGAATAAAGATGCATGCCAAACTCCAATACAACAGTGGACATGCTTTGGCATGCACTCAACTATGACTGAGTGGAAGTACATATCTATATCTTTCTGCAGGCAATCAAGCTTGTACAAAATATGAGACTGTCTCTATAGAGGATGATGGTAAAGCAAAGGAAGATAACAACCAAAGCATGTATTGGTAAGTATTAAATGGAGTGGGTCAAACAGACCTTATTTGCCAATATTTTTATCTGTTGCATTTGTATCCCACATTTTCCCACCTTTCTGCAGGCTAAATGTGGCTTACATCGTACCGGAGGTGTGTTTGCAGTCTCCGGTGTTTACAAATACAGAGTGATGTTTAGATGAGATAAAGTTCATGTGGGACAGCTACATAAGGTTGTTGAACAATGGGAGAGTTGTGTTTTGTGCATTTTGAATTCTAGTGTTATTGTGCTGCAGAGATCAGGCATTTGTTGGGTTCGTAGGGTATGTCTTTTTAAAAAGATAAGTTTTTAGTGTTCTCTGGAAGTGTAGGTGGTCGTACGAGGTTTCCATGGCTTTTGGTAATGTGTTCCACAATTGGGTGCTTATGTAGGAAAAGTTGGACGCGTAGGTTGATTTGTATTTGAGTCCTTTGCAGCTTGGGTAGTACAGGTTTAGGTACGTTCGTAATGATTCGGATGTGTTTCTCATAGGTAGATCGATCAAGTTTGTCATGTATCCCGGGGCTTCACTGTACTATTATGGTAAGAACTAAGAATGGCCATACTGAGACAGAACAAGTGTCAAGTAATTGGCAGAATCCCAAAAAACAGAGACAATTCCATGACGCTTACCCCCCCCCAACCCCCACCACAGGGATAAGCAGTGGTTTCTCCATTTCTACATTAATAAGGGTTTACGGATTTTTCCTCCAGAAACGTCTTTGAACCTTTTTTTCAAATCCAGCTACACTAACTGCTTTTTACTACAACCTCCAGCAACAAATTACAGTCTAATTATACACTGTGAAAATATGTTCTTCGATTTGTTTTAAATGTTCTACTTAGAAGCTTCAAGGCATGTCCCATACCCTCTGCTCTTTTTGAAAAGAGTAAAACTACTGATTTGTGTTTACCCATCCATTCCACTGAAGATTTTATAAAACTCTCATATCTCCCCTCAGCCATCTCTTCTCCAAGCAGAAGCACCTTAACCTCTTTAGCTATTTCTCAAAGGAGAAATCTGATAGCCATTGACTCATATTTAGTTTGGTGGGGTGGAATTTGAGTGGTTAAGAGTTTGGTAGGGCATGGCACAGGTGGCTGGAATTTTGTTAGGCAAGTCCTGTCTATAGTGAGATTTGCAAGTAGAGACTCTGAAATTTCAATGACGCTAATAGACTATATTGCGTGAGCTGTGGTCATCACTGATCGCGGATTCCATACCTGAGGCCAGTCTCCATTTGGTAGTTGCCTATCAATCAGAACCTGAATTCCTCTTTCTAGCACATGAACATTGGAGAACCTGCAAAGAGAAAGAATTGAGAATAACTGAAGACAGACAGTCCAAGTCCAGGGTATAGAAAAGCAAGCATGACACTTTCCTGCTGTATTCTGATGTAAGGTAAAAGCACACACCTAGATCATGAAAATTTCACTGACAGTTACGCACGTTATGAGACACTAGAACATCCCTCCTCTCCTGACACACACCTATCATGACAACATTCAGATACAAAGAAACTGGCAAGCCCATATAATGCCTCTCTATCCAAAGATACACTCACCATGGCATATGTTGACAACAGGGCATTCTTACAGCCACATAAATCATAATCACACACAATGGACACAACTAATAGTCATAGTGCATGTGTATTGGGTTCCAGAAGAAGTTGTGGTCTATGGCTCCTGGCCAAGGACTGTTACAATAGTACCTGGGCTAGACAGGAGATGGCAGTAATAAAATAAGGGCAAACCTCAGGATGTCAATATTTAAAATTCCACCAAGTAGGTAAAAGATAACTGGGTTAATTTACCTACTTATCTTTATCTGGATAAGTAGCCTAGTGGTTAATGCAGTGGACTTTGATCCTGGGGAACTGAGTTCGATTCCCACTGCAGCACCTTGTGACTCTGGGCAAATCACATTGCTCCTGGTACAAAATAAGTACCTGAATATATGTAAACCGCTTTGAATGTAGTTGCAAAAAACTTCAGAAAGGCGGTATATCAAGTCCCATTTCCCTTTCCCTTCACTGGCTAAAAGTGCTGCTGAACATCTGGCTATATCTACCTGCACCATTTTCAGGCTAGTAATGCTATTTAATAAAACTTGGCCTGGGAATGCCCAACCCCCTTTCTTAGCTGGCAAAATTTCCCGATTGTGACTATGTTCCCGGTTGGACTTGCTTTGGGGTTCCTCCAGCCACGCCAAGTCTATGTGTAAATCCTGAAGCCTGGGGGAAAAATCCTGAAATCCGGCCCAGCCCAGGCTAGTCCGTTCCTGGATCCTGTTCTTGCCAAGACGTGCTCTGCTGTTCCTGCAATCAAGCCTCACTCTTATTCGTGACCTCAGCTGGGATTGCCTTTATCAAGCACCTGGGAACTTTCTGGTTTGCATTTGCAACAGAGGTCGTCTGATGAGCTTCTCGTCGGTGAGTGCTGTTGCAGTGCTACCCTGTTACTTCTTTTTTTTTAAATTTCTTTATTTATAAATTTTTAACATCAATCACAAGCATTACATCTTGTTAAGGAAAAACAGAAAAGGAATTAAAATTAAGGAATCTTCTTGTGAAGAAAAAGAAAAACAATACATTTTCTTTCTTAGACCACTAACTTGTAGAGGAGGGGGGGGGGGGAAGAGTTAATCTGAAATAAATTAAAGCATATGGCCTGGATTACGCCGCTTACATTATATAGTGAATTACATGATCTAAAACTCAAACTGGTTCTATTTGTTCAATTTTTTTAAATCTATAAAGGATCGCAAATGTTCTGGTTCAAGAAAAACATATTTGGCATTTGCAAGGTTATGCCAAGAGAAATTTTCCACCCAGAGCTTTAACTTCGTCCCTCAGTGCCAAGAAGGTTCGTCGTCTCTCCTGAGTAACCTTCACAACATCTGGAAAAATCCAGAGTTTTTCACCATAAAATGGTTTAGCAAGATTTTTAAAATACAGTTTTTTAAGCATATTTAAATCTTGTTCGAACACAAATGAAACAAGAAGAGTTCGCCTTTCAAATATCCCATCATTAGAACTTTCCAAGAAGGCTGATAAATCTTGTAGACCTGCTTTCCCATCTTCTCCCTTTTTAGAAATTGGTAAATAAAATATTTTATTTATAGGAGGTATTAGAGTAGGTGAGACAGATAGGTTTTCAGTCAAGTATTTTTTAAATAACTCCATGGCATTCATCTCTGATGAGCGAGGGAAATTAAGAATTCGAAGGTTCAAACGCCTATTGTAGTTCTCAAAGTTCTCTATTTTCCGATGAATTATCATTTTGTCCTTAATTAATAGGTCCGTTTTAACAGTCAAGGTAGTTATATCTTGTTGAACCTGCGTTTTGTTTAACACAACTTCTTGCTTCAACGTGTCGAAAGCTGTTGTTAGTAAATCCAATTTACTCACGATTAAGGACGTCTCCTGCGCAGCCTGAGTGACTGTAGAAGTCAAGGTTTGTATCGCTGCCCAAATAGATTCCAGTGTAGGCACCATGGGGGAAACAATTTCCCTTCCGTTGTTACTTCTCGCCGTTCTGGGAGAGTCGCCACCGAACGAAGAATCTGGAGCAACGCATTCCGAGAGCTCCTGAACTTCCAAACACTGCCAGGCTACGGCGGGACATGGCGGTGGATTCACATCCGGCGAGGACAGAGTTGTTTCCGTTCCCTGTGGGTTTGATGCTCCTTCACCTTCCCCCACTGCGGGTAGACTCAAGCCGGTTGGGCGCGGTGTACTTGTGGCATACCGGTCCAGCGTTGTCTGCAATTGCGTTGTTCTTAAAGCTGTCGGCAGTAAACTTTTTACAACGCCCTTTCTTTTTGTATGAGGCACATTGAAAAAAATATCGGCAAAATCTTAAGGAATAAGCGAAAGGACTCAGACACGCTCCGGAAACCATCAAGCCTGATCCGCCATCTTGACACGCCCCCCCCCCCCCCGTCATATTCTGCTACCCTGTTACTTCTTATCCTGTCTTTGACCCTGCCTGTTTGCTGGAGTATTCTACTGTTTGCTGCCTGCCTTTGACCCTGCTTGGTTCTTGGAGTATTCTACTGTTTGCTGCCTACCTTTGACCCTGCTTGGTTCCTGGAGTATTCCTCTATTTGCTGCCTGCCTCTGACCCCACTTGGTTCCTGGAGTATTCTACTGTTACTGCCTGCCTCTGTTCCTGCTTGTTTCCAGGGCTACTTGTCTGTTTGCTGGCCGCCTACTGGACCCTGCAGTTCTGGGTTTTCCCTTCTCATAGTCCTGCTGGTCACCCGACCCCGGGGGCTCAACCTCTGGGGAACGGCGGGGTCAAGCGCAGGTGAAGCCTAGCTGTTCCTGCCTTGCCTGTTCCAGTCTGCTCTACTTCAGCTGCAGCTCCAGTCCGGAGGTTCCAGTCCTGTTCCTACCAGCCCGTCTGAGTTCTGCCTGGTCTCCTGTTTGGGGTGGTTTTCCTGCCGCTGCCGCGCCTCGGCAGTGGCCCAAAGGCTCACAAATCCAGGTTGCCCTAGAAAGTCTGACAGTTTCCAAAGGCCATGAGCTCGGAAGAATCACCCGTTCTTAGGGAGCTACAGAGACAGATTGCTCATTGCTGTAAACGTTTTAATGAACTGAGCCCAAGTGTAGAAGGACTCGCCAAAGACATGTCCCTCCAGAGGGATCGATTACAGAGATATGTGCAAGACAATTGCCCGGGACCGGGAGCACCTCAAGTTTTGGCGCCGTCACTTGCAGATTCGGTACCAGATATGGTTCCTGTCACGTCAGGTATCTGTCTTAAGTCACCAGCGAGATATGACGGTAATCCCAGAGACCGTAGAGGGTTTCTCAACCAGTGTGAAATAATCTTTCAGCTTCAGTCTCGAGACTTTCCTTCTGATAGAACCCGGATAGCTTACATTATGTCATTGCTGTCCGGGCGAGCATTAGCCTGGGCATCCCCTCTCTGGGAAAAGAATGATCCGGTGCTTCATGATCTCCATAGTTTCCTGGATCAATTTAAACGGGTTTTTGAGGAGCCCGGGAAAGTTACTTCTGCACTCCTGAGACTAAAACAGGGAACCCAGACCCTGGGTGACTTTGCTATTAGGTTCCGCACTCTGGCTTCTAAATTGGCCTGGAATAATGAGAGTCTGGTCGCGACCTTCTGGCAGGGGTTGGCATCCCAAATTAAGGATGAGTTGGCTGGACGTGAACTTCCGACCAGGTTAGACGACCTGATTGGACTTTGTAACATGATAGACATCCGTTTTCAGGAGCGTAACCGGCAATGGCGCTCTACAGAAAAGATAAGCTTAAAGAGACTGAGTGTTTGGGATACCCAACAGGATCCTAGTCCCAGAAGGGCTCCTCCTTTAGAGCCGTCAGAGCCTATGCAGTTGGGTCATACTCCTCTCTCGATGCAAGAGAAGCAGAGACGGCGGACCCTTAATCTATGTCTGTATTGAGGTACTACGGGACATTATGCAGACTGGTGCCCGAATAAACCTGGACCCTCGGATCAGAGTCTGACCGCAGGTACCATAGTGGGCTTATCTTTTGGCTTAGTTTGTAATCAACTGTTATTACCAGCAGTGCTTGATTTAGACCAAGGAAAGGAGCATACTGAGGTTTTGTAGATTCCGGGGCAGGGGGAAATTTTATAAATGAATCCCTGGCCTGTCAATTTAACATTCCTACACAAAGGTTATCGAAGACCATTCTGATTCTCTCAGTCTATAGAAACATGCAAGGATACATAAGCACACAAATGGTTCCCGTGCACCTATGTATTGGGGACCACAAGGAAGAGATCCCCCTATATGTCCTCCAGACAGCCGTACAACCCATTGTGCTGGGGTTACCTTGGCTACAGAAACAAAATCCGACGTTTAACTGGGGAAGTGGTGAGATCACGGACTGGAGCAAGTCTTGCAGAGAATATTGTCTCGTTCCTCCGACTTGCAAGGCGGACGACGAGCCGCAGGACTTAGATGCGGATGCATGGACTGACATTAGTGACTCCCAGTCTCTGGACTCTAATGCTTCGGTGCTCGACGCCACCACCGCTTGTATATTACCCCAGAATCGACACTTTCAGGTTGAAGCCTGCACTGCTTCCAAGCCTACGCTCACCTCCAGAGAAGGTTCTAGGAAGTCTTCGCACAGTTTCTATTCTCCTACTATGCCCGTAACACAGAACCCGGGTATGGCTTGTAGTTCTTCTCCAGTGCGAAATGCTAGATCTAGCCCTAGGCACAAGGTCCAGCCTTGTCCTCCATCCAGAGACCTGTTTTCAATCTCTAGTTCTATAGGTTCTGTTCATTCACCTAAACTTGGCAACGGGTTTCACCAAAGATATATCCCTGGAGACCCAACCCCCCCTGGAGACCGGGGGAGTCTTGAGGGAGAGGTACTGTCACTATTGTGACTATGTTCCCGGTTGGACTTGCTTTGGGGTTCCTCCAGCCGCGCCAAGTCTATGTGTAAATTTTAAAGCCTGGGGGAAAATCCTGAAATCCAGTCCAGGCTAGTTCGTTCCTGGATCCCGTTCTTGCCAAGCCATGCTCTGCTGTTCCTGCAATCAAGCCTCACCCTTATTCGTGACCTCAGCTGGGATTGCCTTTATCAAGCACCTGGGAACTTTCTGGTTTGCCTTTACAACAGAGGTCGTCTGATGAGCATCTCGTCGGTGAGTGTTGTTGCAGTGCTACCCTGTTACTTCTTATCCTGTCTTTGACCCTGCCTGTTTGCTGGAGAATTCTACTGTTTGCTGCCTGCCTTTGACCCTGCCTGGTTCTTGGAATATTCTACTGTTTGCTGCCTGCCTTTGACCCTGCTTGGTTTTTGGAGTATTCTACTGTTTGCTGCCTACCTTTGACCCTGCCTGGTTCTTGGAATATTCTACTGTTTGTTGCCTGCCTTTGACCCTGCTTGGCTCCTGGAGTATTCTACTATTTGCTGCCTGCCTCTGATCCTGCTTGGTTCATGGAGTATTCTACTGTTTGCTGCCTGCCTTTGACCCTGCTTGATTTTTGGAGTATTCTACTGTTTGCTGCCTACCTTTGACCCCGCTTGGTTCCTGGAGTATTCTACTATTTGCTGCCTGCCTCTGATCCCGCTTGGTTCCTGGAGTATTCTACTGTTTGCTGCTTGCCTTTGACCCTGTTTGATTTTTGGAGTATTCTACTGTTTGCTGCCTACCTTTGACCCCGCTTGGTTCCTGGAGTATTCTACTATTTGCTGCCTGCCTCTGATCCCGCTTGGTTCCTGGAGTATTCTACTGTTTGCTGCTTGCCTTTGACCCTGTTTGATTTTTGGAGTATTCTACTGTTTGCTGCCTACCTTTGACCCCGCTTGGTTCCTGGAGTATTCTACTATTTACTGCCTGCCTCTGATCCTGCTTGGTTCCTGGAGTATTCTACTGTTACTGTCTGCCTCTGTTCCTGCTTGTTTCCGGGGCTACTTGTCTGTTTGCTGGCTGGCTGCCTGCTGGACCCTGCAGTTCTGGGTTTCCCCTTCTGTCTCATAGTCCTGCCGGCCACCCGCACCTGGGGGCTCAACCACTGGGGAACGGCGGTCAAGCGCAGGTGAAGCCTAGCCGTTCCTACCTTGCCTGTTCCAGTCTGCTCTACTTCAGCTGCAGCTCCAGTCCGGCGGTTCCAGTCCTGTTCCTACCAGCCCATCTGAGTTCTGCCTGGTCTCCTGTTTGGGGTGGTTTTTCCTGCTGCTGCCACTCCTCGGCAGTAGCCCAAAGGCTCACAAATCCAAGTTGCCTTAGAAAGTCTGACACTAAATCTGAGCAGAGGGAGATTTTATATACACAAATTTCAATGACTAAGGTTTACCTGGCTAAAACCTAGCTCAAACCATGTAAACCTTCTGAATGTTGCACAAAAAAAAGGAAAAAAAAAAAAACAAAGAGGTTGGGAGTAGACCAAATGTCTGTCCAAACAGTAGGTTTATCGAAAAAGCAATACATAAAGTACAGATTTGTACAATTCAGTTCCAAAGACTCTACACAGTCCTGCGTTTCGATATTAATCATGCCTTCCACAGGAGTCAAATGAAATATCTCTGTACAAACAACACAGACATAAATATATTTAAAATATATATATTAAGGGAGGAAGTGACATCACGGTGCTTGATGGTCGCTTGAGTTCTTAGCGCCTGAAGAGTTATGCTAGCCCTTGCTCTCAGTAAAATACAGGCCAATGGCTCATAATAAGAGCTAGGCTTCTTAAAATCAAAATCATCTCTGATACAAAAGAGAGCTAGCTTGTAAAAATCAGAGATCACCTTTGACACAGTTACATTTCACTGTAGCAAGTGCTGAGCTGGCAAGGGAGGGGGCATTTGCTCTGGGACTGGCACCTGCAAGACGTCAAGAGCAAGAGTTGCTATGGTTATGTAGAGATAGTACTGGGTCAGCTGCACCCCGGATGAGAACATCCAAAGGTGGGGGGGCTAGAGGAAGGTTTGGGAACATATGAAGTCATTCTGATCAACTGATAAGAACCAAGAGCCCTGGTGAGAAAGACTGGGATCCACTGGAACCAATGGAGTCAGAATTGTATATAAGCAGCAGTCTGAGGGGTATTAGATCAATGAGTGAAGGAGAAGGGAGAAAGAAGGCTACAAGAGAAGTCTTCAGAAGGCTAGAGAGAGAGACGTGCTGTGTACTGCTGTACCATCATATGAATACCTGCTTGCCTGTACCATCTTTGGGTGAGATGACAATGCTAATAAACTATATTACTCTATCTACCGAATACTGGGCTCCTTTCTAATTGGGGAGGTTGCTACTGCCTGACGGTGTAAGCCTGTCATGAGCAGATACAGGATTGGGGTAATTAAGTATCTAGAGGGGATTTGCAGTTCTTTCAAGGATAGTATAGAGAGCCCATGGCTTCCGCTGCCCAAATGGGTGAGGCAGACCTAATCATTACACTCCTCACTTTACCCCCAGAATTTAGCTATTTTCGGCCACTTTCATGAGAAAAAGTGAGTGCCTGATAGCGGAATAGCGGTGGGAGCCATGAGTAAATCGGGGGCAGCTTCCAGAAAAGACGGTGAGCGCCATTCTGGAAGACAACAGGGAAAGTGTCCGCAGCGCCACGTGTCGCCAGCAGGGCCTTTGGGGTCTGACTTGGAATCAGCATTTTCCCATGCGGAACAGCTGGAACAGAGTTCCAAACATCGCGCTTCCCATAGCCTGGCGAAAAGCTTGGAAGCGATCAAGGCAGAAATAAAATCTTCTAAGGATGAGTGCCGATATCCATGAGCTGGGAGGCAGAGTCGAACATTTGGAGGCTCTCATGGATGACCAGAGAGAGCAGCTTAATACGGCGGAAACAAGGCTTATCCAGGTGCTAGCGGCTTGCGATGATCTCCAGTATAAGATTGATGACCTGGAGAATCGAGGACCTCGTAAGAATCTCCGTTTCAGAGGAGTTCCGGAGGCGCGAGATGGTGAAGATGTTCTCGCTATTGTGAGACTTTTGTGTGGTAAGCTGGTGGGAGCTGACCTGGACCCTAACGACGGTATTATAGAACGAGCACATAGGGCCTTGAAAAAGCAGTTGGACAATCGCCCTCGCGATATAATTGCCCGGTTTGCTTCATTTACCTTCAAAGAAAAAGTTTTGCAATGTGCTTGCCAGTCGGGTACAGTGGAGTATAACGACGCCCGTATGGGGGTTTTCCAGGACCTCTCGCTTTTCACATTGGTGCAGAGACGAGTCATGAAGCCAGCACTCAATATTTTAATCAAAGAAAAGATCTCATACCGTTGGGCTTTCCCCTTCACGCTATGCTTTGCAGTTAAAGGTGCAGCATTCCGGGTGAGACATTTGTCGGAGGCCTGGAAGAAGCTACACGAAGCAGGTTTGATGCAGCAAGCTTCGCCTCCCGTGGAAATTGCAATAGACACCAGGGAGAAATTGCAACGATGGAAACGTGTTTCTTGCAAGGGGAAGTGAACATCACTATCAAACTTATGTTCTTTGTTTGGTGACTTTGCTGTTTGTTAGGCTTTTAGGGTGCTCCAACATTTGGACTATTCCTTTGTTGTTTCTTCCTTGTTTGATGTTCTTCTAATATGCCTTAGATAACATGCTTGCTGTGGGGTGAGGCGGGTTTGGGTGAGTAGACAGTAGGGGTAAGATGGGTAAGGGAGAGTGTATGTTTGGACTGTCTGGTAGGTGGGAGGGGGTCAATGTGGAGTGAGTGGTTTTAATATTTTGCTTGACTTATGTGACGAATGGGCAATGAGGAAGTTGTTGGGTGAGAGTCTATGGATGTCTTAGCTTAAACGTTATGGTTGGGGGGTAGCAGCTGTGCGAGGCGGTTTGAGTGTAACGGTATGCGGGGGGGGGGGGGGGAGTGGGGGGATTTGAGTGTGTTGTGGGGTACTGTGATTCCTTGTTCCATTTTCCTAGGTAGGAGGCTTTGCTGGGTCTTCAGTCTAGTGGTTGTGGTGGGGGGGTTTGGGGGGGAGGGGAAGGGGATATGGCAAAATGTGGGGTGAAGGTAGGCGGGGGGGGGACTCCTTTTCGCTTGCTATTTTGTTCTGGTTGGGTCGGTGGGGGGGGGGGCCTCCCACTTCTCCAGTTCCACACGTGCCTTGCCCGGCTGTGATTAGCTTACATTTATGAGTAAAGCTTTAAAGTTTTTGTCTTATAACGTTGAAGGCCATAACTCGCCTCAAAAGCGCCAAAATATTTTAAGGAATTGGTGCATCTGAAATCACATGTGGCTTCTGAGCAGGGACCGTCCTTATTCGTTAATTTGTACAGCGCTGCGTAACCCTAGTAGCGCTCTAGAAATGTTAAGTAGTAGTAGTGTTCCTCCAGGAGACTCACTTGTGAAGGGATCACGAACGGTACTTGACCTCTCCTCATTATCCAACTGTTTTTTTGTGCTTCTGCTTCTGATGGCTCTAAAAAGAGAGGTGTAGCGATTCTGCTACATTCATTCCTGCAGGTTCAAGTGGGTAAGGTGCAGAGGGACACAGAGGGGCGGTATTTGGTTTCTTTATATGCCCCGAATGAGGGCCAGGCAGGATTCTTTCAGAAGGTAGCGGGTCGTATCACTTCTTGTCCATCGGGCAAGTTGATTGTTGGGGGGGGACTTGAATGCTACTTTACATCCGGATTTGGATAGATCAGGCCAGCCTTCTGTAGTAGACAGCCAAATATCCAGATCCTCTAATCAGTTTATGAGAGAAATCGGAGTGGTTGATGCAGGGAGAGTTGTACACCCACGAGTTTGGCATTACTCATTTTTTTCTCATTCTCACGATACATATTCGCAAATCGATTATTTGTTTCTGGACATCTCGTTAACTCATGCTGGATGGGAGGCGGATATTGGGACTGTACTCTATCGGATCATGCCCCTGTCTGAACCTGTTTGCCCTCTCTTGGGGAGGAGGACAAGCATAGGAGGTGGACCTTGAATACCACATTACTGAGGGAGGAAGAGATACTCGGGGGTTGCAGGCAACTTTTTAAAGAGTACATTGAATTTAATGCTAATTCAGGCCCAGCCCTGGGAGTGGTCTGGGACGCTTTGAAGGCTGTCTCCCGGGGATTTTTTCTTCAGAAGGCTAGTTCTAGGGCAAGGAAACAACGGGCTGAGGTGGCGGGGTGTTTGTCCCGTTTATCGGCTCTTACTGAACAGCATAAGATATCGCGCTCAGTGGATACTTTACGTGAGATTCAGGGTCTTCGCTTAAAATTAGATCACATTTATTCCACCCAGTTGCAATTTGTTAATGCCAAGTACCAGTGTTCTCAATATGTTCAGGCCAGCAAACCTAGTAGGGCCTTGGCGACCAAGTCGGCGCAGCGAAAAATTGATCGCACCATTTTGAAGATGGGGGATGGCAGGGGTGGATATGTTACCTCCTCAGGGAAGAAAAGCCAGTGCTGTCAGGAATTCTACCAAGAGCTTTACTCATCTGATATTAATCCGTCAATGGAGGAGATGAATAACTTTCTCTCGGCCTATTCTCTTCCGCAGTTATCTGTGGCTCAGCAGGAAGGTCTGGATGGTCAGGGAGGTAACACAGGTTATTAAAGCTTTGCCATCAGGGAAATCACCGGGTCTAGACGGTCTGCCCAACGAATTCTATAAAACCTTTTGTGGGGAGTTGGCTCCATTGCTGACTGAGCTTCTTAATGCGGTCCTAACGGGAGAGGACTTTCCTTCTTATTTATTTATTTATGGCATTTATATCCCACATTATTCCCACCCATGGGCAGGCTCAATGTGGCGTACAATAGTCTAGTAAACAATATTAATACAAAATACAGTAATTAGTGTCAGAGAAGGGAAAGAGGAACAACAGGAGGGAGAGGGAGAGAGGGGAAGGTGACAAGCTCTCAATAAGGCTGCCGTGGTTCAGAAGGATGTAACACCAGGAGGGCTCACGGCATATGCTCTACCGAAAAGGTATGCGGGAAGCCTGGATTGCGGTACTCCCAAAGCCTGGTAAGGACAAGACGGAATGTGCATCTTACCGCCCAATTTCTATATTAAATTCAGACGTAAAGATCTTAGCGAAGGTGCTAGCAAACCGATTAGCGAGGGTCTTGCCCTATTTAATACATCCTGATCAGGCCGGCTTTATCCCTAATAGGCAAGCCATGGATAATATTCGCCGTATGCTCCACCTGATCCATGTATCTAAGAAGAATAAACTGTCGGTCTGTTTGTTGGGTCTGGATGCAGAAAAGGCTTTTGACTGCGTACATTGGCCTTTCATGCTCCAGGTTTTAGACAGGTTTGGGGTGGGGCCGGGGTTTCGTAAGTGGGTGAAGGCTCTTTATCATCTCCCGAGCGCGTATGTTCGTATCAATGGTGGTAATTCCCTGGGGTTCTCACTTTATCGCAGTACTCGACAGGGGTGCCCATTGTCCCCATTGTTGTTCGCATTGGTTATGGAACCCCTTGCAGTTTCTATCCATCTGGATCCCAACATAACGGGAATCGTGGTGGGGCTACAAGCGCCTAGGGGGTGTGGGGTTTGAGAGGGGGGAAGGGAGGGATTGTGGGTGAGGGTAGAGGGGATATTCCTAAAACTGTTGAAAAAGTTGGATACTGTTTGTTATATGGTACTTGTTGACTTTTGTCATCGAACATTTTCTTTGGGCTGAGGAGAAATGTTGTTGGGTCTTATGTACTGATTCTGTCCTGTGGCCTTTGATGATGTCTGTACATTTGTCAATGTTTAATAAAGTCTTCAAAAATTAAAATAAATACATTAAAATATAACTCAACATTCATATTAGATCATCAAATGAAACATAAATGAATCAATAAATATGTAAAAATATGAATAAATAAACGTATTTAAGTGTGTATGTATATTAATAAGAACAAATCATAAACATAAAAACTTATTTAAAAAATTTAAGAACACATCATGTAACATACTATTGAACCCACAAAATAATACAGAAATGAAACAAAACAAACTCAATGAGAACTCGTCAAACTGGCATGAGTCAAGTGCGTGTCAACAGAGGACAAGCGTATTCCGCTGAAAGTGAGAATCTGAAATAAAAAGGTGACTTAGGGGTCCTTTTACTAAGGTGCACTGAAAAATGGGCTGCAGCAGTGTAGAAGTGTGTTTTAGGCGTGCGCAGAATTATTTTTTAGCGCACCTACAAAAAATGCCTTTTTTTTAATTTTTGCCGAAAATGGACGTGCGGCAAAATGAAAATTGCTGCAAGTCCATTTTGGGTCTGAGACCTTACCGCAAGCCACTGACCTAGCGGCAAGGTCTTATGCGGTAACCAGGCAGTAATGATCTAAGTGCGTCAAATGCCACGACGCGTATAGCTGCCACGCACCAGAAAATAAAAAATATTTTTCAGACACGCATAGCGGACGTGCGCCAAAATTGAAATTACCTCAAGGTCCATGCGGTAACTCCAATTTGGCGCGTGTTGGACACGCATAGGCGCCTACATGGCTTAGTAAAAGGGCCCCTTAATTGGCAAATCGACGTTGAAAATGGTGCCAAAAAGTAAAGACTGGTGATAAAAAACAAAACCTTGTTTTCAAAAATAAAATCAAGCATTATATTCACATTTTTGTTAGCACATCTACATTCATAGAACACTACTAACGTTACTATTATATAATCATATGTTCTCCTTTATTTTTTGTTTTAGTGACTCTGGTCTACAATTTGTTATGCAAATACCAAAGTTCTTCATTTTTTCCTTTATATTTTTTATGTTTTAAAGGCTTGTTATCTTCTTGAAATTTTACAAATCATTTTATATTCAACCATCCTGTGAAATTTGTTCATTGTAGTTGTAACTGTTATACGTTTTATATAAATCATCTTAGGTTTATTACTTTTTTTATTATATATTTTTAACTTGACATTTCAGTATCTGCTTTTTATTGCAGTTTTATTTATGCAATTTTTAATATTTACTTTCAAAGTCACACAGTATTTTTGATTTCTTCCTGCTCGAGCATGGAACTAGCAATACAGTACTAAAGCTAAGACAACTCTAAGGTGAGGCTGGAGGGATGTGAATATATGCCTGCTGTCCTCAGAGAACACCTGCTACAGGTAACTTAGCTTTCTCTGAGGACAAGCAGGCATAATATTTTCACATGTGGGACTCACTAGCTACCAGGCTCACAATATAAATAAATCTTGGCAACTAAGTAGATAGTAAGACTGGTGGGAAAAAAGGGCTGGAAGGCAGAGTTAACTTTTAAGTAGTAAAAAAAATTCGGCAGAACTGCTTGTTCAAACCAGCTATCCCACACAGAATGCTGTTCCAGACAGTAGTGAGAAGTGAAAGTGTGGACAGACTATGTAGCTGCCTTGCAAATTTCTACTGAAGTCGCCATGGCTCTTACATTGTGAGCAGTGGCCCAGCCATGAAGAGTCAGCCCAGCCTGAGTATATGTGTAGGAGATACAGTCAGTCAGCCAAGTAGAGATAATACATTTAGTGATGGGTATCCCTAATCTGTTAGGGTCGAAGGATACAAAAAGCTGGGAGGACTTCCCATGAGGTTTTGAATGCTCTAAGTAATACGCTAGAGCATGCTTGCAGTCTGAGGTATGCAGTACTGCTTCTCCAGGATGAGAGTATGGTTTAATAAGAACACAGGAAGTACAATGCACTGATTGAGGTGGAACTCTGATACCACTTTAGGGAGGAATTTTAGCTGGGTTCGGAGTACAACCCTGTTGTGGTAGAACTTGGTGTAAAGATGGGTCTGTCAGAAGGGCTTGAATTTCACTTACTCTCTAGGCAAAAGTAAGAGCTATTAAGAACACTGCATTATATGTGAGGAACTTCAGAGAACAGGAATGAAGTGGATCCCAAACCACAGAAGGTGGTTTGAAATGAAATAAACCTTTCATGAATCTTACTATCAAGGGATGAATAGAAACTGGTTCATTGTCAACTTTGAAGTGAAATGCACTAATGGCACTCAAGTTTACTCTGACCAAGTTAGTTTTGAGGCCAAAATCCAAAACATGGAAGAGGTACTCCATAAGGGTTGGCAGACAGCTTGTAGCAGAGTCGAGCACTCTGTCTGCTCACCAGAGGGAAAATCTTTTCCACCTGAAATGGTAACATTTCTGTGTAGGTGGTTTCCTAGAGGCTAGGAGTATTCTAGACTCTCCGTCAGGAAGAATTAAGGAACGTAAATCTATGTAATCGGGAACCAAGTCATCAGAGCTAGGCAGCAATGGTCTGGATAAAGGAGGGACCCTTCATTCTGTATTATCAGGGTTGGAAAAGGATCTAATCTCAATGGTTTCATGGCCAGTAGGGAGCAATTAGAATCATGGTCCCTTGGTCTCGATGCAATTTGAGAAAAGTTTTCCCTATGAGAGTTAGGAGTATAGAAGGTCTGCTCCCCAGTGGAGCAAGAAAGCATCTGGGGTTGTACAGTTGTGAGCATATATCCTGGAACAAAAGCAGGGAAGCTTGTTGTTCTGAGGAGAAGCAAAGTGGTCTATCTCTGAAGTCCCCCACTGCTGGAAGATTCGGCAAACTACCGAGATGCTGAGGGACATTTGTGAGGCTGAAGGACTCTGTTCAATTTGTCTGCCACAGCATTCTACTTGCCAGCTAGATAAACAGCTCTTATAGAAATGTTTTAAGAATCTGCCCAAGTCCATATCTGGATTGCTTGCCAACAGAGGTGGTAAGAACCTGTTCCTCCTTGTTTATTCAGGTACATACTGTAAGTACATAAGTACATAAGTAATGCCATACTGGGAAAAGACCAAGGGTCCATCGAGCCCAGCATCCTGTCCACGACAGCGGCCAATCCAGGCCAAGGGCACCTGGCAAGCTTCCCAAACGTACAAACATTCTATACATGTTATTCCTGGAATTTTGGATTTTTCCAAGTCCGTTTAGTAGCGGTTTATGGACTTGTCCTTTAGGAAACCGTCCAACCCCTTTTTAAACTCTGCTAAGCTAACTGCCTTCACCACTTTCTCGGCAACAAATTCCAGAGTTTAATTACACGTTGGGTGAAGAAAAATTTTCTCCGATTTGTTTTAAATTTACTACACTGTAGTTTCATCGCATGCCCCCTAGTCCTAGTATTTTTGGAAAGCGTGAACAGAAGCTTCACATCCACCTGTTCCACTCCACTCATTATTTTATATACTTCTATCATGTCTCCCCTCAGCCGTCTCTTCTCCAAGCTGTATAGCCCTAGCCTCCTTAGTCTTTCTTCATAGGGAAGTCGTCCCATCCCCGCTATCATTTTAGTCGCCCTTCGCTGCACCTTTTCCAATTCTACTATATCTTTCTTGAGATGCGGCGACCAGAATTGAACACAATACTCAAGGTGCGGTCGCACCATGGAGCGATACAACGGCATTATAACATCCTCACACCTGTTTTCCATACCTTTCCTAATAATACCCAGCATTCTATTCGCTTTCTTAGCCGCAGCAGCACACTGAGCAGAAGGTTTCAGTGTGTTATCGACGATGACACCCAGATCCCTTTCTTGGTCCGTAACTCCTAACGTGGAACCTTGCATGACGTAGCTATAATTCGGGTTCTTTTTTCCCACATGCATCACCTTTGTCAGGTTCTCAGGTTCAGAGCCCGCGGGGCCGGGCTCTGGAGCAAACGTGAGCCCTTGGGCTGCTGACGAGGAGCGACAGCAGCAGGCAAAACCCACCAACCAACACTGGGTAAGCACACCGGCAGGGACTGCAGGCACTGCCCAGCGAACCGGAACACATGGACTGGAATCCCCCGGACTGGAGGACACAGGGCTGGAACACACACCGGACCGGAACACACTGGACTGGAGCACACCAGACTGGAACACCCTGGACTGGTCCCCCGGACTGGAGGACACAGGACCGGAACACGGGACTGGAGCACACTGGACTGGTCCAACAGCTTCACCTGTACTTAGCTACTAAGCCCCCCAAGAGTTGAGCTCCTGGGTTCGAGTAGCCGACAGGACTTACTGGATACCGGATGACATAGGGACCAGGACTGGAAACAGAAGTGCTCCTAACCCTAAACTGATCTACGTGCTCCCAAGCCCTAAACCAGCAGGAGTGTTCCTAACCGTAAACTGACAAAAGGACTTCCTAAGCCCTATACTAAACAGGAGCTCCTAATCCCTGCTCAAGAAAGGGACTTCCTCAGCCCTAGACTAACAGAGCAGGGAACTAAACACAAAGCTAACACAGGTGCTACTAAGCACCAAGCTACAAGCAGAGCTTTACACTAATAAGCTAAACACAGAACTAACCAGCTACCTAAGCACTGCTCTAGCAAGCTAGATACAACTAACAAGGTGCTTCCTAAGCACTACTCTGGCAAGCAACCAGAAGAGCTCCTAGCACTAAAAGGGAAGACAGGGGAGCCACAAGGAAAAAGCAGTGAAGCTAACACATAAGCCAAAAGTGATTCTAAATCACCAAACACCAACAGCAAAGACTGCAATGCTCCCAATAGCACAAACACCAGAAGTACTTCTAACAGCAAACTCTGCAGTGTTCCTAACAACATCAAACCCTGAAGTACTTCTATCAGCAACAGAGCTTCCAAAGCCCTACACATAGCAATGCTTCCAATAGCACAAACACCAGAAGTACTTCTAACAGCAAACTCTGCAGTGTTCCTAACAACACCAAACACCAGAAGTACTTCTATTAGCAACAGAGCTTTCAAAGCCCTACACATAGCAATGCTTCCAAAACCAAGAGGGAAAAGCAGGGGAACCATAAGGGAAAAACAGGAAAGCTAAACACACAAACACCAGTGCACACTGCACTAACACTAACCTGGACCTTTAGCAAAAGCAAGCAGGGAAACTAGACACAAAGTCAGAAGTGCACACTGCACCACCCTACCTACAGCAAACACCACTGTTGCAAAGGCCCTGAAGGAAACAACACCACTTCCTTATCAAGGCCCTCCCTGATGATGTCACACTCCCTAGACCTGGGCAAAAGCACACTGACCCAGAGAGGCCCAACCCACACCAATGCAAAACCGTGAAACACTTGAAGCCAGTACACCCAAAGAGAGTTAGAGCAACTCAGGCAACACACACACAGCTGTAGTGAAGTGAGACAATTAACCCCATGCTGCTGGAAGCTGCCAGCACAGAGAGACAGAGCCAGCTCAGAAAGGAAAGAGAAAAGAAACAGAAGCCAGCTAAGAAGCTGACCCCCAGGAAAGAGGTAAGTTTGAGAGGGGTTCAGACCCCAATCATAACAACCTTGCACTTGCTCACATTAAACATCATCTGCCATTTAGCCGCCCAGTCTCCCAGTCTCGTAAGGTCCTCTTGTAATTTTTCACAATCCTGTCGTGATTTAACGACTTTGAATAACTTTGTGTCATCAGCAAATTTAATTACCTCGCTAGTTACTCCCATCTCTAAATCATTTATAAATATATTAAAAAGCAGCGGTCCTAGCACGGACCCCTGAGGAACCCCACTAACTACCCTTCTCCATTTTGAATACTGCCCATTTAACCCCACTCTCTGTTTCCTATCCTTCAACCAGTTTTTAATCCACAATAGGACATTTCCTCCTATCCCATGACCCTCCAATTTCCTCTGTAGCCTTTCATAAGGTACCTTGTCAAACGCCTTTTGAAAATCCAGATACACAATATCAACCGACTCCCCTTTGTCCACATGTTTGTTCACTCCTTCAAAGAATTGAAGTAAATTGGTCAGACAAGATTTCCCCACACAAAAGCCATGCTGACTTGGTCTCAGTAATCCATGTCCTCGGATGTGCTCTGTAATTTTGTTTTTAATAATAGCCTCTACCATTTTCCCAGGCACCGACGTCAGACTCACCGGTCTATAATTTCCCGGATCTCCCCTGGAGCCTTTTTTAAAAATGGGCGTTACATTGGCCACCCTCCAATCTTCCGGTACCACGCTCGATTTTAAGGATAAGTTGCATATCACTAGCAGTAGCTCCGCAAGCTCGTTTTTCAGTTCTATCAGTACTCTAGGATGAATACCATCCGGTCCAGGAGATTTGCTACTCTTCAGTTTGCCGAACTGCCCCATTACGTCCTCCAGGTTTACCGTGAAGTCAGTAAGTTTCTCCGACTCATCCGCTTGAAATACCATTTCCGACACCGGTATCCCACCCAAATCTTCCTCGGTGAAGACTGAAGCAAAGAATTCATTCAGTCTCTCCGCTACATCTTTGTCTTCCTTGATCGCCCCTTTTACCCCTCGGTCATCCAGCGGCCCAACCGATTCTTTTGCCGGCTTCCTGCTTTTAATATACCGAAAAAAATTTTTACTATGTTTTTTTGCCTCTAATGCTATCTTTTTTTCATACTCCCTCTTGGCCTTCTTAATCTGCGCCTTGCATTTGCTTTGACACTCCTTATGCTGTTTCTTGTTATACATTATGTAATACATTACAACCTAGTTGTCTGTGTGAACGAGAATTATCTGATGGAGGATACAGTCTTGGAAAGTTTTGAGGATGCTCCAGACCGCTCACGATTCCAGGAGGTTGAAATGATGTCGTTTCTCCAGTGGGGGCCAAGAAGCCTGTGTATGAAGACCATCAAGGTGAGCACACCCCAACCTACCATGGAGGCATCCATGGCAAGTACCTTGTGATGCGGAAGGGCTGAAACAGAAGACCCCAAGTGAGATTCTTGGATACCATCCACCATTGTAGAGAGTGGTGTAGCTGTGGAGTGACTCGAATATGGGTCGAGAGTAATAATCTTGTGGCTTGGGGCCACTGAGAGAAGAGCATCCACTGAGGAATTCAGAAGTGGAGTTCAGCCAATGGTGTTACATGGATTGTTGAAGCCATGTGACCGAGTAGGTGGAGCACTTGACAAGCAGATATTTGGGTGGATTTGAAAACCTGAGCGGAGAGATGCAGTATGTTTACTCTCGGTTGAGGAAGAAAGGCTCGGCCCTGAGTAATGTTGAGGAGAGCTCCTATGATCTCTAGGGTCTGAACTGGTTGAAGAAGTGATTTGGGGTAATTGATAGCAAACCCGAGTTCTAGGAGCCTTATGGTGGATAAAATGGAGGTGTGTGCTGACTCCAGAGAGGCTGCCTTGAATAACCAGTCATCGAGGTAGGGGAAGGCATGTATACCCCACCTGCGAAGTGTTGCAGCTACCACTATCAGGCGCCTCGTGAAGATTTGAGGAGCCAAAGAAAGCCGAACGGTAAGACCTTGTATTGTTAATGCAGAGTCCCACAGCAGAAGTGGAGGAACTTTCTGTGTGCAGGGAGAATAGTATATGCGTGTATGCCTCCTTAATATCTACAGAGCAAAGCCAGTTGTTGAGTTGTATCATGGGAAGTAGTGATCCCAGGGAAAGTATGCAAACATTTCTTTGAGAAACTTATTTAAATCTCGCAGATTGAGAATTGGTTGTACTTTTTGGTATGAGAATGTATCCGGAATAGAAATTATAGTAACATAGTAGATGACGGCAGAAAAAGACCTGCACGGTCCATCCAGTCTGCCAACAAGACAAATTCATATGTGCTACTTTTTATAAGTCTGGCCAGCATTATCCCCGCCTCCCAACCACCAGCCCCGCCTCCCACCACCAGCTCTGGCACAGACCATATAAGTCTGCCCAGCACTATCCCCGCCTCCCAACTACCAGGCGACGAAAATGATAAAAGGGATGGGACGACTACCTTATGAGGAGAGGTTAAGACGGCTAGGACTCTTTAGCTTGGAGAAAAGGCGGCTGAGGGGTGATATGATAGAGGTCTACAAAATAATGAGTGGGGTAGAGTGGACAGATGTGAAGCGTTTGTTTACACTTTCTAACAATAATAGAACTAGGGGACACAAGATGAAATTAGAATGTGGTAGGTTTAAAAGTTTTTCTTTACTCAGCATGTGGTTAGACTCTGGAACTCATTGCCGGAGAAGGTAGTGACGGCAGCTAGCCTTGCTGAGTTTAAAGGGGGTCTGGACAGATTCCTGAAGGAAAAGTCCATTGATCGTTATTAAATTCTGGGTTTTTGCCAGGTTCTTGGGGCCTGGATTGGCCGCTGTCGGAGACAGAGTGCTGGGCTTGATGGACCTTTGGTCTTTTCCCAGCGTGGCAGTGCTTATGTACTCCCACCACCAGCTCTGGCACAGACCGTATAAGTCTGCCCACCACTATCCCCGCCTCCCACCACCGGCTCTGGCACAGACCGTATAAATCTGCCCAGCACTATCCCAGCCTCCCAACCACTAGCCCCGCCTCCCACCACCGGCTCTGCTACCTAAACTTGGCTAAGCTCCCAAGGATACATTCCTTCTGAACAGGATTCCTTTATGTTTATCCCACGCATGTTTGAATTCTGTTACCGTTTTCATCATTTCTCTGGTAAGAGACATTATTCTGCTCTGTGCTTGGTAACTTAAAGATTGGGTTTAAAAGAGAAATTGTAGGACATTGATAAATACAGTTAGAATTTAAAAAAAAAAAAAGCAAACTTTACTAGTCTCCACACCCTTGTCCCCATAGTTTTAAAACTTGAATTTTCAACCACAGCATTAACAAATAGAATCTAGAAGGAACAGCAGGGCCTAGTTCAGTCTTAGAAAAAAATAAAAATAAAAGCGAGAAGCAAGCATGATTAACTAGTTTCCACAGTGTACAACCCTTTTCCCCATAGTTTTAAACTGAAACTTTCTCTTGAGGTAGAAACTTAACAGCCAAGAGTATTAGAAAGGATAATAGCAAGACTCAAACTGTCCTAAAAGAAAGTTATTTTCTGTTCTTTGCCTGCTGGAGAGGTGCCACTGCTATTGACCTGAATTAGGTGTAAATTAAGGTGTGAGGAAGTAAAATATTTGCAAAGGATACTAAGGGCAATCTGATTATTGGGCTAGCTTCAAAGGCTTTGCAAGTTATTTACAGGCAGATGATCAAAAGCCCCGCGCTGTTCCAAACAGTGCTCTAAAATAGCGCTGGAACAGCGCGGGGCACTATTAGACCTATGATCAGAGATAATGCATGCAAATTTAAGCAGCACAATTATCTCTGATTATGGGGTAGAAGTGTGGGAGAATTGTGCCTAAGCATGCGCTCAGCACAATCCTCCCGCACTTGTTTGACAGATCTGGGCTGGAGACCAATGAAAAGAGAAGGACACCCACCTTTAAATCAGAAGATGGACGTCCTCAACTGCCCTGTTGCAGGGACGGCCAAATTTCAAGGGGGTGTCGGAGGTATAGCGACAGGGCAGTTCAAGACGTCCAAAATTTGGATGTTTCTGTGACAGGGCAGTTGAGGATGTCCAAATTTTGGATGTTTCTGCAATGGGAAGTAAAGGACGTCCAAAATTGGATGTTTCTATGAGAAAGATGTCTTTCTCATAGAAACATCCAATTTTGGACGTACTTAACTGCCCATTGCAGAAACATCCAAAATTTGGACATCCTCAACTACCCCGTCACAGAAACGTCCAAATTTTGGGCGTCCTCAACTGCCCTCGCTGGCAGGTTTGCTGTAGGGGGGAATGAGGGCCTGCCAGCATGCAAATGCATGCTGGACAGGGCTCACCATTCCTCCCCAATGATCTGCAAACCCTAACGCCAGCTCAGAGATGGCGTAGGGTTTGTCGCGGCCAGCGACCCAATCTTTGGCGCGCTGGACACTGATTATTGGGGATGAATGCGTTAAGCGCTGATTAGCATGCATTTGCATGCTACTTGCGCTATGAGCCCTCGAGCACGTTGTTTCATACTCGCTCGAGGGCTCTGATCATGGGACGGTAGCAAACGCCGGCGCTAGTATGGCGCTAACAGCCTCTAGCGCTGGCATTTGCTTTTGATCATCTGCCTACTAGAGAGGAAAGGCCCCACTTAACTTTCTTTCTGAGAAGTTCTGATAGAAGAGCACATTTCTCTGGTAAGTGACATTATTTTGCTCTGTGCTTGGTAACTTAAAGATTGGGTTTAAAATAGGAATTGTAGGATATTGATAAACACAGAATTAAAAAAAAAAATCCAAAAATGCAGCCGGTGTTGTTAAAAAATGAGGCAAAGGAAGCTATTAGAGCTAAAAGAAAATCCTTCAGAAAATGGAAGAAGGATCTCACTGAAAATTATAAGAAACAGCATAAGGAATGGCAAATCAAATGGAAAGTGCTGATAAGGAAGGCAAAGAGGGACTTTGAAAAAAGGTTGCGATGGAGGCAAAAAAACACATAGTAAATTATTTTTTAGGTATACTAAAAGCAATAAGCCAGCAAAAGAATCAGTTGGACCACTAGAAGACTGAGGGGTAAAAGGGGCACTCAGGGAAGATAAAGCCATAGTGGAGAAATAAAATGAATTCTTTGCTTCAGTTTTCACCAAGGAAGATTTGGGAGAGATACCGATGCCAGAAAAGATATTCAAAGCTAACAAGTCAGAGAAACTGAATGAAATCCCTATCAACCTGGGAGATGTAATGGCGCAATTTGAAAAACTGAAGAGTAGCAAATCACCTGGACCAGATGATATTCATCCCAGAGTACTGACAAAATTGAAAAATGAACTTACAGAACTATTGTCAGTAATATGTAATTTATCTTTAAAATCAAGCATAGTACTGGAAGATTGGAGGGTAGCCAATGTAATGCCAATTTTTAAAAAAAGGTTCTAGAGGTGATCTGGGAAATTTTAGACCAGTGAGCCTAACGTCGGTGATGGGCAAAATGGTAGAGACAATTATAAAGAACAAAATTACAGAGCATATTCAAACGCATGGATTAATGAGACAAAGCCAACATGGATTTAGTCAAGGGAAATCTTGCCTCACCAATCTATTACATTTCTTTGAAGGGGCAAACAAACATGTGGATAAAGATGAGCCGGTCAATATTGTGTATCTGGATTTGACAAAGACTCCAGCAGAAACTGGAGAGTCATGCGATAAAAGGTAGTGTCCTACTGTGGATTAAAAACTAGTTCAAAGATAGAAAACAGAAAGTAGGGTTAATGGTCAGTATTCTCAAAGGAGAAGGGTAGATAGTGGGGTTCCCCAGGGGTCTGTGCTGGGATTGCTGCTTTTTAACATATTTATAAATGATCTAGAGATGGGAGTAACTAGTGAGGTAAATAAATTTGCTGACGACACAAAGTTATTCAGAGTTATTAAATCACAAGAGGTTTGTGAAAAAGTACAAGAGGACCTTGCAAGACTGGGCATCCAAATGGCAGATGACGTTTAATGTGAGCAACTGCAAAGTGATGCATGTGGGAAAGAAGAACCCGAACTATAGCTACGTAAAGCAAGGTTACACATTAGGAGTCACCGACCAGGAAAGGGATCGAGGTGTCATTCTTGATGATACATTGAAACCCTCTGATCAGTGTGAGGAGGCAGCTAAGAAAGCAAATAGAATGTTAGATATTATTAGGAAAGGAATGAAAAACAAAAATGAGGATGTTACAATGCTCTTCAGCTTGGAGAAAAGACGGCTGAGGGAGATATGATATGATAGCGGTCTCTAAAATAATGAGTGGAATGGAACGGCGCCAACCGATAGTCTGCAGGGGGGCACCACAGACCCTAGGCACGGCCCTGGGAAAATCCACTGCTTATTTCTAGGATAAGCAGCATAAAATGTATTGTACTGTTTTGGGATCTTGCCAGGTACTTGTGACCTGGATTGGCCACTGTTGGAAACAGGATGCTGGGCTTGATGGACCTTCGGTCTGTCCCAGTATGGCAATACTTATGTACTTATGACCCCTGTCCAGTGGAGGGACTGATTCTATTGCATTCTGCCACAGGAGGGCTGAGAGCTCCTCTCGAAGTAGTGTCATCTGAAGGGAACTGAAATGAGACTCTCTTGGTGGATAGTCGGGAGGTCTTTTTTCCCTCCATGCAGAGCGCAAGTTTGCTGTATGGTACGTAGCACCCAACGGTCGGAGGTTATGAGAGGCCACCTCTGATGAGAGAGAATGAGTCTTCCTCCTACCAGTAGGTTGATTTGCACGGAAAAGTGTATAGTGGTAATGCTCTCTAGGAAGAAGTCAGAAACTGGATTGTTATTTAGACTGAGGAGTCTAATTTTTGAACTCGTGGCTGCCTTAGATGTGAACATTGGGGCATAGTCCTTTGAGATAGAGTAGGAGCAGGAGTGTAATGACACTTAGAATCATAGTAATTGGAGCATCAGAATCCTTCTAGAAGAAGAAGAAATAGCAGATGCCTGCAGCCTGGAAAGAGTTTTATAGTATCAGTATTTTTTTTAATTAGGTCAGACACTTCTTTGCCTTTCAGGGGCATAATCGAACAGGGGCAGCCATCTATAAGGGTGGCCATCTCTAATGAAGGCCCCATTAAGCGGCGTACCCGACCGTATTATCGAAACAAGATGGCCGGCCATCTTTCATTTCGATAATACGGTCGAAGCCGGACAAATCTCAACATTTGGCCAGCCCTTAGAGATCGCCAGCATTAGAGATGGCTGCCATTGGTTTTTGCCGATAATGGAAACTATTTATTTATTTATTTGTTACTTATATCCCACATTTTCCCACACATGCAGGCGCAATGTGGCTTACAGAGAATTACATAAGAGTACAATCTTAACAGCTTAGGCAAGCATAAAGAGGTAAATAGGAGGGAAGAAACTAACAAAGTGAACTAATGGCGGCCATCTCAAAACTGGCCAAATCCAAGGCATTTGGTTGTGGGAGGAGCCAGCATTTGTAGTGCACTGGTCCCCCAAACATGCCAGGACACCAACCGGGCACCCTAGGGGGCACTGCAGTGGACTTCATAAATTGTTCCCAGGTACATAGCTCCCTTACTTTGTGTGCTGAGCCCCACAAAACCCACTCCCCACAACTGTACACCACTACCATAGCCCTTACGGGTGAAGGGGGGCACCTAGATGTGGGTACAGTGGGTTTCTGGTGGGTTTTGGAGGGCTCCCATTTATCACCACAAGTGTAACAGATAGGGGGGGATGGGCCTGGGTTCGCCTGCCTGAAGTGCACTGCAGTACCCACTAAAAACTACTCCAGGGACCTGCATACTGCTGTGATGGACCTGGGTTTGACATTTGAGGCTGGCATAGAGGCTGGCAAAGAAATGTTTTTAATTTTTTTTTTTGGGTGGGAGGGGGTTGGTGACCTCTGGGGGAGTAAGGGGAGGTGATCCCCGATTCCCTCCGGTGGTCATCTGGTCAGTTCGGGCACCTTTTCAAGGCTTGGTTGTGAACAAAAAAGGACCAAGTCGGCCAAATGCTCGTCAGAGCCAGCCTTCTTTTTTCCATTATCGGCCGAGGCCGGCCATCTCTTAACCACGCCCCCATCCCGCCTTCGGTACACTGCGGACATGCCCCCTTGAACTTTGGCTAGCCCTGCGACGGATAGCAGTTGAAGCCAGCCAAAATTGGCTTTCAATTATACCGATTTGGCTGGCCATCTCCCGATTTGTGTTGGAAGATGGCCGCCCTTCTCCTTCGAAAATAAGCAGGTTTGTCACCAAACAAATTATCTCCATGACAACGGATGTCTGCTAGATGCTCCTGAACAGCAGATTTGAGGTCGTAGACCCTGAGCCAGGAAAGACAACCAAGGCAGAAATGTGTGAAGACACATCAAAGGTATGCCTTGCCAGATATTTACGACAATCAAGAAGTTTCCTGTGAAGCTTATGGAACTCAGGGGGAAGGAATTCTAGAAAGGAGAGAGTACTCTGTATTAGAGATTTCAAGCAAATTATGGAATAAATATTTGATAATCTTTATTCCACAATTTACTTGGCTGGTTAGCATTGAAGCCTGAAATGTTCTTCTGTCAAACGAGTCCAGTGTTTTAGCTTCTCTGCCTGGAGGAGCAGAAGCATGAGATCTGGCATTGCAAGTACATTTTATAGGAGATTCCACAACTGAGGAATGGTGAGGTAATTGCATTTTTTTCACACCCAGTGCATTTCTGTATCAATTTTCTTTGGAGCCACCTGAATTGTCAATAGAGTCTCCCAGTTTTTGATCAGAGTATTCTTCATAATTATATGAAGTGGAACAGTTATTCCCTCTCTGGGAGGGGAGTCAATCTATAACTTCAAATAGTTCTGAACAACGTTCCTCCTGTGTCTCCAATTTGAAAGGTATGGCTTGAGTCATCTCTTGGACAAAGCCAGGGAAGGATATACTTTCTGGAGGAGACCAATGTCTCAGGTGGCACAGAAGGATCAGATGGAATGTCATAGGACTCCTCAGCTGACAGGTCCTGTGGGTCCTGATTTGTCTCCCAGGAAAGGTCTGAGTCTGATTCTTCAAAGCACTGTTCTTGAAAAGTATGTGGAAGAGAATGTCAACTACAGCACTGGCTTTGCGTCAAGGTGAGTTAAGGCAGATGAATCTCCGAGGTTGGAGACAGTTCCTCTGCCGATGTATGCGCTGGTTAGGTTCTTGCTGCCCCCGATGATGGACGCCGGAGGCATGTGGGATCTCTCCCGTGATTGTCTCTCCAATATATCGATGGGGTGGGGTGAGGATGGTGCAAGCACTCTGCAAGTCTGTGTAAACTGTGAATGCTGTAGCCCTGAGAACTCCTCCTTGAGAATAGCCCAGATTTCCAGGAATTGAACCAGAGTTTTTTCTGTGCCGGTACATGCATTGAATCTGTGAATGTATTGTGAAAACCTATGTGACCCCTGATGAAGGTTTTTCCGAAACTTGGCCAGGTTGGGTCCTGTTTCCATTAACGTTGACGTCTGGATAAATTCTTTCAATGTTTGTCCTTCCTTGGTTCGTTGCTGCTGTTTGGTTGTCTGTTCTGCTTCTGCAGTAGACTTTCTCCTGTTTGTAGACCAGCAGGCAGATTAACATCAGACTAACGAGGGGTCAACTTAACACTCAAATATTTAATACTAGTAAATATGGCCCGTTTCTGGCGCCTATGAAACGGGCGCTAGCGGGCACGGGACTCCCTTCCCCTCCCCTTAAGGTACCTGTTCCGTCGGCCGAGGAAAGAAAGAGCCCCGTCTTTCCTCCCGTAGCGGTGGCTTCCTTGCTGCATCGTGTGGGAGTCCGGCTCTCGGCGTTTCAAAATGGCCGCCGAGAGTTGAAGTCTCGCGAGGCAGGTTGAACTCTCGGGGGCCATTTTCAAACGCTGAAAGCCGGACTCCCACACGATGCAAGGAAGCCACCGGTACGGGAGGACAGAAGGGGCTCTTTCTTTCCTGGGCCGACGGAACAGGTACCTCTAGACCACCAGGGAGACACGCGTAAGGGGAGGGGAGGTGACAGGGGGGGAGGGAGGTTGGTGAGGTTAAAGCGTGTGCTAGCATGGGTGGGGTGGTAAGTTGTAAGGGGCGGGGCAATGTGGCGAAAGGAGCCGGGTTCATGTGCACGTCGGCTGGGATTTGTTGGAATGGGAGGAGTAGCTCCCCGTGCGTTAATTTGTTTTCGTGTTCCGCCCTCGACGTCATCAAGTGTGACACGAGGGCGGGGCATGAAGATGTTGTGGCTTCACCACCATGAAACCACGAACCGGTGTGTCAGTGACGTCAGTGTCCTCAGAACGTTGAGGCTGCGTTTTATTATAGTAGATTCTCAGTGACCCAGCAAAAAGAAAAGGAAGATTGCAATACTGTTTGCAGACCAGCAGACAGATTAAAATTCAAAACCTCAGATTTATTTATGTTAAACTTAAAACCCAATATGTTGGAGTATTGCTAAATCTCTATCAAATTTGGGAAGGTGATTATTGGATTAGTTACAAACAAAACATTGTCAGCAAATAAAGCAATTTTATGCTGCTATCTATCCACCACTATGTCCTGAATATCTGGATTAAGGTGCACAGAGGCGGCAGAAGGCTCCATAACAAAAGCAATTAGAAAGGACTATAGCCTATATATTTTCTAGTTTGAACATGTTCCATGAAGTTCATAGTTGTTTCCCTCCATCTAAGAATCACTACCTTTCCTGGTTTTTGACATGGGTCCTCCACACAATTACCTGCTGAGCCTATGGTTGGGAACATCCTCATCTTGCTTGCCATTTTTAACTAAACAAAGATTACCAAGTTCCTAGATGATTATTAAGCAGCAAACAACAGTGTACAAACTTAAAGTAAATCATCTGAAGTCAAGGAAATACCTGAACATAGCTTGCTTTCAACTATTACTGACAAAGCGTGAACTGAATCCAAAAAACAGTGTGGTTAGCAGCACCTGACATATTTAACTGAATTTCCTCTTACCGCACAGCCATGAGGCCCAACATTGCCCAGCAAGTGTTGTGTATTTGTGATTTTTTGCTCTGGACATATCGCCGCTGCTCACAGGATTCAAAGTCCTCACCCCATCCTCCATCCTTCATCTGTTGGGACAAAATGAACTGACATGCCTTCACCACTTCCTCACATGCCTCCCTAGAAAACAGAAAACAAAATACACATACTACCCAAGTCTTCAACTCTTCCCTGCACTCAGCAGAAAGGGAGGGGAGATAAAACCCATCTGTTAGAGATACACCCCACAACAGGTAGACATAATCAAGAACCCTAATCTGAGAAATCCTTCCCTAAGTGAAGGGAAGACCAAGATGAAGACCACCTGTCCAAGATGCTCCTCTCCAAGGAGACTGGTAGACAAAGCTATGCCACCTGAAACAGTCTTTCCTAAAGGGTGGAGAGACAGACTCTGTCCTTTATATCTGCCCTGCACGGGAAAGAGAGACAACTGCTTCATCACACAGCTTAGCAGAAATAGTAGATTCTGCCTATTTGTGAAACAAATTCAAGAGCAAGGGTAGATTCTGTCTTACTGCAAGACAGACAACTTTAAGGAACAGGGAAAATTCTGAGAGTCACTAAAGCCACAGGTCTCAGTAAAACATACCCATTTTGGTAGATATGCCCCATACAGGCAAAAGCTTCCAGACCAAACCACGTTCCATAAGTAAAGCAAACACCCCAGCTCCTGAAAAGCAGGAAAAAAAAAAAAAGAGTCATCAAGAAGGGTATAATAATTTTCAATTCACAATCACTCTCACATATGGCACATGGAGCGTTTAACAACTTCAGACTCACACTCATTGGGTCCTTTTCCTTTTATTCAATAAATGCTTGCTCTCTAAGATGGTGGATATGTAGAAATATACTGTCACTTGCTCTCAGTGAAGTACAGGCCAATGGCTCAGGCTAAGAGCTAGGCCTCTTAAAATAAAAAATCATCTCTGACACAAAATACATTTCACTGCAGTAAATGCTAAAGTGAGTTCCCAGAGAGCTGACAAGGGAGGGGGAATTTGCTCTTGTCAACAATGTTGGGACTGGCTCCTGTGAGAAGTCATGAGCGAAGATGTTTTGGCTAATGGAAGATAGCAGTGGGTCAGGTGCAAGTAGGATGAGAACATCCAAGGGGGGGCTAGAGGAGGGCTTGGGAACATGTGAAATCATTCTTATCAACTGATAAGGGCCAAGAGCTCTGGTGAGAAAGCTAGGGTCCATTGGAATGAATAGAGTCAGAAGGGTATAAAAAGGGCAGTCTGAAGGATATCAGCGCATAAGGCTACAGAAGACTCCAGAAGGCAGAGGGGTGAAGAAGGCTGAGGAGAGAGATCAGACTGCACCTGCTGTGTGAAGCGGTGTTCCATCATGTACCGGAGATGAATGCCTAATTTGCCTGTACTGCCTTTGGGTAAGATACTGATGCTAATAAACTATATTACTATATCTACTGACCATTGGGTTTCTTTCTAATTATGGAGCTTGCTACTGCCCAGACTGTGTAAAACCGTCATGAGCAGATACAAGGTCAGGGTAATTAAGTATTTAGAGGGAACATGCAATCCTTTTCAGGACAGTAGAAAGCCCATGGCTTCCGCTGCCCAAACCGTTCTGGCAGACCCAAGTATATTCAGATACTGAGGGTTTCTACACTGATTCATATTTATTCTTATAGGTGTGGCCAGACACTCACATGTATTCTGCTAATAAGCCTCCAAAGGGACATTCTATTCTCCCATTCTAGTTACCAGCAATCTTAGTTTCAAAACTGTACACAAGACATATTGAAAAGATTTGGTGCTCTGTCTCATAAGGCTGTCCCCCACCTTGATCAAAATATTGATAGACATCTCCCCTGGAAAGCCATGTAAAAACACAGGAGCCAATATTCAGTATGATTTAAGCTAACAGGTGTGGGCTCCTGCTCATTGAAATCATTGAGCAGGCCTTTTGATGATATTCAGCAGCACTTAACTAGTTAGTGCTGTTGAATATTATCTCTGACCATCCTGGCACAATCCGTCAGAGCCAGGAGTTAAACAAGCACCAGTAATATTCAGCAATGGTGCCCACATAGCTTGCCAGTAGATAGGACTATATAAAAATGGAAGCAAATTTTGCCCAGTTAGCTATGTGGGCACCAGCACTGAATATCAGACTGCATGCGTAAGTGCATTGTTTAGTTTTATAAAGGATTTTCTGCATATTACGGCCTTTACACAAATGTAAAAGGTCTCTTATAAAATTATCCCAGGGATTACACGCATTAAAAGTATGCATAGTAGTTACCACGTGTCAAAGGGGGATTGGGACTGCTAAATCTACGTCTCTTCTCCCTAGCCAGCTGTGCCCGCCACCTCTCAGTCTGGTTTAGATCAACTCATTTTTTTTTTCGTGTACCAACACTGAGATATCAATTTTAAAGCCCCAGCATTTTGCCCATTGGCTCCATTCCCCAATGAGGGGAGTTACCCCCTCGAGACATTTCAACCCAATTTTTCGGCCTTTACGTAGGGCATGGAGGCTGATGTGTAAAATTTATGCAATAAACCCTGAGATAGCCCCGCTATTACCCATTCAAGGGAACATCGACTTTTCAGCAGGTGATACCTCAAGGGTCTTCCACATCTGGGCCTCCAAGGGGATACGGAACTGGGAACCATAAAATCCTATCAGAGGAATTTGGTCTGACTGGGGGCGAGATATTTGCCTATTACCAAATACGCCACTATATACAATCCTTGGATAGTAGGCTGCTTTCTTCTGAAGTGTGGGAAAGACTGAATGTTATGTTAGATCTAGAAGCCCAACTCCGCACCCCGCTAAAATATTTTCATGGTGCCTTGAGAGACAGAATTGTAAAGTATGAGTTATCAAAAGAAACACAGAAATGGAACCAAGAATTAACCTTAAAAATGAGACCGGATCAATTAGAATCATGTTTGATGTCAGTCTATCATTTGACGGATAATGCAGGTTGGTGGGAATTGCATTATAAATTTGTACTACGGTTACAGATCTCCCCCCACAGAGCCTATCGAGCCACTCTGCGAGAAAACGACTTATGTCCCAAATTCTCAGAGGAGAAAGCCAATTTGGGTCATATGTTTTGGACCTGCAGGAGGATTAAACAATTTTGGATAGCTCTGTCTTGGCCTTTTGGAAAACAACATGGCGGCCACTTCCGGATCAACTATTCGACATCTTCCATGTAAAAAGATCAATACCGCCAGGTATGAAAGCCTTTCTAAAAAAAACCATGTTGATGGCAAGGAGGGTGATACTACAGATGTGGCTTGATAAGAGTGGTCCTACGATTGCACACTGGCGTTCATCAATGATTCAATTTTGCACCTTGGAACGGACTGGAATTTCTGATTTAGCCTCAAAAAGGTAAAATTATGTATCATACATGATAATTTTCTTTCCATTAATCATAGCTGATCAATCCATAGACTGGTGGGTTGTGTCCATCTACCAGCAGGTGGAGATAGAGAGCAATCCTTTTGCCTCCCTATATGTGGTCATGTGCTGCCGGAAAATCCTCAGTATGTCGATATCAAAGCTCCATCCGCAGGACTCAGCACTTAGAGAATTACACCCACAAAGGGACACTCTGCCCAGCTCACCACCGCCGAAACGGGGGAGGGGAATTAACCCAGCTCATCCACACACGTGGGGGAGGGGAATCCGTCCAGCTCATCCCCGCGGAGCAGGGGAGGGACACCACACCGCCGATGCGGGGGGATCTGGCTTATCCTGCAACCGCAACAGGAGCTGACTGACCCTAACACCGCCGAAGCGGGAGGGGTACAAAGCTGCCCTACAGCCGCACGAAGCGGGAGGGAGCGCCGGCAGAATTTAGGTATCAATCCAGCCCCGTAAAATGGGGGGGGGGGGGGGGGGAGAGGAATGCAGCAGCTCACTGTAACACAAAATTGTCTCAACTCCTGAAGAACCCAATTGAAAAAACTTGAACACGAAGTCCTCCTGAACAGGAACTGAAGACTAAACTTGAACCTGAAATGCAACCAGAATATAAACAGTACAGATATCTGGGAGGGGCTATGGATTGATCAGCTATGATTAATGGAAAGAAAATTATCAGGTATGATACATAATTTTACCTTCCATATCATCATGCTGATCAATCCATAGACTGGTGGGATGTACCGAAGCAGTACTCACACCCAGGGCGGGACACAGAAATCCCTGACCGCAACACTGAAGCTCCAAACCGGGCCTCCGCCCGAGCAGCCACAGTCAAGCGGTAATGTCTGGAGAAGGTATGAGCTGATGCCCAAGTTGCTGCCCTACAAATCTCCTCCAAAGAGACGGACTCGGCCTCTGCCATCGAGGCTGCCTGTACTCTAGTGGAGTGAGCCTTCAGCTGGATAGGCGGCACCTTCCCTGCGGCCACATAAGCCGCTGCAATGGGTTCCTTGACCCATCGTGCCACTGTAGGCTTGGCAGCCTGCAGACCCTTACGAGGACCTGCGAACAGCACAAACAGATGATCCGACTTCCGGAATCATTGGTCACTTCCAAGTATCTGATGATGACTCGTCTCACATCTAAATAGTTGAGAGCAGAGTACTCCTCTGGGTAGTCCTCCCTACGAAAGGAGGGTAGACAGAGCTGCTGATTCACATGGAAGCGAGGACCAATCTTGGGCAGGAAGGAAGGCACTGTGCGAATAGACACTCCCGCCTCAGTGAACTGCAGAAAGGGCTCTCGACATGATAGCGCCTGGAGCTCAGAAACTCTTCTGGCTGAAGCGATAGCCACCAAAAGACTGCTTTCAACGTCAATTCTTTCAGAGATGCCCTCGACAAGGGTTCACAAGGCGGCTTCTGCAAGGCTCTTAGCACCAGATTGAGATTCCACGCAGGTACCACTGCGTGCAGAGGAGGGCGCAGGTGAATAACTCTCTTGAGAAAGCGCACCACATCTGGCTGCAATGCCAGGGAAACACCCTTCAGGTGGCCCCTGAAGCAAGCAAGAGCCGCTACCTGGACCTTAAGGGAACTGAGCGACAGGCCTTTTTCCAGACCTTCTTGCAGGAACGCCAACACTGATGAAATTGGAGCAGTGAAGGGAGAGCCTGCTTCACACCACGATGCAAAGGTACGCCAAACCCTGGCGTAATCAGTAGAAGTAGAGCGCTTCCTCGCTCTGAGCATAGTGGCGATGACCTTGTCTGAGAAGCTCTGCTTGCTCCGACGCTGCCGCTCAATAGCCAGGCCGTAAGATCAAAGGGAGAGGGATCCTTCATCACCACGGGACCCTGATGCAACAGGCCCCGCTCCGCTGGCATCTGCAGAGGTCCGTCCAATGAGAGCCTGATCAAGTCCGCATACCAGGGACGTCTGGGCCAATCCAGACTCACCAGGATTATCCGGCCCGGATACTTTGCCACCCGGCCTAGCATCCTGCCCAACATGGGCCAAGGCGGGAACACAAAGAGGAGCTCCTGTGTCGGCCACTGTGGGAGAAGAACATCTACTCCCAGAGATCGAGGGTCCCGTCCTCTGCTGAAAAAGCGCGGCACTTGGCAATTGACTGAAGACGCCATCAAATCTAGGCTCGGCTGGCCCCAGCGCTTCGTGATGTCCAAGAACGCCTGAGCAATATTCATGACTCCCGCAATGTGGGCCGCCGACAGCTGTTCCAGGTTTGCTTCCGCCCACAGGCATAGCTTCATGGCCTCCTTGGCTAGAGAGGCGCTCCTGGTACCTCCCCGGTGATTGACATAGGCCACAGCCGTGGCATTGTCCGACAGGACCCGTACTGGCTTCAGCGCCAGGCCCAGGAGAAACTCCAAAGGCGCCAACCGAATGGCTCTGAGTTCCGGGAGGTTGACAGACCACTCTGCCTCTGCAGGGAACCAGAGCCCCTGCGCTGTCCTTCCCAAGCAGTGGGCTCCCCAGCCCCACAAAGAGGCGTCCGCCGTGACGAAAAACCCACTCCGGGGTCACAAGAGGCATTCCTGTGGACGGCTTGTCTGGCCTCAGCCACCAGCTCAGCGCCTTGCGCACCGCTGGATCCAAGGGAAGGCGCACAGCGTAATCCTCCGAAGCTGGAGTCCATCGCTGCAGCAGAGAGAGCTGTATAGGTCTCATATGGGCCCTGACCCAGGGCACTACTTCCATCGTGGCCGTCATAGAGCCCAACAGCTGCCCATAGTCCCGAGCCCGAAGAGAAGAGGCTGCTAGGAACTTGTCCACCTGAGCCTGAAGCTTGACAATCCGATTGTCTGGCAGGAACACTCTGCCCACTTGGGGGTCGAATCGAACTCCCAGATACTCCAGGGACTGAGTCGGGCGCAGCTGGCTTTTCTCCCAGTTGATGATCCACCTCAGGGAGCTCAAAAGAGCAATCACCCGGTCTGAAGCTCTGCTGCACTCTGCATAAGAGCGGGCTCGGATCAACCAGTCGTCCAGATAAGGTGGACTTGTTCTCCTTTCTTGAGTAGGAAGGCCGCGATGACCACCATAACTTGGCGAAGGTCCGCGGAGCAGTGCCAACCCGAAAGGGAGGGCTCTGAACTGGGAGGGTCCTCAGAACTGCAAAACGCGGAAAGCATTGATGAGGAGGCCAGATGGGAATATGCAAGTAAGCTTCCTTGATGTCCAAGGATGCCAGGAACTCCCCTGCCTGTACTGCCGCTATAACAGAGCGGAGAGTCTCCATTCGGAAGAGCCGAACTTCCAAAGCCCGATTGACTCCTTGAGGCCGAGGATAGGCCGGACAAAACCTCCTTTCTTAGGTACCACAAAGAAATGGAGTAATGTCCCTTGCCAGAGGATCTCTGGCACCGGAACCACCGCACCCAGGCGGATCAGATTGTCCAAAGTCTGCTGCACTGCCACAGCTTGACCGGAGACTTGCAGGGAGAGTGCACAAACCCGATTCTTAAGGGTCGGCAGAACTCTAGCTTGTAGCTGTCTCTGATGACTTCCAGCGCTCAAGCGTCCAAAGTTACCCTGGTCCACTCGCCCAGAAACGAGGATAAGCGTCCTCCAATCTGCTCTGGGCCATGGACCAGTGCCCCGTCATTGGGTACAAGACCCTGGGGGAGGACCGGAGGACGCACCTCCGGGACGGCGGTCTCTGCGAAAGGAATGCTGCTTGGGGGAGAAATTCCATTTGATGGAAGAGGGGGCAGAGGAGCTCGACTTGCCCGGGCAATACTGACGGGCTTCCTGAAACCGTCCTTTGGAGGAACCGGGGCGGGCACCATTGGCCTGGAGCCCTGACCTCCGGTAACCTCTTGCCCTTAGACGTGCCGAGATCGGTCACAATCTTGTCCAGCTCGACCCCAAAGAGCAGCTTGCCTTTAAAAGGCAACTTAGCCAGGCGAGACTTAGAGGCATGGTCAGCAGACAATGTTTCAGCCAAAGCCACCGCCGTGCAGAGACTGTCTGAGCCATACCTTTAGCCGAGGCTCTCAAGACATCATACAGCCAGCCTGCCAAATAGGCCAAGCCCGATTCCAGGGCTGGCCAATCAGCCCTCAAGGAAGGATCCGAAGGGGAAGCCCGCTGCGCAAGCATCCGGCACGCCCTGGCCACATAGGAGCCACAAATTGAGGCCTGTAAACTTAAAGTAGCTGCCTCAAAGGACGACTTTAAAGCCGCCTCCAAACTCCTGTCTTGGGCGTCCTTTAGGGCCGTGCCACCTTCCACCGGCAACGCCGTTTTCTTAGTCACTGCAGTGATTAAAGAATCTACGGTAGGCCCAAGAAAGGCCTCCCGTTCACCTTCAGGCAGAGGATAGAGGCGGGACATAGCCCTAGCCACTTTAAGGCTCGCTTCTGGGAAATCCCATTGAGCCGAAATCAAGGTGTGCAATCATTCACGTGGAAGGTTCTAGACGGGCGCTTAGTCCCCAGCATAATGGCAGAGCCAACAGAGGCTGAGGGAGAGACGTCCTCCGGAGAGGAACTCTTCCAAATGCTCATGGCCTGCACTAACAGGTTGGGCAAATCCTCTGAGCAAAAGATCCGTACTGCAGAGGGTTCATCCGCTCCATCCGAGCGGGAATCCATCTCCTCCAAGGAATCCCCAAAGGACCATTGGGAGATCTCAGATACGCTGCCCTCATCTACATCAGAGGAGACCGAGTCCTCTAGGGCCTGGAAGTCCACCCGAGGGCGTTTGCTTCCAGAGGCCTCAGCCCCTTGATCAGAGGGGGGAGCTGGGGCAGCATTTATCATAAGAAAAGCCTGATGCAGCAGCAAAAAGAACTCAGGGGAGAAATCCCCTAGACTGTGCACTTCTGTCGCCTGGGCCACGGTCCTAGACACACCCTCAACCAGCGCTCGCAAGAGCGGGGGAGAAACATGCTGCGCATCCAAAATGGCGTCCGGCGCGAAACTCCGAGAAGGAGCCGCGTGGGAAGAACGGCGCTTAACTTTCGCCGCTTTCTTGCCGTCGCCCAATCAAGGGCGACCATAGCATTAACGTCTCCCAGCTCGAGGGCGGCCCAAGAAGAAGCCGTCCGAGCAGAGTGGCCGGCCAACATGGAGTGGGCGAGCAGCGGGGGATGGGCGCTTATGGCGGGAAAAACCGCCGCACCGGAAGAAGAACCGGGACACTAACCGGACTCAAAACTGATGCCCAACAAAGGCGATTCAGGCTTTGAAAACCCCCGCATCCCCGCTAGACGTACACACGTGGTCCGGGGAGCGAATCTTTGCGCCCTCGCCCTCCGACGCCATAAGCCACATGGAGACCGAACGGGGAACCCCCTGCCCGCTATAAAAAGGTAAAATTACCTGCTTCTCGCTCCGAGCTGTAACGAACTGGTGTCCCAGTGAGCAGCTGCAATAAACGCTGATATAAACTTTGAAATAAACGCCCTTAAAGGACGTCAAAAAATTTTTTTTTAAACGGAGCCAGCGGGAGGGGGGAGAAAAGGAGGGACCTGGCACCACCAGGTTTGCACTTGCTCAAGAAGAGCCCTCAACCCCAGGTACTCAACAAAACCTAAAGATTAGGCTTGGAGACCTAGCCAGAGCTGCTGCTGTGTGTGACCACCACCTGCTGAGATAGAGAACATACTGAGGAGTTTCCGGCAGCACATGACCACATATAGGGAGGCAAAAGGATTGCTCTCTATCTCCACCTGCTGGTAGATGGACACAACCCACCAGTCTATGGATTGATCAGCATGATGATATGGAAAAGGGGATTTCTTCTGTACAACCTGGGCTCCCTTTTGGGACACATTGACAACAACAGCACGAAGTAAGATTTTGAATTTGTAAACTGGACCGAATGCAAGGAGGCAGTTATGCACACTAAAGGTAATACTAAACTATTTGGGGGGGGAAGAAAACACAGTTATATTTCACGTTCGATTCTTTTGAGTAGAGATCTCATGTTTAATATGTGTTCCTCAAATGATTCTGTATAATTTGTTATATGCAGTGGCGTAGCAAGGGCGGGGCGGTGGGGGCGGTCCGCCCCGGGTGTCATCGGGTGGGGAGTGCTCCGCTCCCGCTGCTCCGCCTTTAACATTTTTTTTTCGAAGTGCCGGAGAGTGGCAGGCAGCGTGCCTCGCGTCTGCCCTGCTAGTAAAGAAGATCTCGCTGACGTCATCGTCCTTCCCTGAGTCCCGCCCGCCCTCGCGGTAATAGGAAGTTGCCTCAGAGGGGGGCGGGACTCAATGTGAGAAGGGCGACGTCAGCGAGATCTTCTTTACTAGCAGGGCAGACGCGAGGCTTGCTGCCTGTCACTCTCCGGCGCTTTGAAAAAAAAATGTTAAAGGCAGGACAGGGTAGGAGCAGCAGGAGAACGGATCTCGGGGGGGGGGGGGGGGACTCAGAGGGGAGAAGGGAATTGGGGAGGGGTGGGGGCGCTCAGAAGGGTGCTTAAAGGGAATTAGGGAGGGTGGGAGAGCATCAATGAGGGGAGAAGGGGATTGGGGAGGGGTGGGGGCGCTCAGAGGGGTGCTTAAAGGGGATTAGGGAGGGTGGGGGAGCTTAGAGGGGTGCTCAGAGTGGGGAGAAGGGGATTGGGGGAGGGTGGGGGTGCTCAGAGGGGGGAGGGGAGTACTCAGATGGGAGAAGGGGTCTGAAGCTGGAACTGGGGTCTGACATGGGGGCAGGAGGGAAAATGGGTCCATGCCTGGGGCAGGTGGGAGAATGGGTCTGGGGCTGAAAGGGGGGGATGCAAGGCATGTGGTGGATGAAGGGGACTGGAACTGGGGGCTGAAAAGAGGGAGCAGAGAGAGAGGGGACAGATCCTGGATGGAAGTGGGGCACGTGAGGGAGGGCAGACCCTGGACGGATGGGAGAGGGAGGCGAGACGGATTGAAGGGGCAGAGAGAAAGGGCAGATGGGGGTGGAAGGGGAGAGAGAAAGAGGGCAGACTGGGGCAAATGGTAGATGGAAGGGGCAGAGATAGAGGGCAGATGTTGATGGAAGGGGGAGAGAGAGATGGCAGACTGGGGCAGATGGTGCATGGAAGGGGCAAAAGTGGATGGAAGAGAGAGAGGGCAGACAGTGGATGGAAGGGGCAGAGAGAGAGCGAAGACAGATGCTGGATAGAAGGAAGACAGTGAAAAGATGAGGAAAGCAGAAACCAGAGACAACGAACTGTAAATATATATTTTTATTTTTTTGCTTTAGGATAAAGTAGTATTGTAGCTGTGTTAATAAATGTTTATAATAGAACATGTAAATAAGGTAATCTTTTTATTGGACTAATTTTAATACATTTTACTTTCGGAGAACAAAACCCCCTTCCTCAGGTCAGGATAGGACACTGTAACAGTACTATACTGAATTGACCTGAGGAAGGAGGTTTTGGCCTCTGAAAGCTAAATATATTAGTCCAATAAAATGATATTATTTGTTTTATTTCTATTTGTTAATTTGTAAAGTGGTGATTGGTATTTGTTAGTTTTTTCAAATTTACATCTGCTGTCTTTATATTTTGCACAGTACTAGAGGACATTTTCTGTTTCTGTGGTGTTGCATTGTATGCAGAGTCTGGCATCTTGGGGGTTCAGTTTAATTTTTGTCTAAATAGAAAGTTTATGATTACTTATTCTATAGTGGATTAGGGTGTATCTATTTGTGAAAAAGACGGCTTTCGGTTGGCATTGACTGTGCAGGATCGACGATCTGTACTAATCTGTCTGTTTTCGTTTTACAATAGGTGAATTGATGTTCTAGTGCTCACTGTAGTGTTTAAGATGCTTTCCTTTTCCTTGTGTGACTCGTACAAATTACTGCTTATGGTATGGTAGAATTGCTCTATAGGTCCTGAGTGTTTTGTATTCTCGGTATGCCTAGTACTGGATTTCGGGGGGGGGGGGGGTGTTAAAAAATGACCGGCCCCGGGTGTCAACTACCCTAGCTACGCCACTGGTTATATGTCTAAATAAACAGAGATTTAAAAAAAAAAAAAAAAGTATGCATAGTGCCACAGAGGTAAAAAGTCTGACACTACCTTAGGAAGAACTTAGGATGGATGTGCAGAACTACTGTTTAAAAATGTGTAAGGCAGATGTCACTAATGTCTGCAGCTTGCTGTTTGCCATGAAGACCCTCACCAAAAACATGGCTCAATCAACTGGGTCAGTAGCACACTGAGATCCTAGGACAGAACAGAAGGCTTAATAAGAGGTTCCAGTATAAGCAAGCCCTGAAAAATTTGAGCAACTAAAGTCTGTGGAGAGTTGAGGTAATTGTACATGGTAATTATAAGTTCCAACTACACTAACTAGGTGAAACCTATTAGATTTGTATTGAGGACTGACACTGAAAGATGCAAAAGTTATTTGAGATGTTTGTGTACAGGAAATGATTCTATGGTTTTTTCATCAAACTATTTTCCACATAAACCATAAGTCTTTCTAATGGAATTTCTTCCACAAGGATTTGATGTTTTCACACAGATTCAGGGAACTTAAGTCTGTATTTTCAACATCCAGGCTGTAAGGACTGGAGACCTGGTGCTGGGATCCAGCTGTGTTCCCTGATTCAGTTTAACTAGGATTCAGGAAGTTCCCAACTAAATCAGTTTCCTGATGGATAACTCCAGATTGGTCTTTGAAATAAAGAGCAATAAGAATCATAGTACCTTTGTACTCTGTTTTGATGGAGTTATCACAGAGATCTCCAAGAACGGAATATAAGGAGCATCTTGGGACGCGAAAGTTTATCTGGTGACAACTGGATCTGAGCTGCCAGTGCCTCAGAGTTTGTCAGCTTGTAAAATCTCTCACACCATGGAGATCATCTCTGCACTACCCTGCATCTACCCAGAGATGATCCCCTCACAGTTTGCACCTGCAGCATGTTAGTGTTCTGGGAGGAAGGAACACCTCAAAACTCCTATTCCGGCATCTGAGGGAAGAAATGGAGCCACTAGTCAGGTTGTCACTGTTCCCATTTTGTAATACTGGGGATACATAGGTGGTCCAACAGTTGCGGGAATAGGGTTTAAGGTGTGCATTCCCTCTAAACTACCTGACAGGTTTTTCATTGCTTTTCTTTAGGTATTCTAGCATTTGTGCATCGCTCTCACATGTTTATTATTTTTATCTGATGCTAACTAAATAAACAAGCTATTTGAAATAGTGTTTGAATGGTAAAGTTAGCTAATTCTGTCCTATTTACAAATGGCATTCCTGTTTTTCTTGATTTTAATTTGTTTTAACTGTAAACCACTTTAATTTGCTTGCAACAAAGCAGTATAACATAGTAACATAGTAAATGACAGCAGATAAAGACCTGTATGGTCCATCCTGTCTGCCCAACAAATAAACTCATTTTACAAGGTATTTGATACTTTATATGTATACCTGAGTTTGATTTGTCCTTGCCATTCTCAGAGCACAGACCGTAGAAGTCTGCCTAGCACTTGTACTAAAAGTTCTGAAGCTAATGTCGAAGCCCCTTAAAATTTACACTCAAGCCTATCCAAATCTATTCAGTCATGATCAGGGAGTAGACCACAGAAGTCTGCCTAGCACTGGTTTTGCTTCCCAATCACCGTCGTTGCCACCCAATCTTCGCTAAGATTCCGTGGATCCATTCCTTCTAAATAGGATTCCTTTATGTTTATTCCACTCATGTTTGAATTCCAATACCGTTTTCATATCCACCACCTCCCGTGGGAGGGCATTCCATGTATCCACCACCATCTCTGTGAAAAAATACTTCCTGACATTACTCCTGAGTCTGCCCCCCTTCAACCTCAATTCATGTCCTCTAGTTGTACCACCTTCCCGTCTCTGGAAAAGGTTTGTTTGCGGATTAACACCTTTCAAATATTTGAACATCTGAATCATGTCACCCCGGTTTCTCTTTTCCTCCAAGGTATACATGTTCAGGTCGGCAAGTCATTCCTCGTAAGGTTTGCAACACAAATCCCATACCATTTTTGTAGCTTTTCTTTGCACCATTTCCAGTCTTTTTACATCTTTAGCAAGATACGGCCTTCAAAACTGAACACAATACTCCAAGTGGGGCCTCACAAACGATTTGTAGAGGGGCATCAACACCTCCTTTCTTCTGCTGGTTATACCCCTCTATATGCAGTCTAGCATCCTTTGTGAGACTAAAAGATACAGCGAACCGCTATGTAGATAATGATGAAGAAAAAGCCAATTTACTAAATAGCTACTTTTGTTCGGTTTTCACTGAAGAAAATCCTGGAGAAGGACCGCGAGGGACTGGCAAAAGTACACCTGAGAATGGAATGGATATAGCACCGTTCACGGAAGAGAGTGTGTATCAACAACTTGGAAAGCTAAAGGTGGACAAAGCCATGGGACCGGACGGGATCCACCCCAGAATATTGAGGGAGCTCAGAGAAGTCCTGGCGGGTCCTCTTAAAGATTTGTTTAATAAATCCTTGGAGACGGGAGAGGTTCCGAGGGATTGGAGAACGGCGGAGGTGGTCCCTCTTCACAAAAGTGGGGATAGGGAAGAAGCTGGAAACTACAGGCCGGTAAGCCTCACTTCGGTTATTGGAAAAGTAATGGAAGCCATGCTGAAGGAAAGGATAGTGAATTTCTTGGAAGCCAATAAGTTGCAAGATCCGAGACAACATGGTTTCACCAAAGGGAAATCGTGCCAAACGAATCTCATTGAATTCTTTGACTGGGTGACGGGAGAATTAAATCAAGGACGTGCTATGGATGTCATCTACTTAGATTTCAGCAAGGCTTTCGACACGGTTCCCCACAGGAGGCTCTTAAATAAACTAGACGGCCTGAAGATAGGACCCGAAGTGGTGAACTGGATTAGGAACTGGTTGACGGACAGATGCCAGAGGGTGGTGGTAAATGGAGTTCGCTCGGAGGAGGGAAAGGTGAGTAGTGGAGTGCCTCAGGGATCGGTGCTGGGGCCCATTCTGTTCAATATATTTGTGAGTGACATTGCCGAAGGGTTACAAGGTAAAGTTTGCCTTTTTGCGGATGACACCAAGATTTCCAACAGAGTGGACACTCCGGAGGGTGTGGAAAACATGAAAAAAGATCTGAAGAAGCTAGAAGAATGGTCTAACGTTTGGCAATTAAAATTCAATGCGAAGAAATGCAAAGTGATGCACTTAGGGAGTAGAAATCCAAGGGAGACGTATGTGTTAGGCGGGGAGAGTCTGATAGGCACGGACGGGGAGAGGGATCTTGGAGTGATAGTATCTGAGGACCTGAAGGCGACGAAACAGTGCGAAAAGGCGGTGGCCGTAGCTAGAAGATTGCTAGGCTGTATAGAGAGAGGAGTGACTAGCAGAAGAAAGGAGGTTTTAATGCCCCTGTATAAGACATTGGTGAAGCCCCACCTGAAGTATTGTGTTCAGTTTTGGAGGCCGTATCTTGCGAAGGATGTTAAAAAAATGGAAGCGGTGCAAAGAAAAGCTACAAGGATGGTATGGGATTTATGTTCCAAGACGTATGAAGAGAGGCTTGCTGACCTGAACATGTACACCCTGGAGGAAAGGAGGAACAGGGGTGATATGATACAGACGTTCAAATATTTGAAAGGTATTAATCCGCAAACGAATCTTTTCCGGAGATGGGAAGGCGGTAGAACGAGAGGACATGAAATGAGATTGAAGGGGGGCAGACTCAGGAAAGATATCAGGAAGTATTTTTTTCACGGAGAGGGTGGTGGACGCTTGGAATGCCCTCCCGCGGGAGGTGGTGGAGATGAAAACGGTAACGGAGTTCAAACATGCATGGGATATGCATAGAGGAATCCTGTGCAGAAGGAATGGATCCTCAGAAGCTTAGCTGAAATTGGGTGGCGGAGCAGTTGGGGGGAAGAGGGGGTGGTGGTTGGGAGGCGAGGATAGGGGAGGGCAGACTTATACGGTCTGTACCAGAGCCGGTGATGGGAGGCGGGACTGGTGGTTGGGAGGCGGGAAATACTGCTGGGCAGACTTATATGGTCTGTGCCCTGAAAAGGACAGGTACAAATTCAAGGTAAGGTATACACATATGAGTTTGTCTTGGGCAGACTGGATGGACCATGCAGGTCTTTTTCTGCCGTCATCTACTATGTTACTATGTTCTGGCCAAGGCTGTTGCCATGTCACATTGTTTCTTCACCTTTAGATCCTCGGACACCAACACCCCAAGGTCTCTCTCCTGAGTCGAGCTTACTAATCTCTCCCCTCCTATCCGGTATCTCTCTTTTGGGTTTCTGCAACCCCAAGTACATCACTTTACATTTCTTGGCATTAAACTTTAACTATTACAACAATAAGGGTCCAAAGTTTGTTAGCAGAGTACAAACCCAGCAATTACAGTCATACATAGAGTACTCCTTACAACATTAATTTCTTCAATTTATTTATTAATTGCACGTATACCTATATCTTGCTATAGTACTTGGAACTCTCAGTCACTCGCCGCTTTCACTCAAGACACACTGTTCTCTACACTATCGTGATCACATGATCACTGCTAGTCAATTAGTACCAAAACTTCATTTGCTTATACGAAAAGGCATAAGTTGAAAGAACCTGCTTAAATCATTCGCTATACATTAATCTCCATGATCGTAATATAGTTTGTTCATTCTGCTATGCACTAACGCAAACAAAGTCTTTGAAATAAAGTTCGTATATTCTGGAAACCTTGTTCCCCTCTTTTAAAGAACCGCATCCATGAGGAACGCCACTGCCAGGGAAAGGCTACAGAGGTGCCTTATATATAAATGTATGTATGTATTTATTTATTTATTTTATTGCATTTGTATCCCACATTTTCCCACCTATTTGCAGGCTCAATGTGGCTTACATAGTTTAACATTGTCATTCCAGGATATCAGATACATTTAGTATTGTGCAGAGATTAAGTAAGGGAAGAAAGAAGAAGGAAGGGAGTGATTAGGGTAATTATAGAAGGTGGGCTTTCATAACTGAGTGGGTTGGTGAGGTGGCTTAATGAGGCTATAGGTTCTCATTGTAGGCCTTGTTGAAGAAATATGTCTTCAGAGATTTGCGAAAGATAGTTGTTTCTTCGATTGTTTTCAGGTCTGTAGGTAGTGCATTCCATAGCTGCGTGCTCATGTAAGAGAAGGTAGTGGCATGCATCAGCTTGAATTTTAGTCCTTTACAGCTGGGGAAGTGCAGATTGAGAAATTTGTGGGATGATCTTGTGGCGTTTCTGGGGGGTAGGTCAACGAGGTTTAGCATGCAGATTGGGGCGTCTACGTGAATGATTTTGTGTACAATCATGCAGATCTTGAACGCAATGCGTTCCTTGAGTAGGAGCCAGTGAAGTTTCTCTCTTAGGGGTTTTGCACTTTCATATTTAGTTTTTCCAAAGATGAGTCTGGCGGCAGTATTCTGGGCAGTTTGGAGTTTTTTGATAGTCTGTTCTTTGCAGCCAGCGTACAGTGCGTTGCAGTAGTCCAGATGACTTATTACCATTGACTGTACCAGGGTACGGAAGATGTATCTCGGGAAGAAAGGTTTTACTCTTTTGAGTTTCCACATGGAGTAGAACATCTTTTTCGTCGTGTTTTTCACGTGGGCATCAAGAGTGAGGTTTCGATCAATGGTGACTCCAAGAATTTTCAAGTTTTTTGAGACAGGAAGGGAACAGTATGGTGTGATTATGGTGGAGAAGATTTTTGTGTTATGTTGTGAGGTGAGTACAAGACATTGTGTTTTTTTCTGCGTTAAGTTTTAGTTGGAATGCATCTGCCCAGGTGTGCATTATTTGGAGGCTTTGGTTGATCTCGTTGGTGATTTCATTTAGATCATGTTTGAACAGGATGTAGATTGTGACATCATCTGCATATATGTAGGGGTTGAGGTTTTGGTTGGCTAGAAGTTTGGCTAAAGGTATCATTATTAGGTTGAATAAGGTTGGTGAGAGGGGGATCCTTGGGGTCTCCACCTTCAGGTATCCATGGGGGTGATCCGTCCGCATTCGTTGTTACTTGGTATGATCTTGTGGTCAGGAATCCTTTGAACCATTTAAGAACTGTGCCTCCTACTCCGAAGTATTCTAGTATATGTAGTAGTATTTCATGATTAACCATGTCAAAGGCACTGGACATGTCGAATTGTAGGAGGAGTATGTTGTTACCAGTTGCAATTGCTTGTTTGAATGAGTTCATTGCGGACACTAGAACAGTTTCGGTACTGTGATTTGACCGAAATCCTAATTGAGACTCGTGCAGAATTGAGTGTTTATTTAGGTATTCAGTGAGTTGTTTCGTCACTATGCCTTTCATGAGTTTGGTTATAAGTGGAATAGATGCTACTGGGCGATAGTTGGTTAGGTCCATTATGTTTTTCTTAGCATCTTTCGGTAGCGGGGTAAGTAGGATGTTTCCTTTATCCGTGGGAAAGAGCCCATTTTGAAGCCTGTGAGTTATGTGGTTCGTGAGGTCTGTTTGAATTGTTTGGGTGCAGATCTTATTAGACTATTAGGGCAAACGTCTAATTTGCATTGTGATTTGGCGTATTTCCTGAGCCAATGTGAGATTTCAGGTGATGAGAGCGTGTCAAAGTTGGTCCATAATCGATCTGCTGGGCATTCCCTGGGGTTTGGGTCTAGACATTCAAGGATATTTGTGTAATCCGTTATATTGGTAGGTATCATGAGTCAGAGTTTTATGATTTTTTCCTTGAAGTAATTTGCAAGATTGGTTGCTGATGAGGTATCTGTGTTGTTGGAGGTTACCTTAGTAGTATTTAGGAGATTGTTTACGAGTGAGAAGAGTTTGTGTGTGTCCTTGTAGTTTGGTCCTATTTTGGTTTTGTAATACGTCCTTTTAGTTTGTCTGATAGCGTATTTGTATTTTCTTTGTAGTTGTTTCCAGTCTTTGAGTGTGTTTTCGTCTTTTTTCTTGCTCCATGCTCTTTCTAATCTTCTGCCCTATGTTTTTAGTTCTTTCAATTCTTCGTTAAACCATGGTACTGAGTTTTTTCTATGTGAGGTTCTGGTTTGAAGTGGCGCTATATTGTCTAGTGTTGTTCTGCATCTGTTATCCCATTCTTGAAGAAATTGGAGTGATTCTGTAGGTGTTGTCCATTCGTCGGTGTAGAGTTGTTGCCAGAATACTAGTGGGTCTATTTTGCCTCTCGTAGTATAGGTTTGTTGTTTTTGTTGTGTCTTTTTTGTCCTCCAGTGGAGGGAGATGTTTGCACTGTAGTAATAGGACCATGGCCTGGCTGTCCATTTTGTGTCTATTAGTGTGAGATTTGGTTCTGATGAGAATTTGTGGGTGATGATGTCTAGTGTACGTCCTTTGTTACGGGGGGGTTTATGTTTGGCCAGTGGAGCTTCCATAGTTGGAGGAAGTCTTTGCATTCGCGTACATTGCTTGAGTTAGAATCTTCAAGGTGAAGGTTGATGTCTCCTGCTATGAGAAGGTTCTGGGTGGAAACACAAGTATTCGATATGAAATCCAGAAAGTGCGTTTGTGAGTCTTGCCAGTTGCCCGGAGGGTCTGTAAAATAAGATTAGGTTTAGGTGATCACGTAGGTTGGAGTGGTTGATTCTGACTGAGGCTATTTCGAGTTGGGGAAGAATAGATTCTGCTGTTGTTGTGACTGTGAATTGAGATTTATAGATTATTGCTATGCCTCATCCTTTTTCCTTCTCTTGTCCAGTGGGTAATTTTGTAACCTGGAGGACAGAGCTCTAAAATTATTGGATTTTTGGGGCCATGGATCCAAGTTTCGCTGATAAGTAGGAAGTCGAGATGGTCAGCTATAATCCAGTTGGTTAGTATCGTGGTTTTATTGACTGCCGATCTGGCATTGATGTATCCTATTTGTATTTGTTGGTAGTGTTCAGTTGGGTTTGAGGTAGTGATAATTTTTATCAGCTGTCTGTCTTCTTGATGTATAAGTTTATTATGTCCTTTTGTTCCTTTCTGCAGCTGAAAAGTCCCTTTAAATCCTCCGGATTCTTTACATCTTGTCCTGGTCCTCTATGCGAGACCGCATTTCGGAAGTTTCCTTCATCAGGAAGAACCAATACCTAAAATCTGCAATATATATATAACATACAAATGCAGGAATAGGTAATAGCATGTTTATAACATCATTTTAACACTGTCTACTCATCTTACATCAAAATTGGCTGCTTACCATCAGGATATTCATTCCAAGTCAGGGATATACTGCCTGCCCAAAAACACTATACCATAAGAGCCACTCGAGAAGATTTAAATATACCTTAACTCCTCCTTCTATATGACGTGGCCACCCTATAGCCACTCTACCTCTAAATTGAGGCCATTCTGGGCAACCGTAGCCCACTCAAAAATGTAACATTGTTCAATATTGTGCAGATGAGCACTCACATCTCCACCGCTAATTGTACTAACACCACACATTTTAATTCTTCTATATTATGTTTTTTATCCAACCAATGGTTGACTAGCGGTGTATCTTTTTTTGTGTTCTAATATTACTGATGTGCTCAGCCAGACGACTCTTAAGTTTCCTTTTTGTGTGCCCTATACAGTATAGCGAGCATGGGCATATAATGCAGTATATAACTCTTTCACTATCACATGTAGTGTATGTTGATAAGTAAAACCGCCTATTAGACCCTGGTTTGACCGACAGGAACACCCTCCTGCATTACACCAGTTACCATCATAGAGGGAGATGATGCACAGGTTCCGTCAGAGAGGGTAACCTATGGATGTTATAAAAAAAGCATATAAAAGGACACGTTATGCGCATAGGCCGTGGCTGGTTGTTCCTAGACAGAAATCTATGGTCAGTCCTATAGCATGTGTGATTCCGTTTTCCCATCAAGCGCCTCAGATTGGACAGTTAGTCCACAAATACTGGCATCAATGCAGTCAGAATTCAGTGAACTCCCCAAAATAGCCTACCGCCGCACATCAAATTTGGGAGAGCTATTAAAGAAGCCTGGCAGAGAGAAAAACGTGGGACAACATGGGCCCTACGGTAGATGCGTCTACTGTAAACATGCGATTACTACAAGCTGGATTGTCAAACCAGGGTCTAACAGGCGGTTTTACTTATCAACATACACTACATGTGATAGTGAAAGAGTTATATACTGCATTACATGCCCATGCTCACTATACTATATAGGGCACACGAAAAGGAAACTTAAGCGTCATCTGGCTGAGCACATCAGTAATATTAGAACACAAAAAAAAGTACACCGCTAGTCAACCATTGGTTGGATAAAAAACATAATATAGAAGAATTAAAATGTGTGGTGTTAGTACAATTAGCAGTATCAGAGCGCGGTGGAGATGTGAGTGCTCATCTGCACAATATTGAACAACGTTACATTTTTGAGTGGGCTATGGTGGCCCCGAATGGCCTCAATTTAGAGGTAGAGTGGCTATAGGGTGGCCACATCATATAGAAGGAGGAGTTAAGGTATATTTAAATCTCCTCGAGTGGCTCTTGTGGTATAGCGTTTTTAGGCAGGCAGTATATTCCTGACTTGGAATGAATGTCCTGATGTTAAGCAGCCAATTTTGATGTAAGATGAGTAGACAGTGTTAAAATGATGTTATAAACATTCCATTACCTATTCCTGCATTTGTATGTTTGTTTGTTTGTTTCTATCTATCTATCTATCTATCTATCTATCTATCTATCTATCTATCTATCTATCTATATTGCAGATTTTAGGTATTGGTTCCTCCTGATGAAGGAAACTTCCGAAATGCGGTCTCGCATAGAAGACCAGGACAAGATGTAAAGAATCCGGAGGATTTAAAGGGACTTTTCAGCTGCAGCGAATGTTTATATACAAGGCACCTCGGTAGCCTTTCCCTGGCAGTGGTGTTCCTCATTGACACGGTTCTTTAAAAGAGGGGAACAAGGTTTCCAGAATATATGAACTTTATTTCAAAGACTTTGTTTGCGTTAGTGCATAGCGGAATGAATAAACTATAATACGATCATGGAGATTAATGTATAGCAAATGATTTATGCAGGTTCTTTGAACTTATGCCTTTTCGTATAAGCAAATGAAGTTTTGGTACTAATTGACTAGCAATGATCATGTGATCACGATAGCGTAGAGAACAGTGTGTCTTGAGTGAAAGCGGCGAGTGACAACCAAAATGACCCCATAACCCTTGAACTGTGCCCGCCAGGTTACAAAATCAACCACCGAACCAGATCAGAAAAGAGAGCTGGAGGCATAGCACTAATATACTGAGAAAACCACCACCGAAACCACAGCCGCCTCCATAACACCCCAACTAGAAATTGCCTCATTTAGAATCCATAACAACTCCCTAACCGATCACCTGAATTGCGTATTATTCTACAGACCACCCAGCAACTGGAAGAAAAGTCAGCCCACCTTCATGGACTTCATATCAAACAACTGTGTAAATAACAACAACATACTGCTACTAGGCGACATTAACCTTCACCTAGAAGGCCCCAACTCCACAAACGCACTTGAATGTAAAGACTTCCTACAGTCCTGGGATTTTAAATGGCCCCACATGCAAACCACCCATATCAAAGGACATACATTGGACCTGCTATCACATAAACTACCTACAGACAATAATCTATTAATAACAGACATCAAATGGACAGCAATACCTTGGACTGACCATTACAAACTGAACCTAACTCTAAACTGGCGGAAGAAGGGCTCAAACAGTACACCAGAATGTACTACTTACACTACAAGAGGGCAAATCGATCCACAAATATTCTGGCAACAAATATACGACAACGAATGGACAACACGCACTGATTCCATACTTTATCTCAACCACTGGGATGGCAGATGCAACAGCGTACTAAACAAAATAGCACCCTTAAAAACAAAAATATCAAAAAACCAAAACACTATACCTTGGTTCAATGACGAACTAAAAAAACTCAAAACACAATCCAGAAAACTTGAATGAGTATGGAGAAAGACAAAAGATGACCACACACTCAACGCATGGAAACAAATACATAGAAAATACAAATACACAATAAAACAAACCAAAAGGTCCTACTACAAAACCAAATTAGGACCGAACTACAAAGATATGAAGAAACTATTCCAACTCGTAAATAAGTTACTAGACACCACCCCTATCACCACAACCAACACAGACATCCCCCACCCGCAGACAAACTTGCTAACTACTTTAATGAAAAAATAATAAAACTACGCAGCACACTTCCTCATCACAATACCGACATCGAAATCTTCTTCAACGATCTGGACCCATCCTCCAAAGGATACCCAACTGACCACATTTGGACAACATTTAATCTCCTCAGCACTGAATCAGTTACACAAGTGACTCACAGGTTCGCCAAGACCCACTGCAAACTGGATACATGTCCCTGTCATCTACTCAAATCTGCCCCACACCGCTTCATAGCAGACCTTACATCCCATCTAAAAACTTCATGTTACAACAAGGTCTCTTCCCTGAGCAACATGGCAACATCCTACTCACCCCAATACCAAAAGGCGCCAAGAAAAGCACAAACGATATCACCAATTACCGCCCAGTTGCGTCTATCCCATTAATAGTAAAAATGATGGAGAGCATCGTGACTAAACAGCTTACAGAATACCTGGACAAGTTCTCAATACTACATAATTCACAATCAGGATTCCGATCCCACCATAGCACCGAAACTGTCCTCTCCTTTCTGAGCACGCTACCAGAACCCTCATCCACACTCTCATCACCTGTCGCTTGGATTACTGCAACTTGCTTCTCACCGGTCTTCCACTCAGCCATCTCTCTCCTCTTCAATCTGTTCAAAATTCTGCTGCACGATTAATATTTCGCCAAAGTTGCTATGCCCATATCAGCCCTCTTCTGAAGTCACTTCACTGGCTCCCTATATGTTTCCGTATACAGTTCAAGCTCCTCTTATTAACCTATAAGTGCATTCACTCTGCAGCCCCTCATCTCCACCCTCATCTCTCTCTACACTCCTTCCCAGGAACTCTGTTCACTAGGCAAATCTCTCCTAAATGTACCCTTCTCCTCCATCGCTAACTCCAGACTCTGTTCCTTTTATCTTGCCGCACCTTATGCCTGGAATAGACTCCCTGAGCCATTACGTCAAGCTCCATCCCTGGCCGCCTTCAAATTCGGGCTAAAGAACTACCTGTTTGATGCTGCTTTTAATTCCTAACTTGTCACCTGCTCGTAACCTTTATCTTGTCTTCCTCTCTTCAATAGTCCCTTCCCTATGTGTCCTATCTGTCTGTCCTACCCTTATCCCTTATTTGTCCTGTCTTTCTGTCCTGATTTAGATTGTAAGCTCTTTTAAGCAGGGACTGTCTTTTCTTCATGTTTCTTCAAGCAAATCTCCTGGACCGGATGGTATTCATCCTAGAGTACTGATAGAACTGAAAAATGAGCTTGCGGAGCTACTGCTAGTGATATGCAATTTATCCTGAAAATCGAGCGTGGTATCGGAAGATTGGAGGGTGGCCAATGTAATTCCCATTTTTAAAAAATGTTCCAGGGGAGATCCGGGAAATTATAGACAGGTGAGTCTGACATCGGTGCCGGGGAAAATGGTAGAGGCTATTATTAAAAACAAAATTACAGAGCACATCCAAGGACATGGATTACTGAGACCAAGTCAGCACGGCTTTTGTGTGGGGAAATCTTGCCTGACCAATTTACTTCAATTCTTTGAAGGAGTAAACAAACGTGGACAAAGGGGAGCCGGTTGACTTTGAGGGGCATAATTGAACGGAAACGCCTATCTCCATGGGCGTTCATCTCCGAGAACGGGTCCGTGAAGGGGCGGGCCGAACTGTATTTTCGAAAAAAATAGACGTCCATGTTTTATTCGCCAAGTTGTGAGCTGGGCGTTTTTGCTTTTCAGCGATAATGGAAAATGAAATCGCCCAGCTCAAAAGCGAATAAATCCATGGCATTTGTTCGTGGGAGGAGCCAGGAGTCGTAGTGCACTGGTCCCCCTAACATGCCAGGACACCAACCGGGCACCCTAGGGGGCACTTTTACAAAAACAAAAAAAAAGGTAAAGGAGCTCCCAGGTGCATAGCACCCTTCCCTTGTGTGTTGAGCCCCCCAAATCCCCCTCAAAACCCACTGCCCACAAGTCTACACCATTACTATAGCCCTAAGGGGTGAAGGGAGGCACCTACATGTGGGTACAGTGGGTTTGGGGGGGGGGGGGGGGTTGGACGACTAAGCATTAAGCAGCACAATTGTAACAGGTAGGGGGGGGATGGGCCTGGGTCCACCTGTCTGAAGTCCACTGCACCCCCTAATAACTGCTCCAGTGACCTGCATACTGCTGCCAGGGAGGTGGGTATGACATTTGAGGGTGAAAATAAAAAGTTGTGAATCATCATTTTTTGTGGTGGGAGGGGGTTTGTGACCACTGGGGGAGTCAGGGGAGGTCATCCCCGATTCCCTCCAGTGGTCATCTGGTCATTTAGGGCACTTTTTGGGGCCTTATTCGTGGAAAAACAGGGTCCAGGAAAAGTGCCCTAAATTCTCGCTATTTTTTTCCATTATCGGCGAAAGGCGCCCATCTCTGATCGCCCGATAACCACGCCCCAGTTCCGCCTTCACCACGCCTTCGACACGCCCCCATCAACTTTGTCCGCATCCGCGACGGAGTGCAGTTGAAATCGTCCAAGGTCGGCTTTCGATTATACCGCGTTATTCGTTTTTGTGAGATAAACGTCCATCTCCCGATTTAGGTCAGAACTTGGGCGTTTTTCTCGTTCGATTATAAGCAGGATTGTGTATCTGGATTTTCAAAATGCGTTTGACAAGGTACCTCATGAAAGGCTACAGAGGAAATTGGAGGGTCATGGGATAGGAGGAAAAGTCCTATTGTGGATTAAAAACTGGTTGAAGGATAGGAAACAGAGAGTGGGGTTAAATGGGCAGTATTCACAATGGAGAAGAGTAGTTAGTGGGGTTCCTCAGGGGTCTGTGCTAGGACCGCTGCTTTTTTTTTTTTTTTTTTCATTTTTATTTATACAGTTTTATCATACATAATAAATCCTTATGAGTGATAATACACAAAACAACAATTTATAAACAAAAGGAAATATTCTAATAGTCGCAATGATATATTTTACTATCGATCACAAATTAGGTAATGATCCAAGATTTATAGTAAATTTTCAAACACTTAAATATAAAGCATAATCACCAAATAAATAAATCAAAAGAGCAAGTTACGTCTCAAGTGGCAGACTCTTAGCTGCCTTACAGTGGTGCATGCGGGACTAAACTTTAACATTTACCACTTCTCTGCTTAACAGAAATTCCTCCAACTGTTTTGGGTCATAGAATTGGTATTGCCTAGATTGAAATTTTATTCTACATATACATGGGTATCTCAGAACAAAATCTGCACCTATTGTTATTAATCTGGGACGTAGAGTCAAAAATTTCCTACGCCTTTGTTGAGTGTCCCTAGCCAAATCAGGGAATACCCTAACCTTTGATCCCATAAACAGAGAATCCAAATGTCTGAGGGAAAGTTTAAGGACTGCATCTCTGTCTATTTCCAATGCAAATGTCACCAAAAGGGTAGTTCTTTGGGTTATGACCTCTAAAGAAGACTCAAGAAATGCCGTGAGATCCATTACACCTTGTTGCTGTTGATTCTCAGATGATTTCGCATCCATTTGTATGTAATAAGCTCTTGTTATAGGAGGTAAGGAATTTTCCGGCATTCCCAGAATCTCCATTAAATATTTTCTGATCATTTGGATTGGCACTACCATAGGGGACCTAGGAAAATTTATAAAACGCAAGGTCAGTCTTTTTGAATAATTCTCTAAATATTCCAAGCGTCTCAGGGTGAAGTTTTTATCTTTAATTAGAGTTTGTCCCACAAGATCAAGTTTCTCAACTTTTTCCGACATCCTTCTAACCTCGGTCGCTTGGGATTCACTAGTTTGAATTTGGTTTAGAGCAGTCTCAGATAGAACTTTAATCGTCTCCATATTTTTCAAAATCAAGTTTTGTAAAGCTGAGTGGGTAGATGAAGTTAAGTCCCACAGTGTCTCCAAAGTCACTACAGCTGGTTTTTCTACTCTTCCCATTGAAAAAAACGGTAGGGGGGCTTTGGCAGCCTGTTCCAGAGTACTCACAGTCTTTTCCAAGGCTTGAGCAGCTGTTAATCCTGGTTCAGCTTGCAATGTGGCTCCAGTTGTCCGCTCGTGCAGTCTCCCTTCCTGATCACCTGGTTCTCCTCTCGATGCCATGGCCCCAGGACTTGCAACAATAGGTTCCCTTCCGGGTTGTGGGGGCGCTGCACGCTCGACGGGGCTTAGGGAAGCCCCGTCTCCACTGCTGTCTAGCGTTTGGGCGCTAGCACCGGCTAACGGAGTCGACGCCAACTCGGGACCAGACACAAGACGAAAATGATCCAGCGTTGTCTGGCGTGGCTGAGAGGTGCCGTCCGGTACAGAGGGAGCCTCCCGAACTTTGCCTCTTCTCTTGCCCATCACCGCGACGGGGAAGACGCTCACGCAAGTCCAAGGAAGGAGCTACTTCGAGGTGCGTCCGTTTAACTTGCTCTAACAGCCGCCATCTTGGATCAGGACCGCTGCTTTTTAATATACAGTGCACTCCGCTTAAGTGCAAGGGCCTGGGGCCGAAGAAATACATGCAGTTAACAGGAGCGTGCACGTAACCGTTGTGAGCCAAAGAAGCTTGACATCTGATAAACACATGAACAGTACTGTTTATTAAATGTACACACTATACAGTCTCTGTTATTTGGCTTTCTTGAAATAGTCAGTGATGGTCTTCTGCACACTACAGTGTCTTTGAGTTTCATAGCACTGACATCCATTCTTCTCCAGATAGGCCCGAATGTTGCTGAGACTCTCCAGTGCTGTAGCAACAGTGGCAGGAGGTGGTTGTATTAGGTCAGCCACCTAGCGATGAATTTCACCATCAGACAATGTGTGAAGTGTGGAAGCAGGGACCATGAGGTGAGCCATTGTAATACCATCAGATGTAATATGTGTGGAGAGTTGGGGCACCCATACAGTAGGTGCCCAAGTGCAGAACATAGGAGAGAAGGAGACGATAGGAGGAAGGGAGAAGAGGGAGGTAGAGGAGAGGGGGAGGAGGGGATGGGAGAAGGGGAGGAGGGAGAGGGTGGAGGTGAGGATCAAGGAGAGGGGGAGAGGAGGAAGAGGGGGAAGGGGTGGAAGGGCAAAGAGGAGGGAGGGGAGAGTTAGAGGAGAAAGGGAGGGTAGAGGGGGAGAGGGAGGTTAGGGAGAGGAAGGAGGAAAGGGGAGATGAGGAGGGGGGCGGAAAGGGCCGAGTAGAGAAGGGGAAGGGGAGGGGAGGAAGTTATGGAAGTGGAGGGAGCACAGGAAGGAGAAGAAGAGCCAGGGGGAGGAGGGGAGGTAGTCAGGAGGGGGGATAGGGAGGGGGGGGGGAGTTGGACAGATGGATGGGTGGCGAAGAGGGAAGGGCAAGTGAGAGGAATGGAAGGTCAGAAGAAGAGGAAGACATAACGATGGCAGAGGAGAGATGGAGGGTGGCCACAATAAATGTGGCAAGTATTCGGACGGGAAAGGCTAGGATATGGGCGTATGACCATTTGGGGGAAGGAGCCGGTGGACTGTATCTTGATACAGGAATCTAGAATTAAAACGTTGGAAGGGTTGAATTGGGCTAAGAGAGAGTGGATATGGGGTCATTCGATTTGTGTGCTGGTGAGGGAGGAATATGGGGAGATGGCTGTTTTATTTAAAGGGCAGGATGTCGAGATAGAAGGGGTAGTGGAATTGAGAGGCGGGAGGGGGATGGTGGTGGATGGGATGATTAAGGGACGGAAAGTAAGGATCATAAATGTCCATGGGCCACAGCGGAAATGGGAGAGGAAGTTATTATTCCAGCAATTAAGCCGTGGTTGTACACTGAGAGGCAGGTAGTGTGTGGGGATTTCAATACAATAGGGAGGGTGGAGGACAGTGGGGCGAGGGCAAGGAGTGTAGGGTACGATGGGGCGTTTTTGGAGAAAGTAATTGGGGAGGCAGGGTTGAAAGATTTGGGGAGGGAGGGGGGAGGACAGTTTACTTTCCGGCGGGGTTTATGCAAAAGTAGAATTGATAGGCTCATGGTGACAGGAGGAGAGGGTGGGGGGAAACTGAGATTAAAAGAGATGGATTTCTCACTGTTTTCTTTGGGCAGAAGTGGGTGCCAGGGAAGGGGGAGAAAGGGGACGAGGGATGTGGAAAATGAAGATAGGGTGGATGGAAGAGGAGGGGGGTAGGGAAGAGTTTAGAAGGTTTTGGGAAGATCAGCTTACAATACGGGAGGGGTACGAGGGATGGGGGCATTGGTTTCACCGAATGTATTCAAAACTTTTAAGGTGAAACAGGCGGGAAGATGGATGGGGGCGGTGAGGAATGAGGAGGGAGGGAGAGAGGTAACAAAGGAAGGGATTATGCGGGTGGTGGAAAGATATTATGGGAGATATTTTGATAGGAGGGAGGAGGGGGAAAGGTGGGAAGGATATGTGACAGGGATGCCAGAGGAGGGGGGGGGGGGGGGGGGGGAAGAAAAAGAGGAACTAGATCAGGCAGAATAGACCGAGGAGGAAGTGAGGGAGGCAGTTCGGGGTATAAGGAAAAAGAGGGCGCCAGGGCCGGATGGGATCCCGGGGGAATTTTATCAGGTGTTCGAGCACGAGGTAGTGCCCATGTTGGTAGAGGTATTTTGGGAGGGGGAGGTAAGAGGGAGATTGCCATCATCAATGGGGGAAGCAGGGTTGGTGTTAAGTAAGGGTAAAGAGAAGGAAGAGTTGGGTAACTGGAGGCCAATTTCGCTTCTCAACGTCGATAGAAAGATTTTGGCGAGCATGGTGGTGAAAAAGTTGGATGGGATAATGGGGAGGGTTTTATGTGGTGCACAGAAGGGAGGGGTGGGGGGGAGGGGAGGGGTGGAGGCGGCACTGACGGTACGGGAGATGGTAGAGGTGGGGAGGGGGAGGAAGGGAGGAGTAGTGAAAATAATAGCTTTAGATCAGGCGACTGCTTACAATCGAGTACAAAGAGATTATGTCTGGGCGGTGATGGAGAAGGTATGGGTCCAGAGAGATGGGTAAAGTGGATACAGAGAATGTATGATGGGGCAGTGTGTTACCCCATCGTCAATGGGTGAAGGGGGAGGAGGGTGGAGGTGCAAACGGAGATTAGACAAGGATGCCCGCGGAGTCCACTGGTGTATGTAATGGCAATAGACCCTTTGGTAAGGAGGTTGAATAAAGGGGGAGAGATGGGAGAGGAAAACTTAGCAGGGGTGGAGAGAATCAGGGTGGTAGCGTATATAGATGACCTGACGGTCATGGTTCAGGGGAGGGAGGAAGAGAGGTGGGTGGAAAGGGAGTTAGGTAAGTATGTGGAGGCGACAGGAGCACGGATAAATTGGGGAAAATGCCACGCGGTGCAGGTGGGGGAAGGGAGAGGGTGGGAGAAGGGGGAGAAGGGGGGGAGGGGAGGGGATGCCAGAGGTAGAACAGGAGGTAAAAATATTAGGGGTGGTGTTTGGGGAGGAAGGGTACGGAGAGAGAAATTGGGAGCGGGTAGTGGGGAAGGCGAGTACAGTAGCAGGAAAGTGGAAGGGATGGAGACTCACGTACAGGGAGAAAGTGCAGCTCATAAAAACGTACATGGTGCCACTGTTTCTATGGGTGGCTCAGGTGTGCTGGCTTTCTGATAAGTTACGAGTGAGAGTGTCAGGGGTGTTCTTCCGGGCATTGTGGGGCAACAGACTGAACCCGATAAAGTGTGTAGAGAATGGAGGAAAGGAGGGGTGGAGATGGTGAATCCTATGTTAGAGTTTCAAAGTTTATTTTTGAAAACAAATTTGGGGGGTTTGGTGGAAGGGAAGAGGGGATGGGCGGAGAGTCTGAGGGAGGGGGTGGGGGGGGGGTTTGGGAGCAGTGGGTCAAGGGGGAGATGGAGAGGGGGCAAAAGAGGAAAAGGACGGGGAGGAGGGAGCAGGAATATCAGGTAGGGGTGAAGAAAATAGTAAGGAAATGGAGGGTGACGGGAGGGAAATTAGAGAAGGGAAAAGGAGGGAATGGAAGGAAAGGGTGAGGGAGCAAGAGTGGCCAGGAGAGATTGGGGGGCAGGAAGGCATAACGCAAGGTTTACGGAATTTGACGTCAGGGAGGTTGCCTCGCAAGCTGGAAGACATTGGGTGGCTGGCCCTGCATGGGAGGGTTTTTGTAAGGGCCAATATCAAATGGCGCAGTAGGGCAGAGCGAGAGTGTCCTAGGCCAGGGTGTGTGGACCGGGAAGAAACACTGGCACATTTGGTACGGGAGTGCCCGTTTGCGCAAAAAGTAGGGAAGGTGGTGGGTGAAATATTGGGGGTGCAAGGGATGGAGAAATGGAGTGACATGGATTGGGCATGGGGGTGGGGAAAGGAGCTGGGAAAGGAATTGGAAAAAGAGATAAAACAACACTGTATGTGATTGGGATGGTGGTGTTGGGAAGTTTGTGGGGGGCCCAGTGCCAATTCCATCTGTCTCAAGTGGAGAAAACTGAAGAGCAGGTGGCGTGGCAGGCCATCAGAATGGTGTATAGGGTGGCAGCATGGGAAAGGTAGGGAAGGGAGTGTGGGAGAGACGGTGGCAGAGGATAAAGTTGAGACCACCGTAAGGGGTAGAGAGGAGTGTTAATGTATTAGTTTTAGGGGATGAAAGGGAAATGTTTCTGTTTTGTATTTTGATGCAAGTCTTTAATAAAATTTTATCCAGCTCCAATAGCGTATATTAAAGTTGCTGCAGTTAAAAAGCTCGTAGTTGGATCTTGGGATCGAGCTGGCGGTCCGTCACGAGGCGAGCTACCGCCTGTCCCAGCCCCTGCCTCTCAGCGCCTCCCCGATGCTCTTGACTGAGTGTCCCGGGGGTCCGAAGCGTTTACTTTGAAAAAATTAGAGTGTTCAAAGCAGGTCGGTCGCCTGAATACTTCAGCTAGGAATAATGGAATAGGACTCCGGTTCTATTTTGTTGGTTTTCGGAACCGGGGCCATGATTAAGAGGGACGGCCGGGGGCATTCGTATTGTGCCGCTAGAGGTGAAATTCTTGGACCGGCGCAAGACGAACCAAAGCGAAAGCATTTGCCAAGAATGTTTTCATTAATCAAGAACGAAAGTCGAAGGTTCGAAGACGATCAGATACCGTGGTAGTTCCGACCATAAACGATGCCGACTAGCGATCCGGCGCCGTTATTCCCATGACCCGCCGAGCAGCTTCTGGGAAACCAAAGTCTTTGGGTTCTTGGGGGGGGGGGGGGGGGGGGAAGTATGGTTGCAAAGCTGAAACAAAGGAATTGACGGAAGGGCACCACCAGGAGTGGAGCCTGCGGCTTAATTTGACTCAACACAGGAAACCTCACCCG